>NC_050451.1:36839886-37139886 GCF_903995425.1 Onychomys torridus
ACTGGGCTTTTAAAAAGAGGTTTTTCTTTTGTTCCCTTCCAAGCTAATATGGTTTGATCAGCCAAGACCCCTTGAAAGGTCTCCAATGACACCATGACCCAGATCATCCAACATCCTAAATCAGCCTCAAAGCAACTGGCTTAGAAAATACAGCTTCACAGACTACTCCAGTCAGGACTTGACCATAATTCTTGATTTTCTCATAAGATTACCAGTGCCCCCTATCAGCAGGAAGTAGTATGAGAAGCTATGCTCAAATTCCCAAAATATTATTTATGAATGTTTATTTTTATTCAAAGCAGGTCGATTATAAATGCAGTCTCTTTCTAAAGAAGAAAAAGGGATATAGACATGATAGGATGAAGAGTACATTGCTATGGATTTTAGTTTATTGATACAAATTTAAAGTTAATTTTGTTATACCATATATATATTTCTACTCTCATTTAAGGCATTATGCTTATGTAATTATAAGGAATAATTAAGAAATAAAGATTAATAATTAGTCTTCTATGATAGTCAAACTTATGTTAGTTAAGTTGTCTAGGTATGTATAGATATAATTCAATTAGGTAGCTAATATTCAAATACTTCAAAGACCTACAGAATATGGCATTTAAAATGTTTCAAAAACTTAGACTTTCTGGACAGTGAGACATGTCTGCTCCTGGCAGCACCAATTTACTTCAAAGAGGAGGATGGGTGTCAAAGACACTTTATATAGAGTTTATCTTCACCTTGGCAAAAAAAAAAAAAAAAAAAAAAAAAAAAAAAAAAAAAAGCCATTTGGGCAGGAAATTGCTCTTGCCTGGACTGCTGTTAATATGTTATATAAACTGGACATGTAGGACCCATAGGAAGGTGACCACTGAACTTTGCAAGGCAAGATGGTCTTTCAGGTTCCTGCTTCACAAAAGAAACTGCCAGACATTCTACAGGACACAGAGAGAAGCGGCTGAGAGACTCTAGGCTTTCTGGCTAAAGATGGATGCCCCAACATTGCAGAGGAACTTTGGGTGACTGTCTAGGTAGCCAGTTGTCTATGTCATTCTAGATTTTTGGAAGTTGCTTACAATGCTCTTCCTGTTTACTTAGGTAATATTATATCCTTCTGAGGTCTTTGATGTAGTTGAATAATATAATTTTCCTTGGATATGGTAAAAGATAAATTAGATATGAAACTTTAGACTCAAAAATATAGTAGAGATGATAAAATATTTTCTCAAATGCAAATAGACTAGATATTATAACTGTAATTCTTGCTTGATAACTGTTCTATTATATGTAATTTTACTATGTTAAAGTTAAAACCTTCCTTTTTGTTTAGACAGAAAAGGGGAAATGCTATGGGATAATACCCTTGTACACTAGTTTAATAAAATGCTGATTGGCCAGTAGTCAGGCAGGAAGTATAGACAGGCAAGCAGATGAGGAGAATGCTGGGAAGAGGAAGGCTGAGTTAGGAGTCACCAGCCAGACACAGAGGAAGCAAGATGACGAGGCAAAACTGAGAAAAGGTACCAAGCCACATGGCTAAACATAGATAAGAATTATGGGTTAAATTAAGTGTAAGAACTAGTCAGTGATAAACTTGAGCTAATGGCAATACAGTTTGTAATTAATATAAGCCTCTGTGTGTTAATTTGGGTCTGAGCAGCTGCAGACCAGGTGGGTGACAGAAAAACTTCCAACTACACTACCCACTTTATTTTTTGAGATCACTGAATCTAGAGCTCACAAACCAGCTAGACTAGCTAAGGGATCTGCCCACCTTTGCCCCTGCAGCTGATGCAGATGCACCACTACCATGCCAGATTCTTAACATGGATACTGGGGGCTCTGAATTCAGGCACTTTGCCAACAAAGAGACCTCCAAAGCCCCTCCCATTTTTTATTGCTAGTGTCTGGATCACAATGAATGTCTGATGCAGTTCTAAGGAGAGGAGAAAACTCTGCTAGTTGAGGAGAGAAGGGTCTCTTGGCTCAAAACGGCACACCTAACAGGCACAACCTCTTCCTCCTCTACTTCTGACCCTTGCCAACACCCCAGCGCCCTCACTGCCATGAAGAAGATTACTCTAAAGCAGTAGTTCTCAATCTGTGGGCTGCAACAACCCCTTTGGGTGTCACATATCAGATATCCTGCATACCAAATATTAACATTGTGATTCATAGCAGTAGCAAAAATACAGTTATGAAGTAGCAATGAGATAGTTTTATGGTTGGGGGTCACCACAACATGAAGAACTGTAATAAAGGGTTATAGCATTAGGAAGGTTGAGAACCACTGGTCTAAAGGTAGAGTGTAGTGGGTAGCCATTCCAGCCTTGGCCTGGAAGTTCCAACCCCCATTGAGGCTTCGGTAATGGTCACGCCCACAAGGCAGGGCTGAGGGAAGACACTGAAGACCCAAGATCAAGAGGAGAGGCTTCTCTTGGTTCCAGGACCCTGAACGCTGGAGGTAGGCCGAGCAGAGTTCTCCAGAGAACACTGCCAGACTGTGCCATACCTTTCCCAGACCCTGCAACCTACCCCTTCATTTGTAAGTTACCCCACAAAATAAACCTCCCTTTTAACTATGTGGAGTGGCCTTAATAATTTCACCAATAGTAGAGTTGACATGTTGAAGGAAGGTAGAGGAAAAGAGTTGGGAAAACCTTGGTCTGTGAACTTCCCAGCCATAAGGCTGCCTGGCTACTGGGTCTCCTCTTGTAGGACATAAGAAGCTTTTGTCATTGTTGAAGTCATTTTGAGTTAAGCCTTTTCTATCCTTGAAGATCTAATACACCAGAGAGAAGAAAGGTGGCCCAGAGCAACAGCAATGTTATTAGTGTGATAGATCAAAAAGCCAGGAATGGAAAGACTTGGCAAGACCAAAATCTTTAGTTGTCATGACAATTGCCATGCTACCATTTTTATTTGTCTTCCCATCCACCCATATGTTGGATTTGGAAATAATTGATACATATTGAAAGAACTATTAACTCTTCTTTTAAGATTTATTTATTTTTATGTACGTTGGGATTTTGCCTACATGTATGTCTGTGTAAGGGTGCCAGATCCCCTGGATCTGGAGTTACAGACAGTCGTGAACTGCCATGTGGGTGCTGGGAATTGAACCCGGGTCCTTTGGAAGAGTGGCCAGTGCTCTTAATCACTAAGCTAGCACTCCAACTATTAACTTTTCAAAATGTCCTAAGTAGCACATCACACCTCAGGAATCTTTCTGAAACAGAGAAGGACAGAGAAAGTACACCTCCGCACCCCATGCCCTGCTCTAAAATCCACATTCTGGCTTGGTCAGTTCTAGGGCTTCAGGGTCCTACTGCAGCGACGGCTGCATCCCTTCAGCGCATACCCCCGAGACGTGATGCAGAGAGGAAGAGCAGCAGTGGGGTCCATGCCTCCTCCAGTGCCCCGTGAGGTGGGAGAAGACTGGATCCTTACTCCCTGTTAGTACAGAGCCCAGCTGTGATGAAGCGTCCCCTAGTGCTACAGAGAATGCTAACAGGGTGGGTGCGGCCCAGTCCTGAGCGTTGGAAGACCCTTCCCAGGCTCTCCCACAGATGCTGAGGAGAATAGTTGAGACGGGTGCAGGTCGGGATAGAAGCCCAAACCTCCCTCTTGGATGACTCAGGGGCACTTCAAGGGGTACGCGGCATGTGGTCCAAAGCTTCCTGGGAGAAGCTAAGTGGGAGTTTCTAGATTTGAACATTCCAGAAGAGAACAAAGTGGGCAGTGAAGAAATGTGGGCTATGCATATTGTTGCAACATGCTGAACACTAAGTAAGCTGGAAAGGGGTGGGTTGTACAGCAGAAGTGCCGTAGGAAGATGAGAAGTCTTTCCTTGTGTTGTCTTTGAGCAAACTGTGTGTTCCACAACTACAATAAAATGCTCACCCAAGCAAATTATTGTTGGACAAGTTAAAGCTTACATAGACTGAGTTTCAGGACAAGCATCATGGCTTCTTAACTTGGCTCCAGTTACATGTAGGGACTCTCTTGGAGTCAGGGAAACTGGACACAAAGGCTGGGCTGGCAACCGTCCCGTAGCATGTTTTGTTTTCAAAGAAGGTTTTCAGCTTCTGGCCTATCATGCTTATTTGAAATTCTGTGATCTGCTGTGATGAAACTCCTTGGTCCATCCCTGGGGCTCCCAGGCTGTCACATAAACTAGTGTTTTACTTCTACCTTATACCATAGAGAGTCTGGAGACTGCTGGAGCTTTTCCAGGTGTTCCCGCCAGGGTCACAGTGCTGCTGTCCCTCCACAGGCTTCCTCTGCTGTCCGTGCCTCTGACCCCTGCGCTCATCTGTTTCCCATGATTCCTACTGGGCCCCTGGGCAGAGCCGTATAACATAGAACAGTATAACTCACTTTTATAGAGCATCCTTCATGTGAGCTATCACAGGGAGCTAATCAAATGCTGACGAGAAAAGGCCTGTTGCAGAGTAAGATTTAAAGGGAGGAACTGATTTAGAGGCGGGGGTGAGGGATGGGGGTGGGCAGTGCAGAAACGTCAGATAGATAGGATAGAACAGAAACACCCCCACTGTGGTAAACCCTGGGTGGAAAGAGGCCGTCTTGTCTTGTAGAGGATGAAAGCGGAGAGAAGCAGCTGGTATACCGAGACCACAGATCATTCACAATCAAGGGCAATTCAGGGAAGCTTGTGAATCAGGTCTGAGAATCAGGAAAACCAGTCCGATAGACAGCAAGATAAACCTATGATCTTTCCAAGAGAGATGTCCCGGTTAATTCAGTGGCCCTCGGTGTGTCTGACTTCCTCTCAGACATGCTGTTCTGAGTGTCTCAGGATGGCTGGCCTGGTGCCAGGTATCACACCTACATCCAGAAACATGGAGATGCAGCAGGGAGTGGCAGTGGGAAGCAAAGCCATTTCTCTCACTGGTCCCTTGGAGAATGAGGAACCCTTCCCAGATGCTTCAGGCAGACTCAGTCCAGATTTGGTGCAGACTCTCTTTCTAAAGCAAACATCTGTAAGAAAGATGAGATTGTTATGATTGGAGCTGCCCAATCAAAATTGACTTCTGACTTGCATAGAGGGCAGACCCTGAGGCTCGGGCTTTACCCACAACAAAGACAGGAGCAGTGGGGCGCTAGTTACTTTTCTCAATGCCTACCAGAAGCCACTTAAATAGGGCAGGGTCTACTGAAGCTTGAGTCTGAGGGTGCGTCATGACATTGAAGGTTTAGCAGCTATAGTGGCTCTAGTTGAGGTATCTGGTATACCTGGAGCCTGAGGCAAATGGCACACTGTGTCCATAGTCAAGAAGCAAAGAGGCAAATGCTGGTGTCCATTCCTCCCAATTTATTTGTCAGGTTCCCAGCCAGTGGCATGGTGCTATCTACTCAATGATAGTTCTTCCCTGCTCAGGCAAACTTCCCTGCAAGCACCCTCAGGAACTACCCAGAGGTGAGTCTCCTAGGAGACTCCATCCAGTCAAGATTTTCTAAAAATCATAGAAAGGGTAACAGAGATGTCAACTTTCTATGTTTGCTACAAGTATGACAACATGGGCTTTGGTTACATCAAGACACTGAAAAGATCAGATGGCATCCAGCACACAATCACAATTCTGAGTGATAAGTTAGAATTTTTGGAAGACCACAGAGTGGGGGGGACTATAAGAATCAAAACAAAATTCTAGGTTCAGAGTGTATTAGGAAGGGGTTAGAGAGGCAGGAAGCTGGATTTTTGGCTGTCTTCTAGAGTAAAGTTAAACATTTCAAGATGAGGAAAAAGTTGAGTTTGGGATCAAGGATTTCTGCCCTTGGCAGATGAGACTAGGAATAAAGGAATTTTATTTCTGGATTCAAAAAGAGCAATGGGGTCTGTGTTTTGAGAGAAAGGGTCTCTTACTTCTGGAGGGGCTAGAACAGCTGTGAGAGGGAGATATGCAAGAATGCAAAGCCAAGTATCATTCCAAGGGGCCTGCATGCAAGACCTTCCCAGCATCCTAAGCGAAGGCTCGCATGAGACCCATGGGAATGAGAGGAAGACACACTCTTGTGTAGTGAGGAACCAACCTTAACTTGGTAGCTTCTGAGCATCACTGACCCTGAATCTCTAGGGATTTGAGTTCATTTACTCTGGGCACAATTCACCTTCCCAGTACTAAGGAAAACTAGGCCCCAAAGATTTGTAGCTCTCCGAGAAACCACACAGGGGTGAGTTAAGTGGAAATGAATCCCAAACATGCAGATTAAATTTCCCCTAAACTGCACTGAGGTTTAAAGGCCAAGGAGAAAAGCACTTGAGGCCAAACATATTTGGCTTTTGTAGAACCCAAAACATTTCTAATGAGTTTGAGATCATTCAATTAACAAAATTCAGCTAAGTTCTTTCTCCCAAAGCTGGCATTCAGCCTGGTGACAAATCCACAACTGTCATCAGGACCTGCTCTCCCTTAGGGATGAGATTGTTTTGGGTTGTAATAGTAACTCCTTGATCCAATGTGATCAAAGGTAGCGGGGGGCCAATAACGTGACAGTGACAGCCTGTAGAACAAATTGTGGCTCTCAACATTCTGCACTTAGTTGAGCTGAAGAAAGAGAGAACCCCCTAAGAGAGAGAACAGAAGACCATCATCGAAATGAGTTCGGTTCCATTGAGAGAGAAAATAAAAATTATCTCTTCTAGGAGGAAACAAAGCAACCCCCTCTAGAAAACTTTGCCTTTCAAAAGCTCCCAGTCTCCAGCTGGAGTCTGTGTGGCCTCCAATCACCAGTGGAATGAATTGGAGCATGTTCTAGGTGGCACTTCCTACCGGGGAGTAAATTATCTGTTTCTTTATTAGTTTATCTACTGCTGTGGACTAAACCAAAGCTATTTATTTGATAATGGTTGGGCATATTCTACCACTAAGGTTCTGTTCTGCTCTCTTCTCCCTCTGGAGTGGGTAACCACCCTTTTTAAGTCTACGTTTTTAGTCATCTCCCTGTTGTCTTTCATTTATTATTAAGACAGAGTTTCATAAAACCCAGGCTGGCCTCAAACTCACCATGTAATAGAGGATGACCTTGAAGTGGTGATCTTTCTGCCTCTACCTCCTCAACGCTGAGATTTCAGGCATGGGCCACCACACCCAGTCTATGTGGTGCCAGGGGTCAACCCCAGGGCTAGGCAAGTACTCTGCTAACTGAGTTACATCCCTAACCCTTCTTACTTAACTTTCAAACACTCTCGTATCAGACTAACTTCTTAGATGCGTGTCTGTTCTTTCTCTAGCATGTCCTAACCTATTGAGAAGTTAGAATATCAGGAATTCCTTTACTCACATTTGTGCCCAGATCCCCCTCTGCCTGGGCAGAGTCAAGCAAAGCTCCTTCTGCCTTCTTGTGAACCACCCAAAACAGCATTCCCAGGTTGTCTGGTCTGGGCTACGTTTAGAATAGAGAATATTTTAAGGAAAGCAGAGACTCCACGTCTTCCAGGCAACCAACCACCTGTGAATGTGACTTCTTGAAGTTGAGCATGATTTAACGCTCCTAGTTTTGTTCCCTCAAGACAGAGACTGCAAACTGTGGTGACCACCTGTTTAATGATATTAATGATAGGCCCCTTCAATAAAATATAGATGTGGCCCATTTTTCCCTAACTTCGATTGAATACATTTGATGCCACAGACATTATGTGCTCTGCCTCCTAGGAACCCAATAAGAGAGATGTTATCACTGCCCCTGTTTTGTGTAATCAGAGGCCTGGGTTCCAGAGAAATTGAGTGTCTCTGACAAGCTTGCCACACTAGAAAGCAGCAGAGGCATAATCTGAGAAGGCCTTTGAGAGCCCAGGTCTGAGCCATCTTGACTAGCACTCCCCACTAAACCTAGGAAAACAAAGTGGAGTGCCAGAGATCTTTTTCTATAAGAACACTTCACTAGAATGTTGTTTTGTTTTGTTTTTTTAAAAAAGAATTTTGTTTTGTTAGCCTTAATTCAGTTATGGAGGGGAAAAAGTGATACTTTGGGGTGAGGGGGAATCAAACTTGGTTGTCTTTTTCCAGTTAAATTACATTTTACAAGAATTCTTGATGAAATCTTAGGAAACAATATCACTGACCCTGTCTTGTTCAAATGAGTTCAGAAAGCATCTTTCCTAGCTCCTGACTTAGGGAGATGGCTTATGTCATTGCTATTGGAGGAACCAGTTCTGCTAAAGAAGAAACCTCATGTGGAGGACACTGTCTCTTCCATCCAGAAAACTGCAGTGTTGGAGACTCACCGCCCCCCCCCCCCAGCAAAAAGGACCTCAGACGCTGGGTCTTCATGAGGATGTGTGCCCACAGGAGCCCAAACTAAGCATTCCGCTCACCTCTAGCTTCCAAAGTCTCAAAATAGGCAGTGCGTTTCCACTCCTTCCCTTAAGCTCCTGACTTCCTTTACCTAACCACCTCACATAAACTCCTCCTTTCCCCCACACAGTAAACTGTTCTGACCCCTCCCCTCCCCAACACATTCACAAAGCAAATGAGTAATTTGGAATGTGACAAGTTTTTCAACTGACTCACAGTAAGAAAAAGAGAGAACACAAGTTTTTGCCAAAATAGAAATGCTCTCTGGAAAAATTTTGAAAATATTCCTAAAATCTCAAATTAAATAAGTGAATGGACCCCAAAGGGGGTGGGAAATGGAATTTTGAAAAATAGACATGATGAAATATTTTTTGACACATTAGGATGATGGAAGTGGATGTGCTGACATCTTTTGTAAGGGGATTTTCCCCTCTCCTATCATTGTTTAATTTTACACTGGAACTAGGACCTTAAGAAGCCACCGCAGACAGGTGGCAGTGATGGTCCCAGATACTCTTTCTGGATATTAGGGGCAATAGAAGGCTTAGGGTACTGTATTAATCAAGGTTCTATAGAGACATAGAACTAAGAGGAAGGATGGATGGATAGATACATAGATAGATAGATAGATAGATAGATAGATAGATAGATAGATAGATAGATAATAGATAGACACATAGGTAGATAACTGGATTGCACAAATATGGAGGCTACCAAGTCCAAACTCTGTAGAGATAATATCCTAATTCAAAGGCCATCAGGCAGGAAGGATTCTCCTCTTGCATAAAGGATGTTCCTGCCTTGGTCTGTTTAGGCCTTCAACTTATTGAGTAAGGCCAACCACATTAGCCAGAACAACCTGGGTTATAAAGTATATCAATTTAAAGGTTAACCTCATTCCAAAATCACCTCAGAAAGACAACCAGAATAATGTTTGACTAAATATTTAGACCTCCATAGTTAGTCAAGTTAACACAGAAAATTAACCATCACATAAAGTATCTAGCAGCACACAGATTTTAGCTAGGACAGCTATTGGCAACAAGCACTTGGAAGTGCATTCTAGTTAAATAACCTGTACAATCCCTCTCCCAGTCACAATAGTGAGCACTGCCCATTGTCTACCCAGCATCCATCTCTCTTTCCTTTCTTCTTTTGGTCAGTTAGCTGCTAATCTTCCACACAAGCCCTATGCCTTATGAGAATACCATCTAAGGCTAAGCCCAGCTGGTATAAAATAATCCTGTGGCCCTTTATGGAAACAAGCATACAATCAAAATACAGCTGATAAAATGCAAGGAAAAGCCTAGTGCAGCATTCTAGGAACTATCTCCTGTGTTGAGAAAGATAGTTTCTCACCATGAATCCTTGTGTGCATAGACAACCACTGCTAGTTCTGCAGCCTCTTGCTACCAGCCTGAGGATGCAGGCAGCCCTGGGATGAGAACTGTGGTTCCTGATTACATTGGTGAGCCTCTGAAACAGCTCACCCAAGAGGCCACCACCATCCATCTGGGCTTCCTAACAATGTGAAGAAATAAGCCCCCATGGGATCTATGCCAGTTGCCTTGGGCTTTCAGATTTCTGTTGCTCTAAGCACCTAATAGATATGTTGAGGAACCCCATTTTGACATAGCCACTGGCCTACAGGCTAAAGAAGCTTCAAGATGTCCACCTAAAATTGAGAGACAGCAGCCATACACCATATCTTATATAAGGCCTAAGATTTGGTGATGTCATACAGCATTTACAAGGAATCTCTGTTTGGGTTAAGTTTGCCAAAGACTTTCCCTTGTTGACACAAAATCAAATGTCAAGAAGAAAACTCACAGCCTTAAAGGCTAACTTTCTCCAGCAGATCCAAGCGCAGCTATGTCCTCATCTCCTTGAAGTGTTTACTCCTCACTGGCTTCAAGAGCCCCCAGGGATCAGTCCAAAGGATGATAGCCTACAATCCAGAATCAGTGAAAGCATTTGATTTCTGTGTGAAATTAAAATAGAAATGCAAAATGGAGACCTGGAATGTTTTTTTTTTTAATATTGAATGCCTTGTTAACTTTGCATGTCTGTATTTGTGACCTCTCCTTAGTCAGCCTTAGGGATCCACCTGCTTCCATGGTGAAGTAGATTGTTTTCAAGAGAAATTAAAGAACAACAGACTTTTAACTCTCAGAATAGAATTCTGAAGTAAAACACTAGGCTTCACTAAAAGAAGATTTTTCATGAATGTTTCATTTTAAAATATTTTAAATGTACATAAAATAAATAATGGTATTTGTGGTGGTTTGAAAAGGAGTGACCCCGCAGACTCATATGTTTGAATACTTGTTCACCAGTTGGTGGAACTGTTTGAGAAGGATTAGGAGGTGCGGCCATATTGGAGGAAGCATATCACTGCTGGGTGGACTTTAAGGTTTCAAAAGCCCCGGCCAGGCCTAATGGTTCTCTCTCTTCCTGATGCCTGCAGATCCAGATGTAGAACTCTCAGCTTCTTCTCCAGCACCAGGTCTACCTGATGTTGTCATACTCCTCACTGTGATGAAAATGAACCAAATCTCTGAAACTCTAAGCCAGCCCCAGTTAAACACTTTCTTGTATAAGAGTTGTTGTGGTCATGGTCTCTCTTTATAACAATAGAATACCTACTAAGACAATACTTTTATATCTATGATAGAAAATGTAAAAATTCTCCATTTTTTCTGTATTTTCTTTGTTTTGTTTTGTTTTGTTTTTCACTAGAGAACGAGGCCAGGGCTGTATAAATGTAAGCCAGTGTTCTACACCCTGAATTGCATTACATCCCTAGTAACTGTAAATTTATTTTTACCTTTAATTACATGTATCTCTGTGTGTATCTATGTGTGGGTATGTACAGGTGAGTGCAGGTGTCTTCAGAGATCAGAGGCGATGGAGCTCCTGGAGCTGGAATTCTGTGCAATTGTGAGCCATCTGATACGGGTAGAGGGAATTGAACTCCAGCCCTCCACAAGAGCAGAGCATGCTCTTAACCAAAGAGCCATCTCTCCAGACTCTGAGTCTTTTTATTTATTTACTTATTCATTTATATTTTGCAATAAAGATTTGTTCAGTTATTTTTTATTTATATTTGTGAGTGTGTGTGTGTCTGTGTGTGTGAGTGTATATTCACCATGGGAGTGCAGATTCCTGTGAGACTAGAAGAAGGTGGTAGGTCCTCAGCAACTGCAGTTACAGGCAGTTCTAAGATGCCTGACTGAGCCTGGTGTGTTGATGGGGACTGAACTAGTGTCCTCCTGTAAGAACAGCAAGTAATCTTAACCACTGAATCATCTTTCCAGTCTTCCTTGGATCTTTGTTAAATAACATAGTAGCAACTGCCTCAATTATATTTTGCCTAGTCTAATTAATAATCCTTACCCTGAGTATTTTTATCCTCAGCATTACATGCTATCAATTTCTGTGCCTTTAAATAGTATAAATTGTATCATGACTTGAAACTTCTAATGGCTTTAAGTCAGCAATCATCATCCCTCTGAAACCAACATAGTAGAACAATGCATTATTTTATAATGGAGAGTTGGAGTATTACATTCAGTTTTTCATTCATACAATGCTGAAATAAGTGTTTTTCTTCTTTAAACACATGTGAGAATTATCTTTTGACATTTGGGTCAAACTATATGGGAATTGCCAATGTTCAACCTCAGTCATACAAGTTGTCCCATACTTTGAGATTAAGATATTAGGCCAGGCGGTGGTGGCGCACACCTTTAATCCCAGCAGTTGGGAGGCAGAGCCAGGCAGATCTCTGTGAGTCCAAGGCCAGCCTGGTCTACAGATCGAGATCCAGAACAGGCACCAAAACTACACAGAGAAACCCTGTCTCAAAAAACCAAAACCAAAGAAAAAAGAAAAGGATACAAAGAAAAAAGAGATTTAGATATTAGGTCTGAGGGTATAAATTTCTACAGAAAAGATTGGAAGGGCTCTCTCTAAATCCTTTTGTATGCCAACAGCCAAATCTTCCTTACTTGGTTGACAGCATGGAATGACCCAGTTCTGTAGAGGACAGAGATATATAGCTTAGCTATGAGAGAAGATAGAGCATCAAGAAAAATCCTAGTGGTTTCCACGTCTCAATGTCATGTACAAAACTTGAAGAATTTAAAGCCCCAGGTTTTCATTGTCCCCCAAAGCTATGACATTGTAGTTGACTGGGAGATATTTGGCTCTAATCTAGAAGGTAAGTCCAGTGCAGTGTGAGCTTTTACTGTTAAGCAGCTTCTCATGGGGACATTTGGACCTACAAATGACACAAGGTTTAAAGAGAAGTATCTTACATGTAGCCCTGTTTTCCTAACTAGAACCAGAAAAAATGGTCAGGGGGTGGACAGAGTCGAAAGAAATGTATAGTGTTTCCTGCAATGATTCTGTCTCTGAAGACAAGGAATAAAAACCATGTTTTCACTGAGGAGAAGATAGGTCAGTACTTGTGTCTCAAAATTTATAAGCTATTCCTACAGATGGTGCGACAGTGGTATCAGGTCATCCTCAATGGAAATTATTATGTCATCTGAGCACCTGTCATTTGTCTACCTACTGCAAATGTTACTACTGTTTAGAACTTGAATGGCCAATATCAGTTTATCAGAAATGATATCTGAGTATCTGAAGGTCATTCTTTAATGACTAGAAATGCCCCAACCAGCATCCACTCACAAATATTGTCCCCGATAAACATAATGCACAAAGTTTGATCTTTGTAGAATTCTTCAAACACTTTTTCTTGGTTTTAGAGTCTAGACATAATTCCTTAAATATTCTTTTCTGGATGACTGGCACTTAGGAATTCTCTCCAGACTTCTAAAACTCAAATTTGGTCTGCCTTATGTAGCTCTACTATGAGATAATGCCTAATTTTTTTTATTTTGCCATAAAAATGGTGATCCTCAATATATCAGTGACTTAGAAATAGATCTCCTTGTGTCCTTTAACAAGCATGCATTTTAAGAATTGTATTGTTAGGCCCCTTTCATCACTGGGTGAACATCAGAGTATACTTAAATCCATTAATATTGCTATGACAACTCTAAGCAAATTAACCCCATAAGCCTGCTGAAATATTTTGGAGCTCATGATGACATTTGTCTTGCCTGTGTTCCATGGAAGACTCCATCTCAGAGTACACCACAAGGTCAAACCCAAAGTCACACACAGAAAAGTGTGCTGGCTTCTGCTGGAGGCAGGGGCATGTCATAGACCACTGGAAGAAGAATGTAGACTGTGAGTGTACTCAACAGTAATATGACATAACCACAAAGTCTCTCAAGGATTTGTTGTTATTGAGGTTGTTTGCTTGACTGGTTGGTTTGGGAGGTTGTTTGTTTTGCTAATGACAGAGAAATATATAATGTAATATGGTGTTCACCATTAATAAGATATTTGTACTTTGCATTCACATCTCATGGGAATGTAGCACATTCAGGCAGTGATACCACAAGGCTCTCAGAGGGGAGCTGAGGTTCACTGAAGGTTTTTAACTGCCATTCTCCCACTTAGTCACCTCTTTGCTTTTCATGATCAAAAGATAACTCACCTTTGCAGGGTACAAAGTGCATGATGCTCTTCTTGTTAGAGCCATTTAATGTTCATTCTTTTCTTTCTTTCTTTCTTTTTGGGGGGGGAGGGGTTGGTTGTTTTGTTTTGTTTTGTTTTGTTTTGTTTTGTTTTGTTTTGTTTTGAGACAAGGTTTCTCTCTGTAGCTTTGGAGCCTGTCTTGGAACTCACTCTGTAGACCAGGCTAGCCTGGAACTCACAGAGATCTGCCCGCCTCTGCCTCCCCAGTGCTGGGATTAAAGGCATGCGACACCACCGTCCAGCGAAATGTTTACTCTTGAAGAATCTCTTTGGGTATTTGAAGAGCTGGTTTGGGATCCAGCTTTGTAAGCAAGTGGGTAATGTGAGTGACAGAGTCAGAAGTGAGCCAAAGTGTTGTGACAACATAAAGCAAGCTGGCTAACTTTTGTGTGGCTTGCACACTGGATCTGATGGCTCCTTAGTCACCTTTCTATAACTGTCACAAAAAAGCTGAGATCAAATGCTTTAAGGATAACAGGCCCCAGTTTCTGAAGTTCTAGTTCATGCCCCACAGCCCCATTGCTTCAGTCCTGTGGAAAGGCAGTCAGTCTTTCATGATGGAAACACATGATGGAGAAAACCCATTTAACTCATGGTCACATACTAAAAGAGAGGAATGACCTCTTCGATGACTTGTCCCCTATGACCTAAACCTCCCATTAGATTCTCCATTTAAAAATGTCTACCACTTCCCACAAATCAACACCATTTGGGGACCAAACCGTGGTGAGTCCTTGGGTGAAATTTACCTAAACCACAGAAGAAGGCAATTTCCAATAAATATTTCCAAGAATGATTACAGGAAAAGTTAAAGCACCGATGGCATTTTTAGTTTTGTTTTATTTTGGTTTTTTGAGGCTGTGTCATGTTGCCTGGGCTGGCCTTCAACTCGCTCTGTAGCCCAGGATGACCTTGAAATTCTTATCCTCCTGCCTATGTCCCCGAAATGCTGACGTTACAAGCTTGGTTTATATGGTACTAGGGATGAGACTGGGCACACACCTGCTATGCAAGAACTGAGCTACATCCCCAGTCCAAGGGTGACACTTCATAAAACACAAAAACAAATCAAATTCAACCCAAGTTCTGGCTCTGTTTGGTTTTGGTTTGGACAGAGTATCACTATGTAGCTCTGGTAGGCCTTGAACTCATAAAGATCAGACTGCCTCGACTTCCTGAGTGCTGGGATTAAATGTGTGTACCATCCCATCACGCTTTCAGGTCTGCCCATTGTTGTGATTCTCGTGTCCTTCTTTTCCTTTCCCATAGTCTTCACAGCACTGGCTTGTAGTAAGTATATCTGTTCTCCACAGCAAACCTACATGAGCTATTCAAACTGACCAGGATCTGCCAGCCTACACCCATCATGGCGCTGTGTTTCTATGGGGAGACAAAGTCAGTCCTAATTCTTCAGGAAATTTCATAAACTGGCATGATGGGCCTCATCCCTGACTCCACCTTAGTAATACCACAGTCTCCCCTTCAGCATCAAGTGGTGACCACTTGAGAATCTCTGAAGGCATCCCAGGAGAGATCCCAGATGGAATTAAGATGGATGATGGCAGACTTTGATGGATTTCCCTCATGGCAAATCTAGGATACTCAGTGTAATTCGAGACTCTGACTAATTTTCAAGGATGAGTGTAAACAATGGGTTCCTCCAGTCACACCCAAGTCTTAGGAATACCAAATGAGAATAGTGGAGGGGAATTCCTAAAGCTTATATGAATGATTTTTCTCTGTGACCCCTTGGGTGTTCCTGTGTGAAAAGATACCTAGGAACCTGATTGGGACAGTGGGTACAGTCACTAGATTAATGGGATAAACCCATCATGGAATCCTTACCTAACTGAGGCTAGGCACAGTCTGACCTTTAAACTGTCCAACTCATCGATCACTGTTCTGCTTTACCCTCCCACCCCGGTACCCTTTCTCTCTTGATGGAAGCTGGGGTCCTGTGATAGTCTGGAGAAGAGAAGAAGAATTCAGGTAGGACCCATTTGGTAGGGGCACACTACCCAGTCTCGACCTCAGAGGTCGGGAGTAGAGTAGTCTCAAAGTCATTCTCAGGGATGGGAATTCTTCCTATGCAGTCCTTGGTCATTGTATCTGCCACACCATCTACTCCCTCTTAAACAGTAGCCCAGATGAAATTTCTGAGCTGCCGAATGTTCTTCGAAATGTGTTCTGGTTGAAATAAGCGCAGAAAGGAAAAATCTTCACCAGTTCTCTGCAGAGCTCGGAACTGAGCAGCTCTAGGCAGCGTCCCTTTCTGTCCAGCGCTGACGTTCTTGGCAGGCACCATCTTGCCAGTTCCCGAAGAGATTTGATTACAAAGGTCGGTATTGGAGGCTAATCCAGTCTTCTGAGACACAGCTGGGACCTGAACCTTGCAGAGGAGCGGGGGTCTAGATGAAGGTCTGTAATTTACCTGTCCCATACCAGAGCCCAGTGAATGTTCCATCCAAACCCCCAGGGCAGCTCAGAGATGGGGGCCCGACCTGGGGGTTTGGGGCGGCTATCTGCCCTCATTTTAGGGCCTTGTAGTCATTTCCTCGCTAGTGCGAGGGAAGGTTTTGTACAGTTACAAAAGAAGGCCAGAAGAGAACACGCTCCTCTTAGTTCCTAATATATTATGTCCTCCCCTGCCGAGCCCGGGGACTTAGTCTGGATTTGGTAACTAAAGTAATATAAATGTTAGCTAAGAAGCATTCCCGCAATGTGGTTCCAATTTAGGCTTGTTTTGAAGTCTAAAGGCCCAATATGTCTCGTAGATTCTTCGCTGGACATTAGCGTTAATGTAATTTGCGGAGGAGCGCAGGCCGGTGGAGGAGGGCGGCGGCCTTGGCCCTCTGTGGATGGGATCCCGCCCTTTCCCAGGGCCAGGAGATTCCTGAGCTTGCCAGGAGTCCCCCAACAGCCTTAGACATCTGGGGGTTCGCTCTGGAAATTTACCTACACATGCAGAGACTATGGGAGAAGAAGCGAATGGGTGTCCTTGTCAGGGCTCTGTAAAGGGGCTGTCCCGGGCTGAAGGCAGCCTCCCTCTGCAAGCCGTTTGCACTTTACTTCAATAACATCTCTCTCCTAGCCTCACGCATGCCTTTTCAGAGTCTGGCTAGGCACCCCCTTGCGGGAGGTGGGGGTGTCACTAGGGCCCGCAGCCCAACTCACACCCCTCCCAGCGCCCCCCCCCCATTCCCCGTAATGAGCATCCCCCCTGGAACTGCCTGCCCTTTATCTTGCTGGGGGGACCCGCACCTTTTGAACTGCCATCTGTAGATTGTGTTGGTGCACTGACTTGTTAACTGTGCCATGCTGTGAAGGAAATGGCATGATTTAGATCAAGTGCTCAGGACGGCTGCTCATAAGAAACACTTGAGCCAAGCTGTTGCTGCTCCGAGCGTGCCCTGGGGAGACGGGTTCCGTTTTGGGTCACGGTCCTGCCTTGTATGAGGGCAGTCGCAATCCCCCGGCTTCGCTGGGGCTGCAGGGGGGGGTGGGGTGGGGGTGGAGAGAGGCATTATGAAACCATGAGGTTGCCAAATTAACTTCTCACCCTTTCAACCACACTCCAGAGGATAAAAGCTGAACATATCTGCCTCAGAAACAGGCTCGATTTACACCAAACAAGTTCTTTCTCTAATTTATCAGCCCGGGCAGTCAGCTAGCCTTCTGATTATGGAAAAACCTCTGTGTTATAATCTTCTCTTTTTTTTATAATTTTGCAACTGTAGTATAAACATAAGCCAAAAATCAAAGCCCATGCCAAAGTGTAAAGAGACTAGAATTTGTTTAACTGGATCATCAGCCAAAATAAGAAACCCAGGCCAGGGGACACAATTGCTGAGCCTGGACTGACAGCCCTTTTTGCCTCGTAATTTGATGTGAGGTCTGAGTTCTGCTGGAGATTGAAAACAAGAACTAGACACTGGAAGAAACATTGCCTGCTTTCTGTGGTTTGTCCTACTGGTCAGAAAGTCATCAGATCTGGAATTGCCGTTCCCCCTCCCCAACTAGGCTATGGAAAATAAAAGGAAAATTTCATCGACAGATTTTCAAGGGGACCATGTTTATCTGTATTTAACTCAGACAAAAAACAAAGTCTTTGTTAAGTAAAAAGAAATTTTAATGGTTAACTTTACCCATATAGTTGAGATTTTTTAAATAAATGTACGTGTCCATTAAATCTCTTTCATGTGCTGATGTGCTGTAAGTTATTTGCTACAAAAAATAATCCATCAGCACATGAAGTGTTGAGGGAAAGAGGAACTTCAGGATAAAAGTGTGTATTGTTTCATCATCTGTACATTTTTAGTCACGTCTCTGCTTGTTTAGATGTGTTACACAGAAGAAAGTTTTACACAAAAGCTGCATCCCAAACTGGAACTAAGGACATAATGCTCACTGCATCCATCTGGCTCCCCAGCTGACTTACAAGGCACCTGTGCAAGGCTGCTTTGAGATGCCGAAAATAAAGTCATCTCAAGCCAGCAAGGAGGCCCAGCAGGTTGGAACTCTGTGGTTAAAACCTTCCTTTTTAAATGAATGGAAGCACATGAATTGTGGAACCCCCAGCTGGGTCAGACCCTCTGGATAAGTGAGACAGTTGAGTGGCTTGGACTGTTTGGGAGGCACCCAGGCAGTGGGACCTGGACCTGTCCTTAGTGTATGAGCTGGCTGTTTGGAACCTGGGGCTTACACAGGGACACTTTGCTCAGTCTGGAAGGAGGGGACTGGACCTGCCTGTACTGAATCCACCAGGTTTAAATGAATCCCCAGGGGAGTCTTGGCCCTGGAGGAGATGGGAATGGAGGAGAGGGGAGGGGAGGGGTGTGAGGGGGGAGGGGTGGGAGGGGGGAGGACAGGGGAACCCATGGCTGATGTATAAAATTAAAACAAAAATATAATAAAAAAAGGGGAAAAGAAACCTTCCTTTTCAATTAGACAAAGAGGGGAAATGCTGTGGATTAATGCTTTTCTACACTATGACTATTTATTATTCTCATTGGTTAATAAAAAGCTGACAGGCTGGTAGCTGGACAGGAAGTTAGGTGAGAAAACCAAACTGAGAATGCTGGGAAGAGGAAGGGTGGAGTCAGTAGTCACTAGGCAGATGCAGAGGAAGCAAGATGAAAATGTCACACTGAGAAAAGGTACCAAGCCACATGGTTAAATATAGATAAGAATTATGGGTTAACTTAAGTGTAAGAGCTAATTAGTAATAAGCCTGAGCTACCAGCTGAGCATTTACAATTTATATTAAGCCTCTGAGTCAATTACTTGGGAAGCAGCTACTGGGTATTTAGGAGTTGCTGGCAGGACAGAAGTCTTACTGCCAAACCTGGAGACCTGAGTTCAAGCTCCAGGATCCACATGGTAGAGGAAGAGAACCAACTTCTATAAGTTGTCCTGTGACCTCCATTTGTAAACCATAGTACCCATGTGCACGCACACACACACACACACACACACACACACACACACACACCCATTCAATCAATAAACCAACAAATTGGCAAATAAATAAATGTAATAAATTTATGCTGAAGTCACTTCTTTAAAAAAAAAGGACAGAACTGGGAAGATGGCTCAGATGAAGGTACTTGCTGCCAGGTGAGTTCAATTCCCAGGCCTCCTTCCAAACTACCCTCTCACCTCCACGTATGTGCCTTGGCATGCACGCCCATACACACATGCACACAAAAATAAATAAATAAAAATGTAACGAGGCATTTGAATGACAGAAACGCTGTTCCCCACAGTCCTCCCTTCCTCACCTTGAGGGGTGAGAGGTATACTCAAGGTCATCTAGAAATGCCATGCCAGCCTGATCTCATGACAGCTGAATAGCTCACAGAGGTGTTCTTTAAACTACAGCCCCTGTGAGGACACTTCAGCTGTGGCACAGGCGAGAGCGATGACTGAAAAAGTAAATAAAAATAAAGTCCCAGGGTTTGGAGAGGCAAGTTAGATGCGGCAGATTCCCTGAGTTCCTTAGGCCCAGGGGAGCCACACTTCAGGTGTCTGATCTAATTAGTGGCCCAAAGCCTAAGCCATCAGTGAACAGTTACATGCAGGTTAGTAAGATGCTAGGTCCTGCAAGAATAAAAATGGGAAAGGGCTGGGGGACGCTCTGTCAGGAGGGTGCTTCCTGCACAAGCATGACACTCTAAATTCAATCCCAGTACCCACGTAAAAGTTAGACACAGACCACAGCCTGGGATCCCAGTGCCGGGGAGGCAGCAGGGCAAGGATTCCTGGGGTTCACTGGCCAACCAGTGGAGTGTCATTGACAAACTCCAGGTTCATTGAGAAACTTGTCTTAAAAAGGAAGGTACAAGAGTGATTGAGGAAGACACCTGAAATCAACACACACACACACACACACACTTTAATACAAAAGGATAAATATGAGTATGTCATAGTCTTGCTGTAAAGAGTCTCACAATATAGCATCTGATTTAGCGAAATCAGTAGACGTTTCATTTCCAGGCATGCATTGTAGCTGGTACCCAGAGACACGCGTAAGAGAGCAAAGAGGTCTCACTCTGGGGCCACTGGGGAAGTAGGACATGATAGAGGAAAACAAGCAGACCCGTGTCTTGTAATAAGACAGGAATCATCGCTCTCTTTTCCCGTTAGTGGTGGTGGTGTATCCGCTGGCCTTCTGCTCAGGTCCTGGGAGAGGTCTGCAGATGGACACAACATGGCTGAAAGGGAACACCTCCTGGTTCTTAGAGAACACATTTGCCTGTCTAATGGCCCCACGGTGATTTCACTGTTTGACAAATCCAATAGTGGTTCCTTTTTTCCATCCTTCAGGCCAAGGCAGATGCAGCAATGGGGACAGAGCTCACCTTAAGAAGCCTCTGAGGGCGTATTGCCTACACACCTGTGTGTGCATCGGTCCTTGGCAGCAGCATCTCTTCAGGTATCTGCATGTCATCTAAGTGACAGGGCATGTGATAAGAGTGGAAATCCAAACTCCTCAGACAGAGGCCATGCTCCTTTTCAAAGCTGCCCTCGGTACCAGGATGGAGCCAAGCATAACCAATCCACTGCCAATGCAGATTCAGCTCCTCGAGGGGCAGCCCAGGAAGTCCCCGGGTAATTTCTCATTACACTCATGGGCTTGTACTGTAGAGTCTAGATCCGGTAAGAAAGCATTAAATAAAGGGTTCACTTGCTAGTTCCAAAGACGCGCCATACACATTAGAAGAAAAATCTCGATAGAGGGAAGCCACAAAGCTAAATTCTGTACCCAGCCACAGTTTTCAACTTTCACACACAACTCATGTACTTAAACATTACAGTGTGTATTCCTTTCCGTCAGAGGGACTAAGAACCTCTAGGGATCAAATGACAGAAAACAGGAGACTGTCACACCTTAAGAATAAAATCTAGGGTTGGAGAGATGGCTCAGCCGTTAAAGGCTAGGCTTACCACCAAAAAATATAAGAATAAAATCTGAAGATGAAATGCTTCATTGCCTACCGAAGAGTGAAGTGTTTGCATAAACACATTAATGCATACACAAATATATCAAGAAATCAGTATATACAGTTAGGGGTCTGACTTGGATCAATATGTACCAAATATAAACACCATCTGGCTTCCAACCCCACCTTGCCTATCAGAGATGCACTGTTAATATGCTTCACAAGCAAAGATCAACCAAATGAGTGTGGAAAACACTAGACTATTATGTTTCCAAAAGAATTTAATGTTTGAAATATACTAGAGATATCTGTATTAGACAGACTGGGAAAACACCAATGCAACACAAGTAGCCAGGCACAGCAGTTCACGATTTTAATCCCAGCACTCAGTAGGCAGAGGCAGGCGGATCTCAGTGAGTTCAAGGACAGCCAGGGCTACACAAAGAAACCCTGTCTCGGAAAAAAAAAAAAAAAAAAATGAAAAAAAGAAACCAACCAAATAAAACATCCACAGGAAGTATGGTATAAATACAACTTTTAAACTAATACTCATAAACATACAAGCATACTGATGTAAATACATCCAAATACAAAAAATAATAAAAATATACATACTCAAATATAATATTTAACTTTAAAATCAGAAGTCAGATTATAAGGAAGAAGACAATGACAAATGTTGGTTAAAAAAATTGCAAATTTGAACACTTAACATCTCACATATATTACCCTAATCACTCTGAGGTATAACCAGTCTCATCCTTAAGTTTATTTTACAAAATGAAATAGAGCACAAGTATTAACACTTACTGCCTCCAAATAAAAGGAATATGTTTAGTTTTTGTCTTCCCATGGGCCTCCTGGCCAAGAGAGGACACTCATGCCCATGTGAAGTGAAGATGTGTCATGATCACCTTCATGCATCGCAAATCCTCACCCTCAACATCAGCTGCTATCTCTAAGCGAAAGTACCTTGTGGTTTCTATGACAACCATTGGTCTTTGCAGAATCAAAATCTAAGAATTAGGTAAACTAATTAACAAGAGCCTAACTCAGCTCAAACAGAGATATTATTCGTTAATAATGGTTTCAGAAAGAGATATTATTCTTTAATATTGATTTCGGCTACATTTCTTTAAGGTTTAGTTTTATTTTTAAGTGTGGTGTGTGTGTGTGTGTGTGTGTGTGTGTGTGTGTGAGTGTGTGTGTGTGTGTGTGTGTGTGTGAGTGTGTGTGCGCGGGCACTCACATGAGTGCAGGTGCCATCAGAGGCCAGGACATGCAGTTTTGAGTCATCTGATGATGGTGCTGGAAACCAAAGCTCTCCAGGCCCAACTGCTGCATTTCTTTGCATAAGCGGAATCATGCAGGATTCCCCATCCCATTTCCAGGGCAGGATCACAAAGCTGCTATGACACAGCCAGATTTTGCTCGTGAGAGGAGAGGCAGCCCCATGGGTGCTTAAACAGCTGTTGCAGGACTATCGTGTGATCCAAGCGCCCAGCACCGAGAGCCTGGGCCTGTAAACAGCCACCTGGCCACTAACAGAGCCTGGAAACAAAAGGTGTATGATAGCAGCTGCTGAAAAAACAAAAGCCCATTTCCTGCACATTTCATCCCTTATTCTAGACAAAGATAGGGGTCCGAAACCTGCCCCTGGGATGGGAATTAATGTGGGATTAAAACAGAGTGTCGATGTTATCTTTCCTACTTCCTGTTTCCCCAATAACTTAGACCCTGACAGAAGAGTGAATGTGGGATTCCAAAGTGGTCTCTCCTTCTCTGCCTGCTTCTCCCCCTCCCCTCCCTCAAGCCCCTGGAGAAAAATAACCTTCACAGAACAAGGTCATATGTATGGGTTTCCATTTGCTAAAACTGCACATAAGCAACATCAGTTTGAACCCTTCCCAGGAAAAAATAATGAAACAGGTGATGTTTAAACTCCAGGACGTTTCTTATGGAGAAAGCCACAGGTCTTACGCTCTTTAGAGACCAGGGTAGAATGGTGGTTCCCTCTAGAAGAAACGGCCTTCCTTTTGGCCAGAGCAAGAGGGAAGGGGTGGGGATGACCTTTCAGGGTCCTCTCCTGCTACTACTGCACCTCCTTCTGCTTCTTCCCAAGTAGACATTCAAATGCAGAATCCACCGTGATGTCATGAGCAGATGCCCCAGCAGAGGTGCGCATGTGATACGAGGGGACTAACCGGAAGCAGAGAAGGCAAGAGAATTTCCAATCTTATATGGTTCTGGGAGCAAATCTCTCACACTAGGTGGAAAACTTACTCTTGGGAGGTTTTTAGGGCCCACATTTGAATGCATGGTGAGTAACAATCTGGTGTTCCTAAATTAACCCCTGAGGAATTACTACCAAACATGGGACTACAGTGGATCATTTTCTGAATAAAACAAACATTTTAAAAAAGATATATTTAAAAACAACAGGAATTGGAGAGATGGTTCAGCCTTTAAGAGCACTGGCTGCTCTTCCAGAGAACCTGGGTTCAATTCCCAGCACGAACACAGTGGTTTAAAACTGTCTGTAACTCCAACCCAGGGGATCTGATGCCTTCTGACTTCTGCAGGCACTGCATACATGTGGTACACAGACATACATGCAAAATAAAGGTCATTTAAAATAAGACAAGCAAAAGCAAGAAGAAGAACAAACAAACTTGCTGAACATCACACTTCTGGGTCCCTCAGGGCACATAGGATTTGCTTGTCATTTATTCTCTAGGGAGCCATTCGCTTACACTCAGAACTTAGCTTCAGGCTTCTTACATGGCAAACTTTCTTCTGCTAAGCAAACATGAGGACATTGGTCCAGTGAATTACAGACTGGGGGAACTAGTATACTGTTAATCCCACTGGGCAAGAATACTACCACAATTTTAAACCAAATTTAAAGCAAGCTTTAAATAAATACTGGCTGAGGGAATGGGCTCTGGCCAGGACCATCCCCGGATTCCCAGGAAATGGCCCTAGTCACATTTTGCACGGGTTTAAAAAGGTCAACCCACAGAGCCACCGTATTTTCTATCAGGTCCAATCAGGGGCAAGCATACATCCTGACCTATTTCCAGCCTACGTACCTCCCGCCCACATGTGATCAAGCCATATGCAGTTCAGAAGGGTCAAACAAACTTGTTTAGGTGAGTGAAAACATAAACAATAGCCTGCAGCATTTAACTTGGGTTCTCAAAATACATTTATCTATCCATCTATCTTCAACCACAGCTGGGGTGGAGGGACGTAACTATTTATAACATTCCTATTGCGTAAACAGTCATCACAGAAACAAAATGGTCCTGGATGGAGTTTAGAAGGAAGTGAGATCAATGCTAGAAAGTAATAGATGATCAAATTACTGTTTCCACAATTGCCCCCATGCCCACTTATGCCTGCAGCAAGCTTTCTTGAGTGTGTGCAGAGCATTTAACAGTGGATCAGTGAGTTTAGATTACCAACAACACGATCCATTCCATCAAGTGGAAAGGGAATTTATTAAGCGATATTAAATAGCTTGAGATTCTCCAGGAGAGCCATGGCGCCGACTCTCAAAGCTGCATGGCCTGCAAAGGTACAAAGCTCCAGCACAGTTCCTGTCTGAGGAAGGCTGGCTAGACCCATGCTCAGTGCCTGTGACCCTGCGGACTGGGGTCAGGAATGCTGCCACGGTCCCCTCACCCTCTCTACTGATACTTCCTCTTAAGGCTCTCTCCAAAATCCACCCCATATGGTACCTGTGGTCACAAAGCCAAAATCACAAGACTTTTCCCTGGCCACAGAAGAATCAAGATAGGCATTTTTCTAGCCTAAGACTGGGAATACTGAAAGATGCCTGAGTACCAAATGTCCACTCCAAAATGCCGTAGTCTGCCAAAATCAGAGCATCTTGATAGTAGATTAATAAAACTAAAACCCAAACAGCCATGTGTGCAGTGACCACCAAGCACTGGACAGACCTTTTTCATATAGCTGTCTAATAAAACATAATTATATGAAAAGCAATATAAGGTTTTTCTGATTCGAGATTGTTCTTCCCTAAACATGGCCTATGATTGTGTCCATGAATTCAAACCTGACATGAGTCAGCACAGTCATTTGGTTATGAGCTAATTGTCTTCAATTAAAATTTTTAAAAAAGCTGGGGGATGTAGCTCAGTTGGCAGAGTACCTGCCTAGCATGCATGAAGCCCTGGGTTCCAGTCCCCCAGCTCTGTATAAACCAGGCATGGTAGTGCATGGGAGGTAGAGGCAGAGGGATTGGAAACTCAAAATCATCCCCAGCTACATTGCAAGTTCAAGGCTACCTTATGCTACATAATGCCCCAGCACAAATAAATACATGAATGGATACAAACTATATATATATAAGTTGAAATAAAATTATTGGAATTTTCAACTTATGAATTCATGATAATACTCAAGAGATTTTTGAAGATTTCAGATTTCAGATTTTTGGATTGGGGGTAATCAACCTGTATTAGCATTTCCCAAAGAGCAGTCCCTGGAACATACACTTTCTCTGGATGTCATTAGATATTCCAAAGAATAATAATAGTAATAATAATTATAATAATAATTCTTTGGACCAGAAAAATTTTGTAAATGCAGAGAAAATAACACTAACCAAGTTTTCTCAGGATATTTACTGATGAATCCACAAGAGAATACAGTGTGATTTTTTTCAGCCACAGAACTCTTTTCCACAAGGGAATCCAAAGGTCCTAGAGAACCAAGGGACACCTGGAGAAACGAGGTCTTCCTCAACCCAGGAGAACTTGTCATCACATATCATCTGCACTGGCCTCCTCACTAAGCCTCCAGGCTTCCCAGCACGGACTCTGATGCTGTGGGTGGACATATCAGGTGATAAGGTTTTGTGGAAGTGATGCCATGGACAGATCCATCTCCACAGTCCATGTGGCCTGATGCTTGTGCAGAAGCTTCTTCTGCTGTCCTCCTGCAGGGAGCTCGGGAGAGCTGGTGTCAAGGTTCGGTGCACCAGCTGGAAAACTAAGCCACCATTTCACCCAGCCGACAAGACGGTCCACCACGTTAAATTGAGCCATCATCACCTCAGGTGATATAATACATTTTGAGTGCTGTCTGTACAAGACAGACAATCCTGAAGAGCTCCTAGGGACTGATAAAAATCCTGGAAAACGTAAGACCAGCTAGAACGTGAGGTGATGGTGGTCCCTGATTTACCTCTAAGCTCTCACAGAATAAAGTTAAAAATGAAGTGACAACAGTGTCTTCCCCATCTATCTTGCTACAGAACAGCTACAGCAAGTTGAAGGCAGAGACAGGCGAGCACCTCCTACTCTAACTGGGAAAAGAACCAGGAAGTCTCTCGGGAAAGCTTGCATCTACAGTCTGCTGGCAAAAGACAGTGGTCCCGGCTTTTACTTATTTTTTTAGAGGTGTTTTGTCTTCATGTATTGATATGCATCACATGCATGCCCAATCACTGTGAAGGCCAGAAGAGAGCATCAGATCCCCTAGAACCGGAGTTATAATTTTGAGTTACTGCTGGGTGCTGGGAATTGAACCTGAGTCCTCAAGAACAGACTAGCCAGTGCTCTTAACCACTGCACCATAGCTAAAGCTGCATTCTCTTGAACTTGTCAAGACACAGGTAGAAAGTCCATGCAAGAAGCCAGGGTGTGGCCAGCTGGTGCTGCTCTGGGGGATGCCCAGAGCCCTGGCTTCTCTCAGAGGAGCTAGGAAGCAGGGGAGATAATGTTCACAAACACTCACACACTCCTCTTTCGCACAGGCACACCTGTTTTCTCTACTAACTCCGCTGCTTCAGTCGTCCAGGCCCCAGGGAAAGCAGTCATAAGAAATAGCAGATGCAGATACCCAGCCAAAAGCATTCCATCCCTTCAAGTTTACAAATTCTGCAGAAAACGACCCAACACGGTGCGGGACTGTTTTATGAACTGTGACCTCAAGCCGCTCATCGAAAATGCAGTCACTATCAAAATGTTCTTTTCAAGTTTCCATTTGGAATGATGAACACACTTGGGGTCAGTTCTGTTTAAAGCAACCACATTTGCATTACAAACTTCTTGGCAAAACGGTTTCTATTTCGTAATATTACCTGGCTGTTTCCATTCTGTAAGTGGAGAAATTCAGGCACAAGCCTCTCAACCAAGACTGCTGTAAAATCACAGAGAACAAAGAAGATTGTTACCCGCTGCAAATGGCAGAATCAAAGGTGGACCTATCCAAACGAGGGTAATTGGAAGTGTGGAGTTTCTTTTTTATTTGTTTATTTATTTAAAAAGTTATTATATGAGCCTCATTCTCAGCTCTGCAGCTGGCCACATGCAGGCATGTTCTCCCTCTCTGCCTCTATGCCCTGAGGCCTCAGAAGATCCTCCAGGGATCAACCAGCCCTTCTTTCCTTATCCCATCCCTTTGTGTCAGCCTCCAATACCCAGAGGCACACTCTTCCTGGAAACCGGCTGGCCAGTTGGCCTGGGACTAAGATAGGCTATCTTCACACCCCTCTCTGTCCTCCATTGCAAATTCCACAGTCTCCTCTCCAGTCCTGTGGCAGACTACTTGCAGAGACCTGTCCTCCACTCTGCCTCCACTCTCTGGGGGCTCTGCCAAACCTCCTGGCATACCCAGCTCCCTTCCCCCCCCCCCCCGTGGGGTCTCCCAGCCTGTGCATCCCCACCCCACACCCTTCGAGCCCATCCTCAGCTGAAGGAGAGAAAGGGGATACACATAAGAAAGGAAGAAGGAAGGAAGGAAGGAAGGAAGGAAGGAAGGAAGGAAGGAAGGAAGGAAGGAAAGAAGGAAGGAAGGAAAACAAATAACCCAATTTAAAAATGGGGTCCAGAACTAAACAGAGAATTCTCAACAGAGGAAACTCAAATTGCAGAGAAACACTTAAAGAAATATTCAACATCCTTAGGGAAATGCAAATCTAAACTGCTTTGAGATTTCATCTTATACCAGTCCTGGCCAAGATCAACAAAACAAATGACAACTCATGATGGCAAGGATGTGAGGGTAAGGTGAACACTCATCCATTGCTGGTGGGAGTGCAAACTTGTACAGCCACAATGGAAATCAGTGTGGCAGTTCACAGTAAACTAGTAATAGACAGACCTCAAGGTCCAGCTCTACCACTCTTGGGCATATAACCAAAAGACACTTCATCTTATACAGAGATACTTGCTCAACCATATTCATTGCTGCTTTATTCATAATAGCCAGAAATTGGAAACAGCCAAGATGTCTGTCATTGGATAAAGAAAATGTGGCAGATTTACACAATGGAAATCCATAGGTAAATAGATGAAGGTAGGAAAAAAAGTCATCCTGAGTGAGGGAACCCAGACCCCAAAAGACAAATATGATATGTATTTGTTTATATGTGGATGTCAGCTGTTAAGTCTTTTATAAGCAGGCTATAATCCATATAACCACAAAGGTTAGGTAAGGAACTAAGGATGAGGAAAGGCTCTCCCTAGGAAGGAAAAATAGAATAGTTATGGATGGATGGGGGAGGGGATCAGTGGGAGGATCAAATGGGGAGGGGGAAGAGGGGACTAAGGGAAGGAATATGGAGAGGGACAGCTAAAATTAAGGGTCACTTGAAGAGTCATATGGAAACCTAATACAGCAGATGTTTCTTAAATATATATACATACATGATACAGATCTAAACAGGATCACTAAAAACAGGAGAGCCAAAGCCCCAACTAGATGTCTCTTGTCATCAAATCAACCTCCAGTGCCAGTATTTGGGTTACATTGAAAGAAGATGCTGACCAAAAGGGCCCATGGAAACCATCAAACAACTCAGGCTATTGCCAAGATTCTTGGTTGCTCTCCACAAACTGATGATAAGGCCCTGTTGCTGAAGACAACACTTACATATCTTGTTGAACATGGAGAAATCTAGCTGGTCCCTAACTAGAACCTTCATCTCTACTGACTAGTGTCCATGGTACTGCATAGTACCAGAGGAGAAAGGTAAACACCAGCTTATACAAACTCAGTGATCTACAAGGGTGACTTGCATGCATAAGATATGCTGGTGCAATAATGGTATGAAAGTTATGCGAGTAACCAACCACTCTCTGATTAGAATTAAGGCCCACTCTGTGAGATGAAATTCATACCTGAAATTACTTGAGTGGCCAAGAACCTGAGACTAGATAGGCCATGGACCTAGGGGAAAACCAAATACTACTGTTCTTTGAGAGGAACATAGCCATAAATGACAGTCTAGACTCACAGATCAGTGTCTTGCTCAGCCATAATCAAAGAAGATTCCTTCTGCAGCAGATGAGAACAAAAACTGAAACCCACAGCCAGACAATGTGCAGAAAGTAAGAGACCTAAGAACACTCAGTCTTAGATGGAATGTCTACATTAAACCCCTCCCCTCATGCTAAGGGAGCTCTGGCAAAAAGTAGGTAGAAAAATCATAAGACTCATTAGAGATATGAGACACCAAAGGAAAAATGGCCTTTTAGACACAACTGGACTCACAAAAATTGTGTAGCAGCGCATGGACATGAGGCCTGTGGTAGTTTGAATGTAATTGACACCTATAAGCACATAGGGAGTGGCACTATTAGGAGGTGTGGCTTTGTTGGAGTAGGTATGGCCTTGTTGGAAGAAAGTGTGTCACTGTGGAGGCGGGCTTTGAGGTCTCAAGCCATGCCCAGTATCTCAGACTACTTCTGTTGCCTTTGGGTCAAGATGTAAAAACTCCTACCTCCCTCTCCAGCACCATGTCTGCCTGCATGCTGCCTTGCTTCCTGCCATGACGATAATGGACTAAACCTCTGAAACTGTAAGCATACCACCCCACTTAAATGTTTTCCTTTATAAGAGTTGCTGTGGTCATGGTGTCTCTTCACAGCAATAGAAACCTTAACTAAGACAAGGCTTCATCCCTAACCCAAAAGCTATCTCCAATTGATGACCACTTACAAAGGAAAGGTTAGTTTCTCCAAGGGAGTCTTCCTGGGTATACAAACCACATTTAAGGGAAGGCCCATGCCCAGCAGTAGATGGCCAACACAAAATTAATTCAATGGTGTTCTTTTGTCTCATAATGCTCTGTCTTGTGTTTGTTTGTTTGTTTGTTTGTTTGTTGTTACCAAACAGGTCTTTTGCTTATATGTTACAATTTCTGATTTTGTTTTGGGCAATTTTTTTTTTTTTGTTTTGTGGGGGTTATTGTTACTTGTTTTTGTTTTGTTTTGTTGTTGAGACAAGGTCTCAGTGTATAACCTTGACTAGCCTGGAACTCAATTTGTAGACCAAGCTAGCCTTGAACTCACAGAGGCTTACCTGCCTGTGCCTCCCAAAGGCGGAAATTAAAGGCGTGTGCCACCACACCCAGCTCTTGTTGGCTCTTTTTATTTCTATTTGTTTGTTTGTTTTGTCCTTCTCTTGTTTGTTTTTATTTTATCTCATTTCATTTTATTTTATTATCATTACTTTTCAGATGCCTATTTGTTTTCTAAGAGAGAGAGAAAGAAAGGATGTGGACTTGGGTGGATGGGAAGGTGGGAAGATCTGGGAGGAGTTCAGGGAAGGGGAACTATAATCAGAATATACTGAATGAAAGAAATACATTTTCAATAAGAAAAAAGGAAAACATAATTTTTTTCTTTTCAATATGTGGGTATTTTGCCTGCACATGTTTGTGTACTACCTGCTTGCCTGGTGTCTGTGGAAGCCAGAAAAGAACATCAGACCCCTAAAACTGGAGCTAGAGAAGGTTGTGCGCTGCCATGGGGGCACCAGGAATCAAACCCAGGTCCTCTGAAAGAGCAGTAGGTGCTCTTAACCACTGCACAGAGTCTTCAGCCTTGGAAGTGTGGAATTTCCAATGTGTCTCTCTCAGCTTAGTCTTCTCAGATGGCTTTGCCTGGTGAGGTGTACAAGAGGCTGTCCTTGGGGAATAGAGTCTGGTGCCATCAATGTCATCATTGAAAACAGAAAGGTGGGGCAGGAGAGACGGCTCAGATGGTAAACTGCCTGATCACAAGCAGAAAGGCCTGAGTTCAACTCCACACCCACCCATCCCCAGCACCCATGTAAAAGCACCTCCGTAACTCAGTACTGGGAAAGCAAAGGACAGTAGGCTCTCTAGAGCTCATTGCCTATCCAACCTGACTGAACTGATGAGTTCAGGTCCACTGAGACACCCTATCTCCAAAGCTCAAGTGGAAAGCAATAGAGGAGGACACTAAGTGTTGCCATCTGATCTCCACACAGGTGCATGCCTATATGCACACACCCACACAAACACATACATGCAGCAGACACATATACACACATACATGCAGCACACACACACACATACATGCTCATATACACATGCATGCACACACACACATACACACACACACACAGAGTCTTCTAGATAGATGGCTCATGAGCAGCAAGGGGAATATGGTATATAGTAGGTATCTGAATGTTGATAATCCAGAAAGAATGAAGAATAAAAATTACAAAATAGAAAGTGTTTTATTTCTGAGTGGTCTGACTGATCAAACAAGGGGGGAAAATGTTCTCTGAAGTCACTGGCTTGGGCAGATGAGCTCAGGAAAAGTCCCGGACAGAGAAGGGAAGGGGAGGCACAGGAAAGAGCAGGGACAAGGGTCTGTAGGCCAGTGTAGAGCTGAGACTCCTGAAGCCACTCAGTAACACAACTGCTTAAGATTGCTGCATAATAACCTGGAGTGACAGCATCTGAAAATGTAGCGTAATCAACATCAAGGTTATTCAAAACAGAGAATTAAATTCAGGCAATATTTTCAATACAAAACCAATGCTTGAGGTGGGTCTGACAACATACATCTATAATCTTGGTACTCTGGAATCTGAGGCAGGAGGATCTGGAGTCTCTGGACAGCCTGGAGACCTATTTAAAAGGATCTTTCTCCCTGTCTAAAAGAAAAAAACCTGTGCTTCCACTTAATGTGTGGGTTCCTCTGTCTGGGTGGGCCCCTTGGTCCCTGGGAACTGGTGAAAAACAGATGGTCATTCTCTCTTGACTCTAGGGCACTGCTGTAACCAGGGAACCCATGGCTTCATGGTGCACAGTGACATCTGTGGACTTCCATGCTAGAAATCCCTGCACCTGAGTGCCCCTGGGAAGCAAGCATACTTGTCTCCCGTGGCTTTGCACTGTCCATTTCATAGATTCCCTGCCTGGGGGGAACAGCCTTTGTGACCGGCTAGGGCCGGTCATTATCATCTATGCGTCTTCTCAGGTGTCCCACGGCACTATTTGTCCCCTGACCATCCGCTCACCCCGAAGAGTCCCCTGGAGACACGTCCCTTCTTCACTAACTCTTCTTGTTCATGCCCTCCTTCCTGGGGAAGTCACCCAGGCAGCATGACCCAGCTCACTCTTCTCCTGACAAAGGGTCATCTGTTGTCACCAAGTCATGCAGGAAAAGGGCCACCATTCATTAAGCCCCTCCCTTTTGTAGTTTCCAGCTTTCTTGAGATTGTAGTTGGTAAGAGACTCAATCCAAAGGTGAAGGATCATTTGAGCAATGCGACCCTGCCACCACCCTACCCACCACTTGCCTTTACAGGAGTCATGACATCAGGAAAGAGATCCAGGGCTCTTAGAGCTCCCACTGGTTCATGTGCACCTGCCCACACCAGATGACCTCAAGGAGTACACGACAGAGAGATCCCATTTATCAAGGGAGATGTCCGCTGCAGCATGACCTCCTGCGCTGCCCTCCCTCCTACCTACATCTGACCACGCCCACAGATATACCTTCCAAGCCATAGGGACCCTCTGAGGCATCTCTCCTCCCCATCTCCTCTTCTGTACCTCGTCTGTATGAGAAAATACAAACAGTGGTGAGGACCATGCACCGATAGTTGCACAAACTATTCATAGTTGCTCTATACAAAGAAGTTCACACTAAAGTCTATCTGGGAAATACTGGGTTGAAAGTTAAATGACTTTCTAAAGCTTACAAGAGGCTAATTCTTTATTTTAAAACTTTATTTTTATTTATCAATGTGTATTTGTCTGTCTGTGTGAGTGCAATGCCTGACAAGGCCAGAAGGGGGCACCAGATCCCAGCCATCCAAGTTGGGTGCTGGGAACTGAACCAGGTCCTCAGAAAGAACAGCCAGCGCTCTTAGCCACTGAGCCGCCTCAGGCTAATACCCAAGAAAAGAGGCTAGACTATATAACCCTTTTCATCTTATTTGGCCATTGGAGTCTCAATGAATTCACAATTCAAGAATTGACCTTGAATCCAGATGTGTCATATGAAATCCAAACAGCTGTGTTAATCAAACTTATAAATATTTCAATACTCAGATAGTTTCTTTTATGTTGACTCATCAAGGACTCAGAGCCCTTCCCAACACACACTTGCATATAAATTTACATAATTTATACTGTGGGTTTTAGTACAGAATTAATTCCATGATTTCTATATGAATTGCTGCCAAGTGTAATGTCAATCAATTCAATATAGAATGGAAGTATGGAAAAACATGTTAAAATATACTAGTACATATAAAAAAATATAAGGCACCTTTTAAAACCCAAAGCTAACTCCTTTGGCAGGTTTTTTATTTCTACTTTTACACAAAGTTTCATATTATGGGAAATGCACTCCGTTACTTTGTTCTAGTCAAGGATTAATAATTACAGTAAAGCAAAGGATGAACGTTGAGATGCTATACAAGTCAGTTGATTGTACTAGTTTTTAAAAAGCTAGAAAAGCAGAGAAATTTCAGTCAGGTAATGGCAAACATTATACCTAACTTACCAGAAAAATTTTTTTTAGAGTAAAGCTGTGAAATTTTTATATTTTTAAAAGTGTATTGTGTACTGAAGATAGCACATACTGGAGTCACAGAACATGGAGTCACCTGGAAGCTTCATGACTAGTGTCTAGTGTTTGTGGTGCTGGAAAGTGTATGCACGCTACCTGAGGAGAAAGGTAATAGTCTCACCCAGCTGTGCGCACTGAGAGCCACAGCAGTGGCCAACATAACAGGAGATACCTGCAGGTACAACGGCGGCAGGAACGTTATAGGGGGTGCCAACCACTTCCTGACTGGATCTGAGGCCCACGCCATGAGGAAGAACCCATCCTAGTGCAGGGCCAAGAACTTGTGGCTAGGTAAGTGATAGGCCTTAGGGGAGAATGCGTCATGACTATCCGGCCAAATGCAAACGGCATTAAAATGACTCCTAAGGACTTCTTGCCATACTCTTAGATTAAAACATCTCTCAACCCCCACCAAAGAAGCTTCTTGTACCAGACGGCAACTAGCACAATGACCCTGATCTGGTCAGTGTGTGCAGAATAAGAATGCTCGCTCTAAGTGGGGCATGCATAGGACATCTCACCCCCCTCCAACCAAAGCTCAGAGGTCTTCCTGGAAGAGTGTTTTCTTGACACAGCAAGGTAGCTACACAAATGAACTCATCACAAATATGGCAGAACACACAATACCTGTGCAAACTCAAGCCAGACAAAAACCCAGCATAGAGGGGGAAAGTACGCCCCAAATCCCACTGTTAGCTGCAGAGTTACCGGCATTTGATAGCTGCTGGGAGAGGGAGAGGGGGGACAGAGAGGGAGAGAGAGAGTTTTCTTTAATGATGTTATCTCTTGTATACTGACCAAACTCTGGGGCAAGCCCCACTCCCAGAGAGAGTTGGGCAACACAAACTGGATTTGACAGGGAAGAAAAAGGAGGAAGAGAGGACAAACTCTAAGTTGGGTGAATAAGGAGAGGAAAATGGTGAAGGTTTCTATGGGAAAAGTTGAGTTGGTATGAATGAAATCAAAATTTATTATATAAGATTCTCAAAGAATTAATAACATATTATTTTTTAAAATCTCACTGTATATATTCATTATACACGGTACTATGTTGTGTAAAGACACTGTCACATAAGTACATATCATGTGTTAAACACAGCTCCCACATTTCTCTCTCCTCTGCTTTCTCTCATCTTTTCTTCCTTCCTTTGTTCCCGTGGACAATTTTACGCACATGTCATACATATCTCTATATCTATATATAAAATGTGGGAACCACACAAAAGAGAAAACCTATGATAATTGCCTTTCTGACACTGGCTTAAAATGATTATCTCCCTTTTTTTCTTCTTTTTCTTTTTCTTTCTTTCTTTCTTCCTTTCTTTTTTTTTTCCTGAGGACCGAACCCAGGGCCTTGCGCTTGCTAGGCAAGCACTCTACCACTGAGCTAAATCCCCAACCCACACTGTCCATTTTTAAGGGCTCTTTTTACAAGGTGCCTTTTAAAGTTCCTGGATAAAGGTTACATTACGGAAATCCCAACTACACTTGCAGACAATGAACAAGAAAGGAACTGTAACGTTGTCCATTGTGTAAGGTGTTACTGTGGCTTGGGTGAACAATCCCAACACAACTGTGTCTGAAACAAACAAGAAGTGGGGCTTGTGTAGCACATTAAAGTGACTCAGAGGAAAAATACCATGACTGGGACCAAGAGGGAGTAAAGAGAATTAATAAAACTGTTTAATAGGCTATAAAATTGAAAAACATGGTATTTCTACAACAAACAATTTCATAAGTATATGTTCATTTTTTCATCACTGTAACCACATATCTGACAGAAGCTCCTTAAGGAAATACGGATTTATTTTGACTACTGGTTTCAAGAGATCTCAGTCCAACTTGGTGGGAAAGGTAGGGTGTGAAGAAGCTCAGCCAGGGTCAGCAGGAGCAGAGGTGGCTGCCAATAACATGGCTGCCTGCAACATGGCTGCCAGTAACATGGCTGCTCACATCATGGTTGTCAACCAGGAAGCAGAGCTTGGACTGGAACCAGAGGTACAGACAAAGCTGCCCTCAGCAACCCACTTCTACTAGCTAGCTCACAAGTCTCAAAGGTCCTAAAACCTTCCCAACATCACCTCAATCTGGGCAAAGAGCTCAAACACATCAATCTGAGGAGGGCATTTTACCCTCCAACCACCACAAGATGATTGTCGGCATATACGACTACATAAACAAATATATAAGTAGACAAATAATTGTTCTGTCTACTGTGTTTTAAATATCTTCATTAAGAAGGTAGACAATGTGGTCCTACCACAGATGAGGTCTGTGATATCTGTGGCCCATGGAGCCACCAAAGGCCACACAGATGCCTCCAGTCTAGGCTGCATCCTGTGGCCATGTTGGTGTCCAAGGGTCATACTGCCACTGAGACCATGGTGTTGTCTGAGCCAGGGTTGCTGCCAAGGGCCATGTTTGGGTCCATGGTCCTACCACAAACAGGGTCTGTGTTGATGTTCGTGGTTCCTGATAACATCAAAGGCAGTGCCGATGCTAGATGCTGAACTGCCACCTGGGGCCATGTTGGTGTCTGAGGGCCACACTGCTAGAGGACCATGCTGATCTGAGTGGCAGGGGGCAATGGTAATGTCGAAGCCTAGGCTGCTGCCTGGAACCATGTCTGAGTCCTATCACAGTTGGGGATGCTGTTGATGTGCATGGCCTATGGTGCCACTAAAGACCACATGGATGTCCAGGGTCTAGGCCACATCCTGTGACCATGTTAGTGTCTGAAGGCTGTGCTGCCACCGGGGCCATGGTGTCATCTGGGCTAGGGATGTTTCTAAGGGCGATGTCTGGGTCTGTGGTCCTACAGCAGCCAAGGTCTCTATTGATGTCTATAGTTCCTGATGCCATTGAAGGCAATGCCGATGCCAGGGGTCTAGTCCAACACCTTTGGCTATGTTGGTGCCAAAGGGCTTTGCTACCACAGGGGTCAGGCCAATCAGAGTGGTCTGCGTAGCCACATGGTGCCACAGCGGGTCATAGGAACCACGTGTGTTGAAATCCAAGGACTGTGCTGAGCCAGCCCTGTCCCTCAATGGCCCCAGGATAGCTGGCCCTGCCCCTTGCTGGAAACTATAGCAAAAGAGCTGGCACCACCCCTGCCCCATAGGAGAGCTGGCCGCAGCACTTGGGAGAGATGGCCCCACCCTGCATGATAAGCATGAGAGCTGGCTCTGCCCCTCACCTGAGGGGGTAGTCCCAGTGACCAGGACCAACCAGCTCAAGTACTGTCTAGACCCACATCCCACATCCTGGGCCTTGGATTGGCCCACTCTCAAAGCTGTCCCATCTTTGACCTGCTTGTCCTGCAGAACCATAACCACAGGATTTCCATGACTTGGGCAACAATAAGATATCCCAGAAGAGTTTTGATGAGGGCCCAGTGATGATGGTGTACCAAAAACCAGAGGCCTTGTACAGACGAATGACTCATCACAATGAACATTTTGTGGATGGGGCTGATTGAACAAAAGGGGTAGACTACGTGACACACTGCAGCTTCCAATGACACCAGGATAAATGAAGAGGGGTTGGAAGGATGGAGGAGCAAGGTGAGGTTTTTTTTTTTTTTTTTGGTTGTTTTATTTTTAATTAATTTGAAGGAGCATACTGCAGTGGTGAGGGTGAGGGGCAGATATGGAGGAACTGGGAGGTGAGCAGGATTGGGGTGCATGATATGAAATTTCTAAAGAATCAACTAAAATTATGGGGGTTTTGTTTTGTTTTGTTTTAAGGATGGTGGCTGGGCATACCTTTGATCTCAGCACTCATGAGGCAGAGGCAGGCAGATCTCTGTGTTCATGGTTCTACAAATCGAGTTCTAGAACAGCCAGGGCTACACAGAGAAACCTTGTCTTGAAAAACAAAAATGAACAAGCAAAAAAAGTGAAATTCTGCTCTGTTTATAGGAAAATGTCCCTCAATTAATTAATGGTTCAGCATTGAGAATATTGTTTTCCTTGGGTTTCACATACCATGTTATGACCTGGTCATCAGCCATCACATAATGCTTCCCTGACAATGCTATTTCCCACACCACCTCCCTTCCCCTAGACTCTTCCCTTGCTCCTGTGCTTGGGGAGCTGGGAAATGGCAAGCTACCAGCACAACCTGACCACCAAGCTCTCATCCCCTTCAGAAAAGCAGGAGAGACTCTCTCATTCTCAACAGGATCTCTCCCTATCCATGTTCACCTGGACGCTATTGTACAAGAAACAAGCCAGAAACCAAATACAGATATCTATATTTGTGTTGCATTTTAAGAGTATAACTGGCCCCATCTTTACTGATGTACAAGTCTGATGATCTATATCTTCATCAGCACACCAAACTCTCAGCTATGGTTTTATTGATAAAGGAATAAAAGCCAGGCATGCCTAGAATCCCAACTTTTGGTAGGCTGAGACAAAATGATCATGAATTTGACCCTGTCAGTTGGGTTACATGGTGAGTTCAAAGTCACCCCGAAATATATGCGACTAGGACCCAGAACCACAAGGGTTGAAGAGGTGGCTCAGTGATAGAGTACTTACCTAGAATGAACAAACCCCTGGGTTCTACCCGCAGGGACCACCAAAAATGGGGTGGGGGAAAGATAGGAAAGCTGTGTGGCCATCTCCACCTTACTGGCCTTGATTTGGGACACAGAACTTCCTCATCACCCAAAGGGGTATTTGGAGCTCTGCTTACATTGATGATTTCTTCTCTCGTTTCTGGAGACAGCCGGGAATTACATAAACGGAGTCAGCTGGCAGAAGAGGTGGCATCCTCCTCCTTTCTTCTCCCCACCAAATTCACACACCCATCAGAGAAGGAAGCACAGCTTTGCTGGCCCTGTCAGGGACAAGATGCCCTGGCACAAAGGAACAAGGGAACAAGCTCCTCACCCTCACCCCTGCAGTACTCTGGAAAGGCAAAGTGCGGAGAGCATGGGGTGTGTCCACTGTGCAGGCAGGTTTTCCCCATGGCACCCATAATCTCCACATTAGAACTACCAGACAGGATTCTATCAGCAGACACCTGCCTTCCAGACCCAGCTGTGGCCCTAAGCCCTCTCCAGCTGCTCCAAGCACCTTGGTCCAGAAGACACAGAAGCACCCTGGCCATGTTGTGGTTCTAAAGATTCTCCTCAAGCTATGATGGTTCATGCTGTTAGGGCTTCAGGTGCAGGGGTGGGGCTTAGCCATGACCTGGTCTTCATGCAGCTGTGCTAATGGGCTCAGGGGCCCGTGGAGGGGTGAACATAGCCATGTGTGAGGCCGAGTGGTACAGCCCCTTTGATTTGAGTCCAACATTCCCACTTCACACACACACACACACACACACACACACACACACACACACACACACACACACCACAAAACCATGAAGTTTAGAAGAAGCAAAGTCATCTACTGGGATAAGAGTTCCATTTTGTGCATTTCTATTTAATCAATGCCCGCCCCGCCCCAAGAAGGTGGGAAAGCACAGTTTGTTCCAAATCTACACTTCTCTTGTTGAGAGGCACATAAGCCTTTGTTAGGACATTAGAATATCTGTCTTGGCTCCGTGCCCTTTCAATCCTGCTCCACCACGTGGGCTGTGGCCAAAGCCACATTCATTCTCAGGAATGTTCTGTCCGGGGAGGATTCCTGGGATGTGATCTGTGGTCAGCAAGAAAGCCCTTTTGATCCCAGCCACAAGAATGCAGCTGAGTTCAGAATCCCTCTCTCCATAAATTAGAGTCCTCTGGGGAGCTGTGGGTGTGGCTTTTGGTGCAGGTGCTGGCCTTCAGCCGTCCTGAGGGGGCACTCCCTCACTTTGAAAGCTTTCTAGAAGCTGCTGGAGTTGGAATGGTAAACCCATAAGACCACACTCACATACACAGTCGTCCCGACTTCCCGGGCATCTGGTTTGCTCATTCTCACAGCCAGGTGTGGGTGCCTGTCTGCATTGCTTCTGTTTGCTATTTCATGTCTAACTGGTAACCCTGGGTTGGACTCAGCTTGTGAACATAGGCCAAGGAGTTTTCTGGGTACACTGTTTTTAACATGTCCAAGAAATACAGAAGGAGGCAGCTGCTCAAGTAGTTGAAGACACAGAAATAAAACAAGAAAGCACCACTACCGCTTCAGATCCTGGACCCACAGAGCTACTGCAGACTGGATGGGGAATTTGGAATCCTCCCTCCAGAGTGCCTGTGTTCCTCTGGGAAGGAAGCCCTTCCCTTAACTAGCCACAAACTTCCTGCTCAGACCAGCCATGAGATCAGCAGGGTGTACCTGCCAGAAGGACTTAGGCCCCTATCCAGTTTTGATGGCTAAGACACTCCAGGCCACTGTGAAGTTTTCGAATGAGTCATAGCCTAGATTCTGAAGGGTGACATTCTTCGCCTCTGCATTCAATGGGACAGAATAGGGGTAGCATTTTCTAAACACTCCGTAGGTGCTAGGAAACCTGGCAAGCACTTTACAAAGATTATCCCTCTTAGTTCTTGTGACTCTAGGGAGTTAGCTACCTCTATGGTAACCCCTGTTGGACGGTTAGAGAAATTGAGGTTTATAAAGATCATTTACCCAAATTTGCCAAACTAATAAACTACAAAGCCAAAGTTGGAAGACTCTTGCTCTGATTCTCAGAGAACACAAAACTGGGAACATTCTCCCTGCAAGAAATCTCAATCTGGGGGTAGTGTTATGTGCCCAGAATGCTCCCACTGTGGAAGCCGAGGCAGGAGGAGAGCCAGTTGGAAGCCAGCCTGCACCATATTGATGGAGGCCAGACTCTGGGATCTTTGAGTCTGTAAACCAAAAGAAGGAAAGAGGGCAAGCCGCAGGTTCCACTTGGGCCAGAGAAGCCCCAGCATCACGTAGCCCTAGTAAGCCAGGGCATTCGGGCAGCCTCTCTGTGCCTGTAGCAGGCCCATGTGTGCTAGAAGTAAAGGGCACTCCCACCCAGGACCAGCCTTAAAGAGGATCCAGGCCAGAGTCTTAGAAAACTAGTTTTGGAAAAACCACATGCTACACATACAGGAGACCTCTTGAGCAAACAGAAGCCCTCCTATTCCTCCTGGCCAATAGGAAGGCTGCTTTCCCGGCGTTTCTTTGAGGCACAGGAGGTCTAGACACCTGTTGTAGAGTAACAGCAGACATGAGAGGGAAGGCTGAGTCAATAATGGTCAATCCTTTCCATCACTCCCTGCCCGGTCCTTCTCCTTCTTACCCCCAGGAATGACTCAGAGAAACAGCTAAGGTGACTCAGAGAGAGATCCTTCCCAGTTCCTAAGAAAACACACACCCAGCCAGCAGTGAGGTGTATTTCCTTGTGGCTGTGTTATTTTAATGGCAAATGTGTCTCCATAATGGAGCCAACATCCTAGCCAAACCACGCTGGGCCAAACCACACGGCAGGCCACTTTTAGTGTGGAGAGACTGTTGACAATAAATCCAGGCAGGCCTTAAAATGTCGATTTATTCTTCCTAAAAGCTGATCCACACCATGAGAAACGGTTGAATCCAACCAGGTACTTTAAGTGGGACAAACAGTTGTGAGGGATGTTGGCAGCTGGGGCCGCAGGGAAGGGCTGCTGGAGGGCCAGGGCTGCAAGACCCACAGGCAAACGCTGCCCCAGTGCTTTCCTCCTTGTCCTCCTTTCTCTGGCTTTGGACCGCTCTACACGTGACCTCTAACACTTCTGGATGTGGAGCTAAGAGATGAAATACCCACTGTTGCTCTTCTAGGCAGCCAGAGGCAACATGGGAGGTACTCACAACTACCTGCAGGGAGGCTTACTTCACAGCCACTCTGACTCTGCTCCTCTCAGAACCCCCCCCCCCAGCCTGTGACAAAGAGCAGTTTCCGAATCTCTATCAACAGGAAGCATGGCGGGCCTTCAGACAGCTTCCTTCCTACTGGCTTACCTGGGTCAAGTCTCCAAAGAGACTGATGAGGAAATTTCTACTTTCTGTTGCCTCCTTGTCCTCAACCCAATGTTAGGTGACTACAACAACCTTCCTGAAGCTTCCGACTCTTTCCTCCTATGTAGAGACCCCTTTATTCTGGAGAGTGCTGGCTCATAAGCTCGTTCACACTGGTCAGTAGGGTCTGGTAACCTTGCCGTATCTACACCAATCTCTTAGGTTGTGACAGAGAGAAGAAACTCTTGTACAAAAAAAATATTCTCTGGTTAAAAGACAGTGTCGGGGGGGGGGGGGGGGCATGAGTCCTCAAGACCTTATCTTGTATTATAAATGTGCCTGGAGCTGGGATGACTGATAGAGGAGGCTAGCAGACTGAGGGAGCACACAGCCACCCTCCAGGGAAGCCAAGACCTCAGTTATCACCTTGTGAGGATGCTGGACCTGCCTGGACCTCTAGCCATCCCAGAGGACCTAGATAGAAAACTAGCTACAACCTTACTCCAGTCTATTTTGAAGCAGGCAATCTCAACATGCTTAGGTTAGCTACTTAATATGCCAGAACAGGGCTGTGGAGACGGAGCACTGGGTAAAGGGGTTGCCTCGGAAGCGTGAACAGCATTGTGGCTCCCCAGCACCCGCATAAATGCCAGGTGAGCATGGTGGCCCATTGTATACTTCAGTGATCTAGAGGTGGAGAGAGGGGATCTGGGGGGGCAAGCTGGTTAGCAAGATTAACAGACTCATCAAGCTCTAGGTTCACTGAGAGATCCTACCTCAGTGCTGGAGAACAGTCAAGAAAGACACCTACCATCAACCTTTGGCCTACACCACACACACTCACCACACCACACACACACACACACACACACACACACACACACACACACACACACACTACACCACACACACACACACATCCTGTATCAAACATACACATACACACACATATACACCAAACATACACATATACCACAAACTACACATATACATACATATACACACCACACATATACACATACATATACACACATACACCACACATCACACATATATATACACACATATACACACATACTCATACACACATAGATACACACATACATATTGCACACACACACATCACACACACATACACACCAGACATATATACCACACACACACATGCACATACATATACACCACACACACACACACACACACACACACACACACACACACATATACACACACACACACACACACACACACACACACACACACACACACACCAAGGTAAAGAGTGCTCCTCAGCAAGTTGGGATCACTTTCAGCTTTCCCCCCGATCCTGCTACGTGAAGAGTCAGGATGGCCAACACTAATGGCTGCTAATGGCAGTAGACATAAAGAGATTTCCACACCAGCTTCCTGTTTTAGTCAGTGGATATGGGATCCTTCTCCCCAGGCGACAGTGTGGTCAAGCTCAGTCTCTAAGCATGAGACTGTTCCCAGTTTTTGTGGGGCCCAGTAGATCTGTCTATAAATGAAACGGAGCCCATGTCCTGACCTGTTCATCTACCTCCAGAACCCATATTCAGACAGCCTGACATTCACGAAAACATCAGATACAGCTCCCAAATTCTGCCTGGTCTCACTGCTGTGGCCCATGTTCTGCCCTAGTACAGATGACACTTTGAAAAGTATGTGCTCCAAAGGCCACATTCCTATATTTGAGAAGTTGGAGGGGTTAAGTCTCTAAACACAGAAGGCCACTTCTTCAGCCTACCAAAATTCCTATCACAGAAATATTTTCACTAGAATATCTCCGAACCCGTTTGACAGTCCCAGAGTCTACCCAACATGACCCACGATCTCCCAAATGCTGAAGAGCAGCAAACAACCTTCAATTCCAGATGGAAAGAACATAAGTGTGTGTAAAGAGAAACCTTCCCTCATGGTCCTCACCCTTCTGGAGATGCACGTCTAAGGCTCCCATATGACCACTGCCTTCCTAGAGTGTTTGCAGAAACTGAGGAAGCCTCAAGGCAAAGTCGCCCAAGTTCAGTTGTCTCAACTAGCTGGTCTCCCGGATCTTTGTTTGTTCAACCCCTTATTCTCCAACACTGCCATTCTTCCCTTTGGGTTTACAGAGCTAACTTGATGTTAAACAGGAGACAGACTTAGAAACGTTTAAATGGATCCCTGCCTTGGCTTGAGTTCCCCCAATCTTATTATGGAAAACAAGAGCTACATAACCCGTTTGTTTAACTCTTGCATTCACTGGTTGAAAGAATAACCCCCAAACAGGCTACTGTGTTAATCTTCAGATTAGCTCTCTAGTCTGTCCTTTCAGGACTGATTGGTAAACAATGTCCATGATTAAACTGTTGTCAGAGACACAAATGCCCCATGAGCCTGAGCTAATGAGGCAGTATTCAACTCCTTTACAAAGACCAGCCTAATGAAATTCCAGGAATGTTAATGCTTCCAAGGGTCTGCCATGCTCCCAACAGCGGGAGGACCACTGAGTGGAGGTAATTAAGGATCCACAGCCTGCTGGAGAATTGTGTCCCAGTACTATTTGTTTGTTGAGAAGACGTGCTTAGGTGCAAGGAATTGGAAATCTCTGAAATCAAATTGAGCACATTGGCCATCAAAGCACCCCAAGTCTTCTCCTGGGACCTGTGACATTAATGTGCATGACAAGGGGGCAAAGGGGCCATTGTCTCCTCATTGTCCCAAAGACCTTTTAGTCTGGGGAGAGACAACATGTCTTGGTATTTAGGTAATTGGTTGCACAGAAATTCTCAGTGCAGTATCCCCTTGAAGTTGTGCTGAATGCTAACTAGGGCTCCATGGATTTATTAGAGGTCACTTCCTCATTCTTTGCCCATTGGAAAATGGACACTGTTCCATAAAATATGACCATATTGAACTACTCTACCTAGAAATCAGAGAATCCCATCTAGTCTCCTAGAAAGGGTTCCTACTAGGAACATTTTATTTCCCTTTTTGTTTTTCTTGGACCCCCTTGAAAATTCTATTACATGGTTCAAAGCACATTGCAATAAGGACTATCACATCAGGGAGCCTGTCCAACTGAGGGGTCATACACACCACCATTCCCACCACATGTTCATAGTCATCGCCCCATATACCAGCCAGTGGCCCCTTCATGACTGATGCAAGATCCTACCTTTTAGTTGGTTATGGGACTGTAAGACAGGACTCAGAGTCTCCCTTTTGGGGTACATGGGGTGCTGCCTAGAAAGGACTTTTTTGCACTGTGATGAGGATGGGAGGAGAAAGGAAGAGGATACTGAGGTTGGATGATCCAGGAACATTTCACTGTAGCCTTGAAAATGTCATCAAAGGTCAAGCTCCCTGGGGAAACAAGATTATGACACATCTCTCCTTCCAGTGATCAAAGGAAATCCAATTCCTGTGCCAAACTGTAGAGAAAGGCAATAAAAGAGACTGGACTTTTCATGATACAGCTCTGTCCACCCTTTTATTCAGAACTGTTGCTACAAATCCACTAGGACCCAGGCCTTAGGAACCAAAGCAGAGATAACTAGGAGTTTACCACCTATTATGAGAGATAAATACAACCTAAGTTAATACTCCTTTGACTATGGAATATGTCAAAACAGCAACAAAACCAGGATGCTAAGCTTATATAAGCAGTCTGGGTCTCAGTTTCCATACCCACCCAAGGCCAAGTGCTAGCATGTGTTGTTCCTAACAGCTAGACATTCTAGTGTTTTATTTTATTACAGTTTCTTTATGCATTTCTTCTTAGAGGCTAGAAATCCTACTTAGAAGCACAAGATTGGAAGCCATCAATCTAGTCTTGAACATTTTGTGACTCTCTAAACACAGGGAAAACTAGGCTCTTCCTCACTGGCAGGCTGCAAGGATGTCATAGACTCAATAGTCAGGTATACAATATACTCTGTGGATGTGTCTACAAGAAGTGTGTGGTGATTTGAGTATGAAATGTCCCCCATAGTCTCAGGCATTTGAACCCTTGGTCTCTGGTGGGTGGTGCTGTTGGGGGAGATTTGGGTAGGTAGCACAGCCTTTCTGGAGGAAGTATGTCACCGGGCAGACTTGGAAAGTAAAAAGCCTCCCCTGCTTATAGTTAACGCTCCTGCTTCTTGCTTGTAGTTCAAGATGGAACTATCAGCTTCCTGTTCCTTGCCACCATGCTTCCTCTCTGCCATCATGGACTGGTATCCTTAACTTGCCTTAACTTGCCTTGAGCACAGTGTTTATCCCAGCAACAGAAGGTAACTAATACAATATGCAAACATGCCAAGATACTCTCGAGTGAAGCTGTTCACCCAGGCTTCCTACAGCCCATTCTATCTATCTGTCAGTAGAGACCCTCTACCTATCTCAACCTGAGTGCCGGTTGAGACCCCTTTCACAGGGGTCACATATCAGATATCCTGCTTATCAGATATTCACATTATGATTAATAACAGTAGCAAAATTACAGTTATGAAGTAGCAATGAAAATAATGTTATGGTTGGGGGTCAGCACAACCTGAGGAACTGAACTGAAGGGTCGCAGCATTAGGAAGGCTGAGCATCAGTGCAGTAGAGGATTCCACCCTTACAATCACTGTGGGGTTGATCTTCATTCAACACGTGGTGTTCAGATCTCTTGCGGAGAATAGCATCAGATTCCACCTAGGAGAGTCCCAGAACCATCTCCAAATCTCCTATGATGTGTCTTCATTTTCAATGGCTATCCATTCCAACAGCATCTCTTCCAATGTTTGAGGATGAGGTATCACATGGACTTTAGAAATTAGGACTGAGATGAAAGAAAGGTAACTCTTTTCTCTGCCCACCCCAAATCTAATGCTAACCCAAGCCCAAGGTTTAACATCAATTAAAAATCCTACCTTTGGCCACAAAATTCACAAAAATCATCTGGCCCTTTAGAAAATAACAAGGTGCTTGATTCCATGACCTCTGTGACAATGAATTCCAGAAGCCTCATGTTAACCTTTCAGCCTTTATGAAATGATCCAACAAACAAATTACCAGCTCCAAATTCCTATCCACCCCAAGGTGGGAGGGGGTCACAATTCAGAGAGAAGGAGTGTAGGGAGTGGACACAGTCCTAAGTTGATGTGTATTATTTCCTTGCATGTGGCCATGTCAAGGACCCCAGTGCTTCAGACCTATGGGATTGGGAATTGGCAAAGCCTTCCAAGTACAGATGCTGTGAACAAACTGAGCTTTGGCTAAAATCAGTACATACAGAAACTATCAACACAGCTTCCTTCTTCCAGATAATGCAACCTCAAACTACTCGTCTACAGAGACCTCCTACTAAGACCAGCTAACATGCATCCTCCTTAATCCACTGTATAGAGTAAACACACCTCCACCCTCAACCGTATATAATAGATAGGCTGAGTTTCTGGGCTACAGAAGCATCTTATAAGAGTGCATGACCCACCAAATCCCAGCTTTTCTGTAGATAGCTTTGTGTCTGTCCTTTGTTTATTCCCTCGTCAGCCATCAGGTCAAGCCCAAAGTCAGGCAGGTTGAAGCAGAGGAGAGACAGCACCATCAGCTCTCATAGCACCCAAGCAAACATTGGGAACCGTCCACCGGATGCCTCCAGGAGGCACACTGGAAAACCTACAGGACTCTGGGCTGGTCTTTGTCCTCCTTCAGGAAGTGGCCCAACTGACCTACTATTGTCCTGAGGACACTCTCAGGACGGACCAGTGAAGACTTCTAGTCTGGTTGCAATTAGTGAAATCTAACTGACAATGTCCAACACTCCACCTGCCCTTTATCTTACTGTGGATGTTTTTCAGCCTCTCCAAAGATGGGTCCCTTATTTCCTACCTCCACCAAAAGGAAAAACAAAGTCATCATTTTGTTACTTTGAATCAGGACACAGTATTATTAAATAAATACCCTAGAGTCTGGTACATTTTTGGTTTATATTATCTTTTTAAATTAATTTATCTTAATTGACAAATGAAAAGTGTGCACATTTCTAGTCTACAATATGATGTTTGGTTTACATTTATATTATATAATGGTATATAGGGTTCCCTTTTCTCAGCATTCCAATCCGAGCCTTTAACCTCCCATGCTTTTCTGTAAAAGGCATTCTAACATTACCTTGTGATTCTGTGATTACAATGTGATTTTGACTTGCATTTCCCTGATGATTAATAATGCTGAGGACTTTTGCCAGATACTGTTGGGTATTTGAATGGCTTCTTTTGGGAAATGTCTATTCTGGCCCTTCGCCCATTTTTAGTTATTTCTATTTATTTTTGTTGCATCTATGCGATGGAGGGGACGTGCCATGGTACACACATGGTGATCAAGACTGGACTACCGGGCCGGCACGGCAGGTGCCTTACCCACTGAGCTCTCACAGGCCCAATCTACATGGCTTTAAATTGGTTTCCTTTGCTTGTTTTAGTATCTGCTGTTAAATGTCTAAGGTATAGACAACTGTGCTAGATGAATAGAATATCCATAAATGATCTCTTCAGGCTTTTATTCTTTTGCTGTAAAAAGCATTTTAGGGGGCTGGAGAGATGGCTCAGAGATTAAAAGCACTGGCTGCTCTTCCAGAGGTCCTGAGTTCGATTCCTAGCAACCTCATGGCAGCTCACAACCATCTGTAATGAGATCTGGTGCCCTCTTCTGGTGTGCAGGCATACATGCAGGCAGAACACTGTATACATAACAAATCTTTTTTTAAAAAAATTAAAAAGTGTGTGTGTGTGTGTGTGTGTGTGTGTGTGTGTGTGTGTGTGTGTCAGAGGCTCTCCCAAATACGTGGACCAAATCTTGAAAGAAAGAAAGAAACCCTAAAGCTCTCTAAACAAGAAACTGGGAGTCATAGACCTTCAAGAAAAAGTGTTTTAGGTTCATACAATTTGTCTATTTTTCTTTTATTTTTTGAAGGGGAGGGGAGGCTTGTGCTTTGGGGGTCATCTCCCAAAACTCACTGTGCAGGTGAATGTTACGGAGCTTCTCCCTCTAAATATATTCCCTCCATGAACAGGGTGACATTTCATTCTCTGTCATGTGCACATAGCTCTCTTCCCCTGCGTTTATGGAAGTGATTGCCCTTTCCGTGTGTGCATTCTTGGTAATGATAACAATACCACTCAATTCTCCATGCGTTTCCTGTGGATTTACTTTGGGGCTCCCTACTCTGACCTCTTGGTTCCAGTCTTCTGCCACCCCTGTGCTATTCCCATTATTGTGGTTTCATAGTTCATTTGGAAGTCAAATTTTCTGATGTCTCCAGCTTTTCTTCCCCACCCGCCCCAACTTTGTGTTGCCTATTCAGGGTCTTCTGTGGTTCCATACAAATTTTAGAATACTTTTTCTATTATTGTGGTAAGTCTCATTAAAATGTTGATAAGGATTACATTAATCTATAGATTTCTTTAAATATTTTAAACATCTTAGTTTAAATACCTTAAACTCTTCTACTGTGTGAACATGGAGACTTTTGAGGTGACACATATTTTTATCAGGGATTCATAGTCGTCAGCATGCAGATCCTTCATTTCCTCATTAAATTTATTGTGAAGCATCTTTGTAGCTATTATCCATTGGGCATCAGATCCTGTGGACCTGGAGTTACAGATGATTGGTGCTGGGAACTGAACCCGTGTCCTTGGAAGAGCAGCAAGTGCTCTTAACTGCCAGGCCAACTCTCCAGCTCCCGAAGATTCCATTTTAAAAAAATATTGCTCCTACATCACTGATAAGAGCAGATGAGCAGGCTCTGACTCCATCTAGAGAGCGGCGTGGACAGGACCTGACCTGGCTCTGCAGTTTTAAGTTCTAACGGCTCTGGTGAGGGTTCTGGCAGCACCAGAGCCAAGATGGGAAAGCAGCTTGGATGGGCTGTTTCAACAGTCCAGGAAGATGTGTGGAGAAGGCCACGGCCGGCTGGAGGACTACTGCTAAGGTAAATCTTGGGCATTGTCAGAGGAGAGGCCCAAGGTGAAGTCAAGGCAGAAAGCATGTGAGACTCCACCCTGTGTGACCCAGTAAACCAAAGTCTAACTATCAGATACAAAGGGGCAAGTGTTATGGCGCACACCTGAAATCCTGGCACTCAGGAAGCTGAGACCAAAGAACCTAGAGCTCAGGCTAGCCTGGGCTTATTTTACAATGAAAACAAGATAGTCATAAAGATATCAGAGATTCCAAAGGAGTGGGGAAGTTTATAATTAGACAATCAGAAAAGGAGCTCCACACTCATCTCTAACTACCAAGGAAATCCACATGACACAACGCGCTCCGCCGACGGAACATGGTGTCTAGGATGTGACTCCATGAACATGAATGTCCCTATAGGCGCATGTGTTAAAGGCTTGAGTCCCACCTTGCAGTGCTATTTTAGAAGGTGCTGGAAGCTTTAGGAGTCAGGGGCTAGCTGGAAAAATCAGGCGACTCTTGGGGTCTGTGTCTTACCGGTGTCTTTTCTGCTGCTCTCCACCCCACCCTACCCCTGACTGCCATGAGGTGAGCAGTGCTGATCCAATGTGTCCTCCTCACAGGCCTGTAACAGCAGAGCTGGCCAGCATGCCCTAAAAGTGTGAGCCAAAATAAGTATTTCCCCTCTTGAACCCAGCCCTCTTCAGGTAGTTGTCATAGTAATGAAACCATGACCAGTTCAGAGGACTCTCTTAGAGGTCTGAAGGCGAGGTGAGAAGGAGCTCTCTGAGAGGGATAGAAGAAGCAAGAGCCTTTATGTCTATGGAGTGAAATCTCTGGGTAGCGTTCTAGGGATTCCTGGGAGATGGGGCAGAGAGGAGAGAAATGCAGACTGGAGATGAAAGGCTAGAGGAGGCAGCAAGTGACAAATGGCCGGCCATGGATAGAACGTGGAGACACTCAACACAGGGCAATGAATGTTCTAGATGGAATGGAGCCCAACCCTGGGAATTCATCATGCTTCTCAGAACAGCATGCAATTTAAAAGTTAGGATGGTTTACTTCTCCAATCTTCCATTTAGCATTTCACTTAACATAAAAGAGGACAGTTGTATTTTGCTCATTGAGAACTTTTATATTCACTTCCTTTTTAAAAAAAAATATAATTTATCTTGATTACTGAGTTTTTGAATGGCCCTTCCAATTTCGTGTCTAAAGTAAGTAATTTCTTTCTTGTCACAGCTCCTGTTCTTCCAAGTCTTCCAACCACTTCCTGCAGCATGTAGGAAATGGCCTGTGTCCTTCTCTTGGCCTTCAAAACCCCATGTGATGGGGTGAACCATTTGATTTACTGAGGTGGGGTTTCTGCACTGAGCCCAGCACTCACTGATTCCTAGTCCAACTGAGCAGCTGGCTGTAAGGCTCGCCCTTTGCCTCCTAAACACCAAGAGTATAGACCACAGTGGGAATGGGGAAGGATAGCCACCATCCAGACTTCAATGTGGGTGTGGGGCCCCACTCCAGTCCTAGTGGTTTAGTCACTGAGATATCTCTCCATGCACCACCGCCCCCCCCCCCCCCCCCGCCTCTTTGGTCTCTTTAGCCTCTATTTTATGCATCTAGAATTTTGAACTGTATCCATTGTATCAAGATCTGAAAAGCCTTTCAGACATTCCCTAACTGTTGTGGATTTTAAAAAGCCTGTTTCCTCTTCCAGGGGACCCATTGTCCACTGCCACTTGTGGAGTGACTTTCTTTCCATATTAAATTCCTGGCACTAGAGAGCATATGAGAGAATTATGGAAGATACGTGGGGACGAGCCCCATGGCTCCCCACAATGTCCATCAACAGGACAACTAAATCTATTTCAAAATCACAATCAACTGATTGAAAACATCGTACAGTCTTTTTTAGAATTGAAATAACAAATTCATATTTAGGTATTATCATTGTCATTTCCACTATTTGTTGTATTGCTTTACAAAGGATGGCATAACACTTCCTACTGAAAAACGGAAAAACGATCCCTGCTTGGTAGCACTCGTATTCCAGTGGATTAATGAATCTTGACTATCCCATAAGCTAGAGCCTTGTAGAAGGAGGAAATTGTCCTAAATGAAAGAGTCACCCACAGGGCAGGTGGTGAGTGGAATTCCATAAGTGATAACAGAAAGAGCAAGAGAATAGTTGTGTACCAGGCTACATGAATCACTTACTGTGAATCCAGATGTTTCTGAAACGAAAACCAGGCCACATTCACAGCTGTGTGCACGGCTGGAAGGCTTACTGAGAAAATACCATGGAACACTTCGTTGAGAAGTCACGGTAAGGGTATGTGCCTGTCACCTCAGACACATAAGAGACAGAAAGAGATTCAAAATTTTATCGTAGGCCACCATCAAACCACTGAAATTTTTTTTACCACTGAATAGTAATTTCAGTTATTATAAATCAGTAGCAGGATATAAGTAGCTTGTTGTATCATTGTGAAAGAAAAACACATTGTTAAGCTCATTTCCAAGGAAATGAAACGCTTTTCAGAAATGTCATGAATGCTCATAAAAATCCCCCCAGAGCCAGGGAGAGGGCAGATGCTATTTTTCAGAACAATCACAGACCATCAATATGAGATTTCATGTAATTATCTAAGAATTGGTTTTCTAATTTATATACTTCAAGGAACTGAGTCAATATGGGGGACTTACTACTATGTTTGTAAACACATATCAAATGAGAGGGGGGAGGGAGGCAGGGTGAATCTTAAAAGACAGGGGAGAGCAAGCATGGGGAATTAACTGATCACAATATGGAGACTGACTTTACCACAAACAGACGCCAAACATCAATACAGAGGAAAGTATCTACTATATAAAGTCATCAAATGGGAAAAGAGCTATGGTTCAGTGGTAGAGAGCTTGCCTGCCATACACAAGGCTCCAGGTTTGATCCCAAGAACTGCAATTAAAAAAACAGCCATAAAGATATTCATAAAACAAAGTATCTGGAGTTTCCAAGGCCATCTTGAGCTGGAACCAATGGGAACTGTGTGCACTCTAACACCAAACCCCACCTAAGCCTCATCCGCTTTAACTCCCTCTTCCGTCACCACATGTGCCTGATATTTCTAAATCTCATGCTTCTCTGCATCCTCCTCAACATCGTTCCACATCATTTCTGGACGTTCAGACACAATTCTTAACATTTCCCCATCACGAACGTGTTCTGGGAACATTATCTCTGCTCTTATGTGTCTGAGCTCCTTCTGGTTGGATTCACCTACTCCCTGTTCTCTGATTTCTGTCTTGTAGGAGGCTTCTCTACCAACCTAGGAAAAGTAAGATCAACTCGAAAGGTGGCGTCACCAACAGGACCTAGGATAGACAGACATATGAAAGAGCGGGGGAGGCCTGAAAGGCAGTTGCAAGTTCCACGATATGTTCACGGACAGCATCACTCATGAAGGATGCTTGAGTAGGGCTAGGTGAGAAATTACCTTGGTTTGATGGCAACTCCAAGTACACTGCCTAGCAAACTCTCCCAGGGGCTTCAGGATGAAAAAGACTCTCAGAACACGTTAATATCCTCAAATCACATGGATCATTGAGTCAATGTAAAATACCCAAGGAGAAGCAAGGGGGAAACAGTCAATGTGAATCATCACACTTAGAATTGAGTGGAAGCTAGTGGAAGAAACACACAACCCAAGACCTGAGTCCTACCTTCTCCCACTGGTGGCATGAGGGACAGAGATGAGTGGTGAACACAAGGGCTTGCCAGATGAAGGTAACTGGGGTCAACTGCAGGTACCTGCACTATCAGATAGTCAGGCTAAAGGTAGAGCTTGGCAATTAGTCTGTAGAGCAGCCAGAGATTATATCTGTACTTCCTAGGTGGAGGACAAAAGGAACCAAATGGATGTAGCAATGGGGATTCTTACTAAGACCTTCTCAGTGTTTGATATCTTGTTTATATTTGGTGTAACCCAAATGCTTAGCACTTCTCTGCCATGTCTGTGTTCACACATTCGCGGCTCAACTCATTTGACTGGTAGGCCACCTGCTACATGTGCTTAACGGATTTCTTGTTAATTTCTTCCATTGTTTTTGTTTTCCTTTGTACAGAACTAAATATTCCCGAACAATATAGCAAAGTGCACACCAGGAGAGCTGCTGTGTTCCTGGCAGTGAGGGCAAAGAGAGCAAGACACAGCGAACAGCCACCTCCAGGAAGGGAGAGGGCAAGGCCTCCATGAAGAGTTTGTTGGCCTCTGAGGTAAATTTTGCAAGCAGAGTCAGACCGAGGAAAGCGGAGGGGCTGAGCACTGCAGACAGGGGAGAACATGCGCATTGACCCTAAAGAGTCAAATTGTGTGGAAAACTAGGGCCTTGAATGCAAAAGTGCAGAACAGTTCGTGGAGAGGGCTGGAGAGAAGGGCCTAGCAGGGACAGGCCCGTATTCAGACTGGACTTTAGAATTTACCCAGGTTCCTCAGGTAACTACAGAGGAGGCTCTGTGGACTGGCGAGGTTAGATGCAGGTTTTAGGAACTGCAGTTCCCTTTGAGAAATCAGTGAAAATCCCATATGGCACAAAGGGATATCTGAGGGCTCGTGCCCCAGTGACTTCCACATCTCACCTCATTGCTTCCTGTGGCTTGCGGAGCCCTGTGGGCTGCCCTGGTCAGGACCAGCGCAGCAAACGGAGCAGATTTCACCTATGACTTCCCCTTTGACAGGTGAAGGATGATCTCACTTAGTGGGGGCCACTGTTCAGCTGTCTGGTTTCTTGGGGAGCAAAGGGGGCAGGTTCAGAGCTCAGTTTCAGGTTTGCACAAAGGAGACCACACATAAACCCTTTTCTGAGCCCCTTTCCACCCAGACCGTATTTTTATATATGAGACTGGGGTAAACATGGTCAAATTTCTTCAACTATCCAATGACAAAATCATAAGAAATGCAATAGTCTAACTCCTGACCCAACCTCTAGCCTAACCTAACCTAAGGTAGGGAGGAAAATAAATATCTATAAGTCAGTTCTTGAAAAAAAAAAAAAGAAAAAGAAAAAAGATTTCTTTAGTGTGTTTGGAGGTCAGAGGAAATCAGTTTCCTTCTTCCGCTGCTGTTCCAGGTCACACGCAGGTCCACAAAAGGCTCAATGGTGAGGGCCATGACTGGCTGAGCCACCTCACAGGCCCCTATGGGTCTGTTCTCAACCTAAGATGAAACTACAATGGCCTGGTCCATTCTTATTCATTCCCTGAACCATTTGAGGCCCTGGTGTGTAAGCAGCATGTGTGTCTCACGTGACTCTCTACCAGGCAGGTGGTATTGTAGATAAGTTTAACTTCATTAAGTCAGAGGCAGGTTTTAAACTTCTGAAGCCTTAGGTGCCTGAAGAGGTGCCTCCCAAGACTTTGAGAGAAGCTTTAGCAAAGATTTGTATAGCTACAGTTTATGAAACTTTGAAATGTAATTACATGTGTGTGCATGCACTCATGTAGAGGCCAGAGAACAATATTGGGTGTTGTTCCTGGGGGGACACCATCCACCCATTTTTGGTGACAGGGTATCACCATCACTGAACCTGGAGGTCACTAGTACAACTAGACAGGCCATTCAGCAAGCCCTCAGGATCCTGTTGCTTCTACCTCCCTAGTGCTGGAGTCTCACATGGGTGTTAGGAGTTCAAATTCAGGTCCCCAGGCTTATTTAGGAACTGCTTTTCTGACTGAGCAATCTCTCCCGTGATCAAGTGGATAATGTTTTAAGTGCAATGGACTTGAACACATTATGCATTTATTTTAGCTTTCCTTGGAGTGGGTAGCACTGAGATGACAATGGTCCCTCAGATAGCCAATGACAGATGATCTGGAAAAGGTAACTTAAATTAGGGATACATTTCTGACCATAGAAGGTGATGGTGCTTGGTTATAGTAATTTCCCATGGATAAGAAATTACTATCTCAGTATAGGAGCCACTTCTAAGAATGCTCCTCTATCCATTGTGCTGTTTAACTGACCATTTAGACCAGCAGTTCTCAACATGTGGGTCATGACCCCTTTGGGGGTTGAATGACCCTTTCATACAGGTTGCCTAAGACCACCAGGAAACACAGATATTTACATTATGATTCATAACAGTAGCAAAACTGCAGTTATAAGGTAGCAATGCAAATAAGTCTATGGTTGGGGGTCACCAGAACATGAGGAACTGTATTAAAGGGTCATAGCATTAGGAAGACTGAGAACCACTGAACCAGACTGAGGAACAAAGCCCTAAAGTCCTGTTGAGATCCACTGTACAGGGTACCTTAAGTATGTAGGTAACATTGATGAAGACAACTTGAAATCTAAGGGCTGAGGAGCTGGCCTCTGGAAATGTTTCCATTCATTGGATGTATAGATATCTAAGTGTGGTAAATATATGTGTGTGTGTGTGTGTGTGTGTGTGTGTGTGTGTGTGTGTGTGTGTATGTGGTGAGGGTATAGTATTAGAGCAGTGTGTTGGGTGCCTAGTTACTTAAAGATTCTGTTAGTTCTGCATTATTACAATGCTTTGCTAATTCTTACAAATGTGTGAGTTCCCATCCTAAGTATGTATTCTTTTACATACTTAATTTTTAAAGAAGGCCATAAGTCCTGAAAAGAATCAAGAGTCCACAAAATCCCAGCAGATAGGCTAGCAGAACCAGAATTTACTGTTTTCATAGTCTTGGATGTTCCTGATGAAGAAACCTAATAGGCTTTGGTGACTTGAGCAGGCTTCTCATTGCCCAGCATCTGCATATTGTTCATGCAGCTAGGAAGGAAACACAGAAAAATCTACAAGATGAGCCATTGCCCAAGCAAGCCAGACTGCCACTAAAGGTGATAGAAAGCCAGGGACTCCATGGTTGGCCAGAATCCCAAATTCATTCATTCTTTCTTTCTCTGTCTCTCTGCCTCTCTTCCTTCCTTCCTTCCTTCCTTCCTTCCTTCCTTCCTTCCTTCCTTCCTTCCTTCCTTCCTTCCTTCCTTCCTTCCTTCTCTTAACACAGGGTCCCATGTAGTCCAGGCTGGCCTCAAATTTGCTATGTAGCAAATGATGATGCTGAATTTCTGATCCTCCTACCAATACCTCTCAACATCTGGGGTTACAGCTGTATACCACCACACTGTGTTTATGCAGTGCTGCAGATTGAAGGCAGAGCTTTGTGCATGCTGGGCAGTCACTGTACCAGCTAAGCTACCCCAAAGATGGGACTCGTGTGTGTGTGTGTGTGTGTGTGTGTGTGTGTCTGTGTGTCTGTGTGTCTGTGTGTGTTTTAAAATTATTATTTTATTTTCATACATTTTAAGTAAAATATAATTTTATAGCTTTCTCCTTTTTCCTCCCTCCAGTTCTTCCCAAGTCCTCTCCCTCCATCTCCTTCAATGCCTCCCCTTCAAATTGATAGCCTTTTCTTTCCCAATTATTATTATTACATACATGTATATATACAACCTGCCGAGTCTGATTGTATTGGACAAGCAATTAGGAGCTCACCCCTGGGAGAGATTAGCTCTCCCTCTTTTAGCAGCCATCAGTTGCCTGTAGTGCCTTGTCTAATGGTGGGACTCTTTTTGACCTTCTCAAGTTAGCATGCCTGTTGATATCGCCAGTGTCGAGGTCTCTTTTATGCAGCCATTGCTATGAGTGACTATCTCACAGCAGACTTCCTGGGCCTCTGGCTCTTACAATCTTCTCACTCTCTTTCCCACAATGCTCTCTGAGCCACAGATGCAAGAGCTGTACTATAGATGTATCCACTAGGGCTGAGTTCCCCACAATCTGGATCTCTGCATTCCAAGTTCTTGACACAAAATTGTACCAGTAGTTGGAGACACATCCTATTCACATTGTCATTGCTTACGTCCACTTTGGGTCATTTATGCAAACCTTTGTTATTCCTACTTCCTTGGCTCTGAAGCCAAGATAAGAACAGTCTCTAGCCTCAGCTCATAACATCACCAGTGTCTCTAGATTGACATCCTAAATGATGGATGCTAATAAGTGTTTGGAATGCTCTAACTAACCTTGGTTGTTCTTTTACTTTGTCTGCTGCTGTGTTAGGAAGAAAACCCTGGGTCTTAGACATGCTCATCAAACTGTATCCCTGGCTTCCTCTTATTTGCTTGGGAGGTTTTGGAAAGAGCATCCTGTAACTCAGTCTGGACTTCAATGTCCTATGTAGTTAAGAGTAAACTTGAGTTCCCAGTCACCCTTCCTTCACCCCCCAAGTGTTGGAATCACAGGCATGCAGCACCATGTGTGGCTCCCAGCTTACTTTTTCACCGAGATTTTTGAAGGTGAGTCTAGTTTTACTGACTGGACAGGACACATTTCTGCCAGCTCTGAGAACACTGATGTCCCTCTTCAGGACATCTTAACACATGGTCCTCTCCATCAAAAGATAAACTGGGAGTGTCAAATAGCAATACCAAGTGCCTAGACTTCTTTAGAAGGACCAAACACTTCGGATTTCTAGAACATGGCCCTCCAACAGCCCCAGGCCTCCCGTGTGCAGCTGTGTGTGCTCAGAAAACTAAGGAAAACAAACAGAAAAACACAAACTAAGAAATTCAAGACATAAACAGGGGATTGAGGAGATGGTTCAGTCAATAACATATTTGTTGCTTAGGCTTGAGGACCCGAGTTTACTTCCCAGCATCTCTGTAGGAAGCCCAACTGCAGCTTGTGCCTTTAGTCCATGCCCTGGAAAGGAGAACACAGAAGAAACCCTGGGACTTGCTAGCCAGCCAGTCTCTCCCAACCAGCAAGCTCCAGGTTCAGTGAGAGACTGTCTCAAAAATGAAGTAGTGAACAACTAAGGAAGGACACCCAATATTGACCTCTGACCTCCACACATGGGTGCACATGTGTGCATGCACATTTGCATACACAAGTGCACATACACAAAGACAAACAGTGTAAAATCACCACAGTGTTTGCAGACTGTCGCACTGCATGCATGATGCTACTGTGGGTTCCTTCCAAGTCCCTAGTCCTGTTCTGATGGCCAAAGTGACTGAAAACCTTTTTGTCTATGGAGACCATTCTTTGCACACAGATCGTGCATCACTAAGGATGGGCTCCTTGAAGAGAAAGTCTGACTCACCCGACTTAAGCAATGAGGAATTGATTTTCTCACGTAGCCCACTGCAACTCACTGTTTCTTCCCTGTGCACCACAAAGAAGTTGTCCCCTTCTGGGTGAGCTTCCTTTCTTGGTCCCAAAGTGACACAGCTTCAGGTAATACATTGCCCAAGGAGGGAAACATCCTCCACCCTCTCATTTTTATTTTGTCTGTTTAACGTAGTTAAAGTGTTTAGGGATCTATAAGTTGAATACAGTAAAATTCACTATTTTTAAATACACAATTTGATGAGTTTGACAAATGTATACACAGTGATGTAACAATCGAGGTATAACATTCCCATTGGGCCCAAAGTTTCCGGTATCTGCTCATGGTCAGTTCTCTCCTCACTAGCACCTGGAAAAGTTATGTCCCTAAAGGTTGCCTTTGCAAAGATGTGATACAAACAGAATCACCCACTGGGGGGACTTTCCATGTCTGCCTTCTTTCATTAAGCACAGTGCATCTGATACCCATCTATATTGGTGCATATATAAATGGTTTATTCTGTTGTATTGACATGCAGTATTTCATTGTATAGAAAGACCATAACTTGTTTATTCATACACCAGTTAATGGACATTTGGGCTGCTTCCAATCTGAGCTATTATGAATAATATTGTTATAAACATCCACAAACAGGCTTTTGGGTAGACATGTTTTCATTTCCCAGGAGTAAATTCTTGGGAGTGGGATTGCTAGCTGGAAGGTGACCACATATTATTTTATAAAGAAAAAAAACATATCCTAGAAGTGTGTCCTTGCTCTCTATTGGTCAGCACTAGGTCACATGCTCCTGACTAAGCCAATCACTGAGAAGCAAACAGCAAAATTCACTTTCAGGACTCTGGGGACATAACACTCTTCCCCACCTAACTAGCTTCCTCTGGGAACAAAATCCAGACTCCTTTTACAGTGAAAGAAGAGAAAGATGGGTTTAGATTAGACAGGCAATGATGGAGACCCACCAAGGAGCCATCCTACCTCACTTCATACTAGTTAATTCACTCTTCTGTAAATTCCTTGAATCGTAATTTCTGCTAAAACAAAAACTCTCTACATGACATGGAGTCTGTGTATAAGGAAGTGCCTTTCACCAGCCAGAGAGGGCTGTGGTGATTATGGACTACTATTGTTGTAGGCCCTGGCCATAGCTAATTGGACCACAAGCTCATTGGTGGCTCACAGAAGTCACAACTAAAATGGTGTCTGGCTGACCATCATCTCCTCAGAGTGATTTCAATACCTAGAAAAGGAGAGGGAATAGAAGAAAGAATGTAGTGGAATCCAAAGATGGATGCAGAGAAAGTGAGCTGAGATCTCGAGGGAGAGACGACATTAGGAGACCATGCTGGAGTGAGAGGGTGGTCCACAACAGTGCTTGAGGAAGTCACAGAGATTAGCAGAAGCACCCACAGGACCAAAATGTTGGGTTAGAGAGTGACAATAAGATGCCTACAGACACAGCAGCCATGAATCGAAGCAGCGCTCTGTTTTTGCTAAGATTGGGAGGGAGGTATCTTTGGTTTCCCCAAGTGGCCTTACACTTGAGATTACCTGAGGTGGCCAAGGCTAACCCTGATCTTCACTCCGGGAGGCTGATTATTTCACAATCTTCTAACCTCCCTGAGACTAAAGGCATGCCTGAAGTCAAGACTTCTAATGAAAACTTAGTCCCAAATACATCATCATTTGTATCCCTCCTAAACAGAGATGGGAAGAGACCAATGTATGTGGCCATAGAAACCAACACACTCAAGAGTTTAACCTAAGCTTTGGTGCCATATTAAACAGTCTGTGGGTTAACCCATTGAATCCTAAAAACATTATGACATATATACAATCATTTTTCCCACTTTACAAATGAGGCAAGTGAAACCAAGTGCAAACGTCATTTGCTCAGCTTTCACAGCCGGAGATGAGCAGAGCCTGTTCTTAGGGATGAGAGGCTTCCAGCCTAAAGCGGGGACTCTCTTCTGATAAGGACAGATTGTGAAGAAATTGCAACAAAAGTAGAATAATAACTCAGACCCACTGGAAGCTGTGAAGGATTCCTGGCTGGGGAAAAAAATCTCCAAAAGCAGAATCATAGAACTCAACACACACACACACACACACACACACACACACACACATTCCCCAGACAGAATGAAACTTAATAGACTCTGTATAAACACTTCCTCAAAGTCACTCCTTCAACATCTCTTAGTTGCTTGAATTTGACCCAAAAAATGATTGTCACTGACTCCTCGTTATCTGTTCTTTCCCCTTCAATGTGGGTGGGGTCAGATCAGACCAAAAAGAATAGATCTCACTACAGCTACCAGAGTTCATAGAGACCAAATCACCAGATGGCTATCAGTGGTGTCCCCAGACAAAATTGTTCAGGGACAAGGGAGGAAGGTGTCAGGACGGAATAAAGTCCCAATGGGTATGGTTGTATATGCAATGGAGCCCAGCACTGGGAGCTGAAACGGGAGGACCGAGAGCTTGAGGTCAAAGGTCATTGATCCAGACTCCCTCAAAGCCAACAACAAAAATGGAGACACTTGGCCTAGCTCTACCAAAACTGATCAAAGCCAAAAGCTGACAACAGATAGATGGTTCTTACACATGGTTACATGGCACTAGAAGTCATTCTTAGTAGCCTGCATTTGTGGGGCTATTTAGCAGGAAAGATGACTCCCTACAGGGCTTATTTAACTGCAGATTCTTGGACTCTGGATCTCTCTTGTATTCTGTTTTATAATGGTGATTCTACTTTCAGACTTAAACATTTGGCTTTCTTCACGTCTATGCTTCTGCCCTTATAGCCTGTCCCATTCTCATAGGCTCTATTCTCAGTGGGCCAAGGAACCCAGAAGTCAGATTAGCTAAAATCCTCATTTCTTTAAGACTGAAGAATGTTCAACTCCAATGGGGAAATTGCAATAGACACTTGAGGAAAACTGTTTTCTACCAAACAATAAACACTGACTCCACACTCAGGGCAATAAAATAACCACACAAAGGACAAGAGCCTGTCAACTTTCTATCACATTTGGCTGACCCATGTGAAGGATGGGGCTGGGGGTTTGACATGATGATCACATAAGGAGTGTCTGTTAATCCTATCCCACCCTCCTCCAAGGCTGAGATAAGTCTTGTCTCAAACCTACAGTCTCCTTGGATTCCAGGAAGAACAAGATGTCCCAGGAAATGTCACCCTTCACCCCAGATGAAGGCAAAACTCACCCTGAGGCAAAAGTAACCACCTCCAGAGAACCCCTTGTCCCCTCAAACAACGAAGTCTTCCAACTACCTTGTAAGACCAGAACTGGAAGAACATACCTAGACTAAGATTGCTTATTTATGCACACCTCTTGTCCTGAATTGTAATCTACTTAAACCTGAAGATCAAATTTGTATTCAAAACATGAACTGGGTCTCTGGAGTCATTCATCTGTTGCTCTTCTGAATGTAGTCACATTGAACAAATATTTAAAGTAAAAAAAAAAAGAAAGAAACAAACAAACAAACAAAGAAAGAAACAAAGAAACAAAGAAAGAAACAAAGAAAGAAAGAAAGAAAGAAAGAAAGAAAGAAAGAAAATTAAGTCACCTGTTTCAAAGTAGACCTCAGGCTAAGAGGAAGCAAGCCCTTTAGACTCACTCTGAGGCCTCACTACTCAGTGCGGACCGCAGCTCAGCAGTGCAGCACCACCCAGGCGCTTGTTAGAAGTGCAGGAGTCCAGCCCTGTGGAGGCCTACTGAGTTCACATCTGGATTTTAAAAGACCCACAGGTGATAAATCCACACCTGTAATTCATGGACGCTGTGATCCTGAAGTCTAGGGCATCTCTGGAACACGGGAAGGCCGGGGGTTGCTGAGAAAGGAAGGGGGGACCTTGTCCTACTTTGCTTCCGTCCAGTTACTGGCGAAAACTTCTGTTTAATGTTGTTGGTATGTGTTCACCTCTGCACTGTGGGGTTGGGTTGTTGATTGTCCACTTAACACCAAAAGCAGGATTTTTGTTTTCCCTAATGAATGGCTTTACTGGACTTCCTATATTCTGCTCATCCATTCTCCCTGGCTGTATGTGTTTTTGTGTGTGGAAAAAGGCAGGGTTTAAATGTCAGAGAGAGGGGATCAGGTTCCCACTCCTCTTGCCAACCACAAGCACATTTACTAGTCTCTTCCCCCCATTAAATGTTAAATGATGTTTATGAAGCATCCACATGGGCCCAGAGCTTTTCTCGGTGCCTGGGGTTGCCAGGTGGCCAACATAAATGGCATTACCCTCTACTTGAACTTTCTACTCTGGTGTTCTGAGAGGCCCTGCAGGAACATACACAGACCCATATTTAAAATGAGAACTGTGACGGGGGAGAGAGGTGACACATAAGAGTTGTTTTCCTGATCCTTCTTCAGGTGAGTCAAGGAACTGACTGGCATCACCCCATTTCATCTTACCTCAGTCCCCCGATTGGTTCTGACCAACATCTATCTCCAGCATCTCTGGCCATCTCCCTCTGACAGCATCTCTTCTGCTTCTTACTACCCAAAGGAGAATTTGACAATCCATCAAGAGCTAAAATAGGTCTCAAAATAAACCAACTTTCCCTGTTATAATATTACAAAGAGAGTGACCAGACTAATCCATTCAGTACTAGGGCTCATAATTTGTACAATGAGAAAGTACATTTTACACCAGATCTGGTCTGGGAAACCCCGGATTGAAAGTAACTGCAAACCAGAGAAGTATTCAAAATGTACCCCTCATCCTAGCACACAAGGAAAGCGTTGAGCTCCTTTGGAGGGGACTTGTAGTCTCCTTCATATGTCCGAATCTGAGATCTTGCAACATCACACTCTGGGAGGAACTGTTAAGTAAACTAAGGGTAGATAATTACTTTCCTATCATCACCAGGAACTGAGATCCATTCAAACATCCTCCTACTCCACAGGCATCATTAGTAGACCAAGTTTCCACCCCAGGGAAAAAGCAGAGCGAGTCCTTCACAGAAACCCATCTGCAGGGAAGGCAGGAAGGAGGAGGAGGAGGAAGAAGAGGAAGTGTGTGCACCCGACTCCTGCCCTCCTCGTCTGCTCACAGGCCAAGGATGAATCGGATGCCGTGGGAACGAGATTTGCAGGTGTGAGTGGGAGGCCGCAGGGGCGAGCCCTGTGAATGGGAATGAGGGGAGCAGAGATGTTCTAGGGCAGAAACAGGAGCAAAGGTTGTGCTTGAGTGAACAAAATCCGGGACAGATGCCTCCTCCTGAGGGAAAGCAGCCGGGCCATTCATTCCTCCTGGAGATTTAGGGTCTGAAGCATCACAGCCCAGTGCTGTCATCAGGGGAGAAGGAGAAAGGACCGGAGACTACCTCCCCAGACAGGAGGTTCAGAAGCCTCTGATGTCTTGGAACAACAGCCAAGCCCACTGGGGCAGCCCAAGGAAGGCTATTAGGTTGTTAGGTCAAGCATTATGAAATCACATGAATGGATACACCAAGAGCACAAGTCTGCCACACTGTAGGCACTCTACAATGAATGAATGAATGAATGAATGAATGAATGAATGACAGCTGATTTAAGCTTCAGAGGCAATAATTTGGTCCAAGAACTTATATCTAAGCATTTATCAGTTCATTGGGTATGTAAGTGCCCATTTCTGTGTTGTGCCGTGCGATTTCAAATTCAACAGAAAAAAGTGTGCCTTTGAGAGTTTCGAGGGGACAGACAGACAAGTGAAAGACACATAAAAGAAAGAAAGAAAATAACTAATTTATCACCAATGAAGTGCTATAGAGAAGCTAAAATGTAGCTGCAGAATGGGTGAGAGTAGAGACTGTAAAGAGGGGCATGGGAAGGACAGTGGAGTCAGCAAAGCGCGGTTCCCGCAAGCATGAGGACCTGAGCTGAATGCCCAGAATCCACAGGGTGTGTAGTGGTGCGCTCTCACACGTTCCGTCCTGGGGAGGCAGAGACAAGTAGATCCCTAAAGTCCAAGGCCAGACAGCCTGATCAGCAAGGCCCCAGATTGTGTCGAGGAATGAGGTGGATAACTCCTGGGGACAGTACCAGAGGTTGACTTCTGGCTTACACACACACACACACGCACACACACACGCACACGCACACGCACACACACGTACTCACACAAATACAGAAGTACACACACACACACACAGAGAGAGAGACAGAGACAGAGACACACACATACTCAGAGCTAGAGAGAGAGAGAGAGAGAGAGAGAGAGAGAGAGAGAGAGAGAGAGAGAGAGAGACTCACCAAAGGGAAAACAAAACAGTTTAGGTTCTTTGCCAAAAACTCCATCAGAATGACTTAACTCTACCATTGCAATTTGAAAGCAACTATGGACCATATAAAAAGAATGAGCTTGGCTGCATGCCAATCAAGCTTTGCTTACAGACATTAGATTTGGCTCTCCTATTATCCTTACGCTTCATAAAGTATTATCCATTTGATTTTTTGAACATTTAAAACTATAGCTCGATAGTTTTCTATACCTGTCACTAGTGCTTCGTCTCAGACTGAGGAGGGAGGATCATGAGTGTAAGGCCAACCTGAGCTACATGGGAAGTTCTAGGCCAGCCTGGACTACAGAATGAGACCTAGTCTCAAAAAGGGCTCCCACCAAAAACTTAAAATAAAAATAAATAGAAAGTTAACTGATAAAGACCATCCTTGGGGTTAGGGATTTAGCTCAGTGATAGAGCGCTTGCCTAGCAAGCACAAGGCCCTGGGTTCAGTCCTCAGCTCTGGGGAAAAAAAAAAAAAAAAAAGACCGTTCTTATTCTTTGGGCCACACAGCCAAACAGGTGGATATTCACTCAGAGTTGCTCTGCCCATTGTAGTTTCTTGAGCCCTGAAGTAATCACAGGAAGAAAAGGTCTTTTCTCCCAGCAAAGAGGCCTGTGAGCTCCAACTGGAATGCGAGTACAGAATCATCTATGCATAGGAACAAGGAGCGAAGATTCAGATGCAGAGAAGTCCCTGGAAGGCTTGAAGAAGAAATGAACCGCATGCGTTCCAGGAACACAGAGATGGGCAGGGGGTTTAACAGAGACGTGTCAGCACAGAATGAAGGCATCCTGAGGTGTGCGCTTTCAGAGTCAGCACTGAGCAATGACAGGCGTATTGTAGAGTCACTCTGCCTCCAACAGCAGCCGCACGCATGGCAGGGCGGTTGAGTAGGTGCAAGGAAAAACAAGTCTGGAACTTGCTGAGCCCTTTGCTAGAAGGAGTGACCATTACTGGAAGATGGAAACATGAAGGCAGGCCGTCTGTGCTCATCCATGGGTGGAAGCTTTCTGCCTGGCGCCTTCTCACCGTGGCTTGGGACATACGGGCAGGTCTTTGGAGAAAACTCATTTGGACTTTTTAGGTCTAGTTTCTGGAGATGTCTTGTTCCAGGTTAATCATTCTTAGACTTCGAGTAACAGGATGTGGAAACTCCAGCAGAAGCAGCTCGTGGGATGAGATGTCATATGCTTTTAAAACGGTGGCTGCTTCAGGCTTCACAACTTCTGTTTGTATGTACTAGTTTGTTTGCAACAGAATCTTGTTATACAGTGATGATGAATTCACAATCCCTCAGCCTCAGCGTCTCAGGTGCTGAGATTACAGGTGTGTGCCAACACACTCGCTTCTTATAGTTTTTGAGTGTTCTGGATTAATTGATGCCTCGAGTCTAACAAATAATGATCATGTCGATGCCTACATATGGATACTATCATCTGATCTCATTAAATCTAAATTTTTAGAGGTCTTCTGATCCTCTCTACTCAGAAGGAAATGACAACTTCCCCATCAACCACACACCATGATAACTGGAAATGTCATTAAAAGCCAGCCATCTCTGCTGTCCTCCTCCATACTCCAGCTCACTGAGCAGAAGGGTGCAGGAGGGAAACACCGAGGCCGCGGGGAAAAGATGTCATTTTTGTGAGTTGCTACTTTGACCCTTAGTTTCTGGTCCCTACAGCCCTTGGTCTTAAGTCAATTCCTGCTCTTGGAGAAGCTACTACCCCCTCTCCATATTTTTTACCCTTTACATGTGGATTTTCACTTTGTCAATTAGTATTGCCTGCCCTGAATAGCTTCTCCACCATCCATATTCCCAACTGGGGGGCAAAGCAACTCAGCAATTCTCAAGTCCTGGCAGTATCCAAAGTGCATCTGCTACCAATTACCAGCCCCCACCCCACTTCTCTCACCATCCTCAGCTTTAAAATGGCTAACTCAGGTGGTTTTTTTTTTTCCTCATCTTGTAAAAACACAAGCACACACCAGCACACATGTGTTCTCGGGCTGAAATCGCAAGTGCCAAGGCTCAGCCTGGAAAGCGTGTTTATGGTTGGTTGTACGTCCCCCCCCAAATTGAGGCTCTGAATGGAAATGCTGACAGGTCATTAACTAAAATGGCACAAACTAGGGTGCAGAGTTTTCCACGTGACCTCCATTTTGTTTGTCAGCAGACTTTCCAGGCCCAGGACAGGTTGGAGTGCATAACCATAACCTATGCCCCACTGCTTGAGGCAAATTTGGGGACAAGAGGACAATCCCTGCCAAAAGTGGCTCAGGATATGCAGAACACTCAGGTGCAGAATATTCTGGGATACTTGGAGTCGACAGAGATCACAGAATTCTCAGGGCAGAAAAGATCCTATGTGATCTAGAAGCCTAAAAGCCTGTAAGCTATTCATCTCCAAGTTGACTTTCTCTTTGCCACAGCCATGACTTTTCCTGATACAAAGGAGCAGTTTAGGGACTGGGAGATGGTTCCATAGATGTATAAGCATGAGACCTGAGTTCAGATTCAGAACATTCCACAGAGGCCAAGTGTGGCAGCACGCACCTGTGACCCCAGAGCTGGGAGGCAGACACACGAAGATCCTAGGGCCTCCTAGGCAGTCAGTCTAGCCAAATGGCAAGTTCCAGTTTCAATAAGAGAGAAGTGACCAAGAGACTCTAGCCCTGTGGGCTGAAGACAAATGTCCCAACTTTACAAAGGAACATTAGGTGACTGTCCAGGCTGCCAGCTGTCTCTGTCTACCCTGCAAGACTCCCGAAAGTTGTTTGCATCCTTCTCCCGGTTCTCAGGTAATATTATATCCTTCTGAGGTCTTTGATGTGGTTGAAGACTAGATAGTTATAATTTCCTCAGTTATGATAAAAGATACATTAGATATAAAACCTTAGACTCACAAATATAAGATAGATAGGATATCTTCTTTAATATTGTAACTATAATTCTTGCTTGATAATTGTTTTGTTATATGTAATTGTACTATGTAAAAGTTAAAACCTTCCTTTAAAAAAAAAAGAAAAGGGGAAGTGCTGTGGATATTGCTCTGTGTAAATAAAGTTCTGATTGGCCAGTGGCCAGGGAGGAAGTTTAGGCGGGACAAGAGAGTAGAGAATTCTGGGAAGTAGAAGATTGGAAGAGACACCGCCAGCCGCCGCCATGAAAAGCAACATGTAAAGACATCGGTAAGCCACAAGCCATGTGGCAAAGTATAGACTAACAGAAATGGGTTAATTTAAGAGAGAAGAAATAGATAACAAGAAGCCTGCCACAGCCATACAGTTTCTAAACGATGTAAGTTTCTGTGTGCTTTCTTGGTTGGGTCTGAGCGACTGTGGGACTGGCGGGTAAGAGATTTGTCCTGACTGGGCCAGGCAGGACAACTCTAACTACAAATGTGTCTCAGAAAATTAAATAAAAAACAATAAAGGAAGATTTCGAACATCGAAATTTGGCCTCTACATGTGCGTGCACTGGTAAATGCACTCACAAATACACTTGTGCACACATGCATATAACACACACACACACACACACACACACACACACACACACACACACACACGAAAGTAGAAGAGGAGGAGGAGAGCTTGCAGCTAGTAAATTGGAACTATTTTCTGCCAGGTCTTTATGCCTTATGATCTTTTTGTATGCGTGTGGGGGTGCACATTTGTGTAGGAGATTTATATGTGTGTAGGTTCATGTATGTGGAGATCAGAGGACAACCTTCAGTGTCATTTCTCAGGAGTCTTTTATCCTTTCCTTTGAGACAGTCTCTCACCAGCCCGGAACTCCGTCAAGTAGGCTGCAGTAGATGATCAATGAGCTCCAAAGGTCTGTCTGCCTGCCTCAGCATTTCTGGGATTGCCAGTGCACCCCAGCTCAGCTGCTCTTTCACACAAGTGGGAATCAAGCATGCCGCTGACTAAATCACCTCTCCATCCCTGATGGTTTCCTAAAGGGATTTAAATGTGCAACTGAGTGAGAGCTGGTCCCTGCTCATACTGACCCCTCTCATTTCACAGATGAGAAGTGTGTTCCATTTCATGCTGCCCCACGCATCTGTGAGTCTACTGGAAAATATATACTGAGCACATTATTGTATCAGGCTGTATGTAAACACTCGTGACAAGGTCTAGTGAACTGGTTCAGGTCTGAATCCCCAAAACCCATGTAAAATCTGATGCTGTAGCCTGATTCTATCATCTCAGTGCTCACACTGGGAGAGGAGAGGTAAAGAGCTAGAAGACTCCCCAGAAGACTATGGGCCCTCTAGGCCAGCATACATAGTGGTGAACAACAGAAAGAAACTGTCTCCAACACAGTGGAAGGCTTCTGACCTCCACACAAGCACAACGACCCACATATGCCCACACTCACACAAGCAAATGCCCATAGAAAAGAAAAAGGGATATTGATAGCCACTTCTGTTCACAGACCAAATCAACCATAGTCTGCATATGGAACTGGGGTGTCAGTAGTTAAAAGCTGCCCAGGTGGTTCCAAGGCAACCAGGTTTGTAAAACTTAGATACCAGAACATTCATTCCCTTTAGCTACTTAAAATTCTATGGACTTCCTAAAAGGTCTAATGTCTAGCCCAGGCTGGCTGTGCACTTACGATCCTCCTGCCTCTCTCACTGAGGTTCTGGTATTGCAGTTCTGAACCTGGATCATAAAAGGACCAAGGCCTAGGATCTGTCTCTTCCCAGCTAATGAAGCTAAGGGGCCAGTGAGATGAGGTCAGGAAATGATGTTCTGGGGATGCCCCACTGCGTCTCTGATCTTTCATTCCTCTGAGGGTGGCATTGTCCCATTGTCAGTTGAGGGGCATGGGGCTCAGAGAGGTAAGATGAATTATCCACAGAATGGAGCCATGGTCTGCCACGGGATACTGCTCAACAACTCATAACCAACTCTTTTTTTTCCCCAGAATTAAGATGCAAAAGATTTATGTTTCTCCCCAGCAGAGGAAAGGGGGGCCGGGTGTGTGAGAAGGTGAGCACACGAGAGCACACAGAGCCCTGAGACTAGGGGAGGAGGTATTCCCTCAGCCTCTACTGCTCTCCCACTTGACAAAGGACAACCCTGACTCCCCCAGGCTTCCAGCTGTCAGAGATGAGCCCTGATAAGGGCCTGGGGCCCCTCCTAGAATTCCTTTGTTCCAGCACCCATCCCATTAGAAAAAGGTCACACATCTTTGGCCCCTTTTAATTTCAGGGGTGGAGAGGTAGGAGCTCAGTCGGGGAAACCATGCAATTATGAGCAATTACTTAAACGGCTTTCAGACAAGCATTGGCCCTCCACCAGGAGCAGAGGGGCCGGTGTCTGGGCTTTGTAGACTGGGAAGACTGGGGGAGTGGGGAAGGGGGGAGGCTCAAAGCCACCCCACTGCTATTCCCTGCCACTGAACTGGCTGACACTAACCAGCCCCGCTGTGCAGGGGAACTATTCACTTAAAAGTCATCGCTTTCTTTACTTATCTGCCTCTAAAGAAACAAATCTATTAGCAGCAAGCAATCACTGCCACAGCTCTAAGCGCTGTCCCTACTGGAAAGGCCAGAGCTGGGGCCTCTCTCCTGTCACTGCCTCCCCCTGCTCCCTGGCAACAGCTCTGGATGGCCCAGGTCAGGAGTGTCTCTGGCCACTACAGATAACAAGAGCCATTACATTCCAGATTCTTCCTTAACCTCCTCCCTCCCCTCCCTTCCGCCAAAAATCCCAGCCCCAATTTCTCCCTGGCAGATCAAAGGCAGCCTGAGCTATAGGAGAGCTCCCTCTATCAATAAACCCTTGACAGGGGAATAAACAGACCCATGCAATAGTTCCCACCAGGTTCTCCTCCACCACCACCCTCCTCCCACCCCTCCCCTCCCTACCCCTCCCACAATGCCGCACCTTTCCTGTGCTTCTGAGAACCCTGGAGTTTCAGTGTGGAATTGGACATTGCTACCGCCCCCCCCCCCCCCCCCCCCCCCCGGTAGCCCCAGAACACTTTCTGGCCTTCACCTGTCAAGCAGTAGTATTTTTTTTTTCTTTCAACCCTCCAAAAACAAATTTCCTTGCACTTCAACTGAGTTAGCGATGAGCAACTAGGAAACAGCCTTGGCAAGTGCATCCCTTTCGAAATTGAGTCTGTCGCTTAGGAATCTCGGCAAGACGTGAAGGTGCATCTCTCACTGCTCGCCCTAAAGAACTCAAGGTGCCTTACAGAGGAAGACAGGACCCTGACTCAGAAAACACAAAAACAAATAAATGCTGGGTTCAGGGTGGAGGGGCAGCAGTTCTGAAACTCACAAGAATATTCATTTTAAAACCCAATTTCGCTAATTCTTATAGTCCTCTTTTATGCGTGTTTTTCCATTTGCTTTTGGATGGGCTGTTGCTTCGTGTTGGCTTTTGTTTGCTTTTAAGTCAGGGTCTTGCTATGTAGCCCAGGCTGGCCTAGAATTCACTATTTAACCAAGGCTGTACTCAACTAGAGATCTTCCTACCTCAGACTCCTATGAGCTGGGATTGCAGGCATGTGCCCAATTTCTTTCTTTGATTTCTAAACCCTTAATCCATGAAATTGGAGAAAAGAACCTGGACAAACGAACTTCATAATGGCCCCTGGGACTCTTTGGAAACTAACAACTTGGACTTCTTCCTTCCTTACTAGGTGGTGTTAACTCACAGACCCTTCCATGTTAGTATGCAAACTACAACTTTAGGAATCAAGTCTGGCTGGGCGGTGGTGGCGCACGCCTTTAATCCCAGCACTCGGGAAGCAGAGGCAGGTGGATCTCTGTGAGTCCGAGGCCAGCCTGGTCTACAGAGCGAGTTCCAGGAAAGGCGCAAAGCTACACAGTGAAACCCTGTCTCGAAAGACCAAAAAGGAATAAAGTCTGGCAGCTTCCTCCTTTGTGTGATGTGTACGTGTACGCTGAAGCATTGTTAAGCCTGAGAATGGGTGATGAAGATTCCTGGAACTGGCTAGGCCGACACTGGATCGTATCAGAACGGACAAGGTCGACCAGCAATGGCAAAGAAGTGAGGGTATCGGAGGACGGGCTCTGTGTCTAGTGGCACTGTCACAGCCCCAGCCCCATAGGTAGGGTACACTAACAATACATTAAATCCTGGAGCAGGGCCATCGGCCCCTGTTGAGTTGTTTGGAAGTTTACCTGCACCACCCAGTTCGATGGACCGCCTCCATTTCTCTGGAGCCACTTTTTCTGAGACACAGAGCAAAGAGCTTGACAAGCTTAATTATTTCGAGTCTTCATGAGAGTCCCATGAAGCAGATACATAACCATATAACAGATGAGGGGAATGAGTCTAAAAGAGGTCCCCCCCAAAAAAAAAAACACCTGGATACATCCCCAGAGATGCAGGGTTTTGAGTGCAGGCACTAATTTCAGAGCCAGGGTTCAAATTACTGCTTCCCCCCATCAAACTACCATTTCCAGTTTCAGCTAAAGGCAATAAGCTATCTCTTCCCACACCTTTCCATCCCAACTTGCATATGGCCTTAGCAATGCCAATTTTCTTCTTACATTTTTAGCTGTGTCCTCTTCCTTCTTGTAATTCTATCAAGTCAGAAACAAAAACACCTGCTTTCACAAAATGGCTCCCAGAGCCAACCAGTCAGGGACCTAGAAGTAACTTGGCTGATTCCAAGTGCCCACCCCATGCGTCTGGTGACCTTCGGGAACACATCTTTTACATTTCCTTTTGTTTCAAGTACACCATATCAAAGCAGCTCAACATTATTTATTAACACGCCAGCCCCCAGCAGGAGTGAGCCCTTTACTTATCTCCCCTCTTCACACAGTGATTTGCACTAATCCTGGGGGGACAGGGGGCCTTTTGTTCTATTAAGGTAGTGAGCAACTACCTCTAGACTTGTGTTCAGTGACCACCCTGCAGCCCTCTGGAGTAGCTCCCTGTGAGAGCCTGGGGTTGTAGAGCCCTTGGAAGCATGCTCACAGTACGTCTACACCCTCACCTGGAATGGTCTACCTGCCCGAGGATAGAACTTGGCCTGACTCTTGGACTAAGTGGATCAGCACAGCTAGTCCTCCTTGCTCAGAGCCCGATCACATACTCATCAGCCAATGAGTAAGAGGAGAAAAAAAGAGAAGACTTTGAAAAAGAAAAAAAAAAAAAAAAAAGCCAATCAAAAGGCAATTCCTTAGCCCATTTCCCCTGCACCAGTCCAAGGATTATAAACACTTGAACTACTGCACCCAGCTCTCTGTGTGTGTGTGTGTGTGTGTGTGTGTGTGTGTGTGTGTGTGTGTGTATGCACGCATTATGGGAAAAATAGGCAAAATTTAAAAAAGGCTTACATATTCCAACCTGTCAATCAAAACAACCCCTTAGCAACCAGACTACTCTTTCTCACGAACCCCATAAAAGCATAAACAACAACCAGTACTCACTCCTGAACCCTCACTTATCTGGCCCTCTGTTACACTTGACAGCTTCCTTCTTTCTGTACTGCTGCTTTGCCTTGAATGAAATATAGTTGTGCTACTTTTCAATCTGTGTGTTTCACTAGTTCATCCCTGAGTAAGACACCAAGAAACTGAAAACAGATAATGACAATGCCATAGACTATCTTTAAAAATCCCTAGTACCTGGCATGAGAAATCCTCTTTGGAGTTGTTAGTCAATGCTGTCCAAGAAACTTCTGAAAAATGATAGGCTATTGCTGTTACCCTTGGTTGCCTCCTAGAGATGAAAGATAAGTCCTTATTGCTGAAGACACCATGTACTTCAGATACAAGACCCAGAGGATCTGGGATAGAGCTGATCTGAAAGCCTCCTCCCTGTGGACTAGCCTTCTTGACCAGAAAGCTCCATGCAAGCTTCCAAGAGAGGGAAGCAACTGATAGTCCTACCCAGCTATGATGCCCATGAACCACAACAATGACCAGCATGGCACAATAAACTTGAGGGTGTAATGGTGGCACTTACACCTTGGCAGTAACTAACAACTCTCTAATGGGACTAATGGTCCACTCAACAAGAGGAAAAAATCATATCTAGTACCAGAAGCCTAGCCAGGGCTAATGAAGTCATGGATCTTGGAGGAGAAGCTACAAATACCACATAAGTAAATAAATGGATAATAAACTAACAAATGAATAAATCACACAAGCAAACTAGCGTAATCCCTAATTATATTCTAAATATACCTTCAGATAAATGGAGTTCTCACCCCTCATCAAGAAAACTTCTCTTGGCAACTGATAAAGACCACTAGAGAAAACTGCAACTAACCAAAGTGAAGACTGTGGATGCCAGTTCCAACTGTACATCGACAGTGAAACTCTGGCCCTAAGGCTCAGAGGTCACTGAAAAAGAGGGGCAGAAAGACTGCAAGAGGAACAGGAAGTTTGCTATGAGAGGACATCACCTAGAGATGCCTGAAGTTATACCCATGAAGTCTCATCAGCATGGTCCCTCACCAAACTGAACAAGGATCACACCAAGAGACATGTCAACACAAAAAGGGAAAGCCCACCAAGGCTCAACCTTGGGCAAAGAGCTACAGGCAACTAACGAAGGCTGAAAGCCAGAGGCAGAGTCTTCCCCAGGGAAGAACACACCAACTGGTTATCCATTACCAAATGGTCAGCCCTGAAATCATATATAAAAGCAACAATACATGGGCATATATGCATTATATATGTAGCAACAATTAAAGAAAAAGAGGCCATGAATTTGAGTAAGAGCCAGGGGGCTACATGGGAGGGACTGGAAGAGAGAAATGATGTATTTATAATATAATCTCAAAACAATGAAAACATCATAAAAAAGGTTAAAATCTAGAAGCTCCTAGCACAGCCTTGGACCACTGGCAAGTTTCTCACACTCCAGCCCTTATTCAATAATCACACACAGAGACACACTCCTGCTCTCTTTTTGGGTCACTCCATTTCCACCCAGTTTCTCATCACTGGGTAGCCCAGGAGCCATTCTTTAGATTGCTTTCCATAACCAAGACAACATCTGCATTTATTTATTAACCCTTAGCTCTTCCCCTTCTAGAATATAGAAGATATATATTTTGCATTCTCAAAAAATCCTTGGGCTTACACAGGGACACTTTGCTCAGTCTGGAAGGAGGTGACAGGACCTGCCTGTACTGAATCCACCAGGTTTAAATGAATCCCCAGGGGTGCCTTGATCCTGGAGGACATGGGAATGGAGGGGAGGGGCTGGGGGGAAGGTGGGGGTGGGGGCGGGAGTGGGGAGGACAGGGGAACCCATGGCTGATGTATAAAATTTAAAACACATAATAATAAAGAAAAAAATTTTAAAAAAATTATATATGTGTATGTATGTATGTATGTATATGTTATTCTCAATACCCACCTCCTGGACAATACTTCTGGTACATAGTAAGAGCTAGGATAAACACAAATGGATGGATGGATGGATGGATGGATGGATGGATGGATGGATGGATGGATGATGGATGGATGGCTTAGTGTACTTCAGACAAAAAGCATAGCTCCTCCAGAGAAACTATCAAACATCTGCCTTATGTGAAGAACACTGAAAGCGTCTAACATTCTAGCTCACTTTAGTGTCCAGGGATTATGAGAACTTGCCAGACTCTCAACAGCAGGGTAGGGTGGGAGGTAGCCCAGTTTCCAAACACAAAACAGCTTATGTATTGCTCAGCTATGTTTTTTTGACTAAGTAATAAAAGTTACCATTTCTTGAGACCCTCCTTGTTCTCTTATTACTTTTCCTAGTGGCCCTAGTAGGTAAAAGAAGTAGTCTCATTCTACAGAGGAAATGAGTCCTATGTGATCTGCCCAAAAGCTTCTGCTGGTCGCTAGAGTTCAGACCAGAACTGTGTCAGTCCCTGCTGTCCCTCAAGCTCAAGCCTTGAGCCACCTCTTTGTTTCGAGAAGGCCAAGTAGCAGCATGATAAAAGTTACCAACCTTGGTTGACCACACACGGGACAGACTTGGAGGTTTGGGAACTTTGGGGTAGAATGATTTTTAGTGATCATTTCAAACCTGCTCATTCCCATCCAAGAGCAGAGACAATGTTCAAGAGGGCAGTCCCAACCACTTCGAGATTTCTGTGAGTTTTTCCAACATGGTCTAGGCTTTCAGACACGGCCCTCTGACTCCAAGGAACAGAATCATCCAAATTGTTAGCACCTATAGAAATTGCAGCCAGGCGTTGGTGGCACACACCTGTAATCCCAGCACTCGGGAGGCAGAGGCAGTGGATCTCTGTGAGTTCGAGGCCAGCCTGGTCTACAGAGATAGTCCAGGACAGGCACCAAAACTACACAGAGAAACCCTGTCTCAAAAAAAGAAAGAAAGAAAAGAAAAGAAATTGCTGCTCTTGGTCCTGAGTGGCAAAAGGCTCATACTTATGAAAGATGAGAGCTGAGTTCCTCTTTTTGTAGTAAAATTTTGTTGAAACTAAATTACAAGGCTGAAGAAAACCAATGTCTCTGAGAGTGAAGTTTATACAGGAGTTACAGCTTGTGGTTGTGCTGTGCCAGGTTCAACATCAGCGGCTCCACACAAAGAAAGTTCCAAGAGCATCAGGATGCTGTCGAGGACCACTGAGAGGGAAATCATGTATTATCTTCAAGCTCAGTCACTTTTCTCCCCTGTGTTCACTGTGCTTAGGTGCTCAAGATACCTCTTCTCCTTTCTTCTTGCCTAGAACTCATCATGGGTCTTGGGAACTATTGGTGCCTCACTCCCTCCTGCCTTTTCTTCCTTGTCACCATCCTGCACATAGGGTTAACTAATAACTATGTCATTTTCCCCCTACGCCATCTGAGTTTCCAAAAAGGACAAGTTTCCAGCAGCACAAGCCCAGGTATTCACAGACGTGCTCTCTTAGGCATCACCAGGCACAATTCCTCCCTTGAGTTACGGGGAATAAATAAGTAAAAATAGCCAAAGGACAGAATATAAAACGGCGGTGAGCGATAAGGAATAGCACAGCCCCATGACTGGAGCCCAGGCCTCAGAATCCCCACTTTCAGCACAGAAGAGTCTGTGGGGTCCTTGGCAAGTCGCTTAGCTTCTCTAAGGCCCCGGTTCCTTCATCTATGTCCACAGTACCTAGCTCATCATCTGGTGATGACGGTTCAGTGAGATAGGACAGAAATCCCGCAAGGCATGCAGTTGCTACACCACGCTTGATAAGAGGCAGCCGTCGGTATCATCACATGCCACAGCATCCCTGAACCACAGCTTCTCGTGATAACAAGCGACAGTTTGGCCCAGCATTTACACTGTCAGCTTTCCCTACAGATAACTCAAGCTTTATTCCAGATGGAACAAGTAGAAAAACAGAAGTAAACGCTTCCAAGATAAACGGTGTAAGAACAGAAGAGAGAAAGGGAAATAGGCAGAGAAAAGAGATAAAGCTTGCGGCTCTCCGGGAGTTTAGTACTGACATTTTGAAAAGACGTATCCATTCTTCTGGTTTCTTCAAAGAGAAGAATATCTCTCCCCAGAGAAGAGATAAAGATTCAACTCAAAATACCAGGTTCAGCCCGGGCGGTCGCACGTCTTTAATCCCAGCACTCGGGAGGCAGAGCTCTGTGAGTTCGAGGCCAGCCTGGGCTACCAAATGAGTTCCAGGAAAAAGGCGCAAAGCTACACAGAAATCTTGTCTCGAAACACACACACACCCCCAAAACAAAATACCAGGTTCAGCACTCCGGCCTGGGCCCTGGCACAGCAGCCTACCGACAAACTATTGTGACCTCTCTGAGGAGTTTAGGGAGAGCTTCTGAAAGAGGACACATTGTTCAATAAACACTTCCAACCCTGGATGTGTGCCCCCTCCTGGGATGCACCAGAGAGACGGCCAAGCCCATTGATGCTACCAAACCTGAACTCACCGTGGCAATGTTCTGGCTGGTCAACAGCCATCCCAAGAGGGGTATGGCTCCTCTGAATCAAAGTGAATTCGCAGGAAGGCTAATCAGATGGCCTGTGGTTCGAGCATACAAAACAATTCAGAGTTTGGGTAGAGGAAGCCAATTCTGACTCCAAGACAGAAGTTATAACTATCTGCTACATTGCCTGGTTCAATTCTAGATCACTAGGAACAGAAAACTCAGTGTCTTCTGTGTTTTAGAACAGCGACACCAGCATTGGTTGGGTAAGTTTTAAATGGTGGGTGTTTCAGCCAAGGCTGGAAGGAAATGGTTGGTGCTATCTGCAAGTTGCTTGCGAGCGTGAGTAGATTTTTATATAAATCTTGCCTTGGTGTGCGCTTACAATTATCACCTGTATGAGAAAGGGTTCCAAATGTGCTTACCTAATGCCCACGTGGGTCTCTTTCTGCAGAGGCTGAAGTGTTCTGTTAAAGAGCAATGAGTTTGTTTTATTCTTGTATTGTCTTGTGTATCAGCTACTTTTCTTGTTCCTATATCCAAACACCAGACCTGAAGCAGCTTAGGGGAGAAAGGCTTTCTTTTAGCTCCCAGTTGGAGGGATACAGTCTAGTTATGTTAGAAAGGCGGAGTGGGGATTTAGCTCAGTGGTAGAGCGCTTGCCTAGCAAGCACAAGGCCCAGGGTTCGATCCTCAGCTCAAAAAAAAAAAAAAAAAAGAAAGGCATGCAGTCGAAGTGTGGGGCAGCCGCTCATACTAGCTCCCCAAGGATGAGAAGAGAGCTGAAAGGAAGTGGAAGGGGAGCCCGCCCATCAAACTTCAAGTCCCACCCTCAATGAGCCACTTTCTCCAGCAAAGCTCCGCCTCCAAAGGATTCCACAACCTTTTAAAGTAGCATCCCAGCTGAGGACCAGGCGTTGGAACACATGAACTTCTGGGGACATTTTATACTGAAACGGTGACAAAAATGTTTCTTGCCATGTCTTTCAGCAGCCCCAACTATCAGAAACCATTGGCTAACGAGGATTTGTCCCTCTCTTCTCTGTAAAATAGCTGCTTGAGAAACAAATGATAATGGAGTGCCAGCCTACTCACCCGCAGGCCACTCCCCACTCCTTTCACACAGTGAAAACCAACGACTCCGACCCGGGGCCTGGCCAACGTTTCTCCTTTTATAACTACTTGAGCGTGGCAGGCTCTTCCTATTAACTACATTACATCACCATTATCAAAGACGAAAGGAAATTAATTTTGTTCTTCAAGGTCTTGGCAATAAGTCGGCCCTTTACTTCATCAGACATCCGCTTGTTTTTCTACGTGTGTCATTTGTGAAGCTGAGTTTTCCTCATGACTCGGTCCTCATCACAATTTATCACAAAGCAGTGTTTACCGGAGGAGTTATGCCGACTGATTTTTCTCTCTCCAAGCAGAAAGTGTAACACGAACTTAAAGCCAATATCATCATCTATATTTCATTCTCAAATAGTTTTCTGAACTTTAAAAAAAAAAAAAACACAGAGCCAACAAGACTGTCAAGAAAAAAATAACCACTTCTGGTCTCTGGCTAAAATGTATTGCCAGCGCGCTGTACTTTGTTTTAACAGATGGGTCTTTATCAGCAAATTATGTGGGCAGTTCACCAAGCTCCCCCAAGAATGAAGGAGTGCTTGCGTTGACTTGGGCCCTTATCTGCTCTCTTTCAGTTACATTGGACTGCAGACTAGGTGAGTTGTTTTTTTCTCCTCCATATATTGATGCCAAGGATAAACCACAGAGAACTTCCATTTTCCCACAATTAGCCCAATTAGCCAACCCTGGGCTGACCGGTGAGCTCTTAACATTATTTCTCAACCACAGGATGGGATGGAGTGGGAGGGGGGTGAGGGGGGGAGAGGAGTGGTGGGGGGTGAGGGGGGGTTAGAGGAGTGGGGGGGTCCGCGGGGACTCAGGGCACTGCAATGATTCTCCTGGATCCTATGGCTTTACTAACACATCATACCTCCAGTCTCTCACCTAATGCAATTAGAGCCCCCAGGAAGCAGACCATGTATGTACATTTAGATGTCTCCTGGGGTCTTCCTTCTTTCGCTCCTCTTCCTCCTCTCAATTCCTCCAGTGCTAGCTCTTAGTAACCATAATTCTGCTGGTAAATGGGGGAGGGGGCGGGGAGGGATGTAGGGATGGGGGGGTGGCTATTGTTCCCAGTGAGTCACCAACCGGCTCTAGGCTCTGCATCTGCAAACTGACTTCAAGGAGTCCTAGTAAAAAACCGCTCCTTACCCCATGTTCAGGAGATGGTCCTGTGTTTTTATGTTTATGTTTTTTTATGAAGGCGATCTGTGCCAAAAACAGAGATGAATGATGACTCTCAAGATTTTATTTTACCCTGAAAATTACTTTCACCTTTCCTTGTTGCAATTTGACATAATCATTTCCACAAGAATCAAATCCCTAGGCCTCAGTTTCTCTAAACCTATAAAATGAAGTTGAATGAGACCCAAAGTCGAGTGTTCATGAGAAACACCTGGGGAGCTAGTTACATATGCAGATTCTTGGACTCTCCCCCTCCCCCCCCACCCCAGCACATACACCACCTGTTCTGAAGCCGGGGTTCCCATGTGGGACACAGGGCACACTGCTTAGTCTAAAGCAGGCAGGCCTGGTCCTGAGACCACAGGGCTGATGAGCCCTAAGGGGCTTCATCTGATAGTCTCTATAGAGACTTTTAAGAACTCCAATTTAAAAAATTTCAGTTGTCCAGGCAAAGCTCGTGCTTACTGGCCCAACCCCTCTCCATCTGGAGTCGCCTCCTCAGCATCTCCATTGTCGGCCTAGTTTGTGTGCAGGGCAAAGGTTTGAGGCTGAGTGGGGAATGGGGCGGTATGGGGTGGAGGCAGTGCCACCCTTCAGACACGAAGCAGGACAGCTCAGCCGAGTCTCAGGGCTCCTCCAGCTTCAGGGAGAAGCCACAGTGCTTTGGAGTATGAAACAGGATGTTATGGAGCCCTATGGAACCCAGGTGGGCCTTGAACTCAATCCTTCTGAGTTCGGGGATTAGAAGTATAATCCCACATACAAACAAACCACTGCTGCATATGGAACTTTGCAAACCACCCATCTCAAGCCCCCAGGCACCAGGTCATCGGCGACATTTGCAGTACACCATGGCAGAGCAGCTGGTGAGCATATGGAAATCTGGACCCCGAGATCAGCTAGAGCCCCCTACTAACAACCTGTGTGACCTTGACCAAGCAACTTTCCTTCTCCCAGGCTTCTCCCTTGTGTAATTCAGACATGGATTTCTGGGTGCCTGGGATGGGCCAGTAACCAGGCAGTAGCTCCAAGCAGGGGCCCAACTCCAGTGAGAAGGCAATATAATGGAAAGTGCAGCATCAGAGAGTGAGTGGGACACGGATACACGCCGGGAGAAAAGAAGCCATGCACAGAGATGAAGATGATGCTGTTAAGGCACCTCCTGCTACCTGGACAAACATCTGTTGCGCAGACGCATCCAGAGGCAGGAATGTTTGCAGAATGGTCATGGGACAGAACGGAATCCTGCATGGCTAAGGAAAGGGGTTGGGGGTGAGTGTGGTAGGAAATGAGGTCAGGGAGAGAGCCATCTCTGAGAGAGGACTCGGGCCTCCTTCTCTGTTACTGTTGAGCCCTAGAAGTTCTGAACAGCAGAGGAAGCATGCTCAGAAAGGGCCACTCCAGTTTATAGTTTGAAGGTGAGATTATAAGGTGTGTGGGGCTGTGTGGGGTGCTCACCAGTTAGCAGAGGTTAGACCATGCTGCTGTAACGAAGCAGTGCAATCTTAGAGGCTTATAAAAAGCCAAGTTCAGAGCCAGGTGGTGGTGGTGGCACACCTCCTTAATGCCAGCACTTAGGAGGCAGAAGCAGGTAGAGAGCTCTGTAAGTTCGAGGCCAGCCTGATCTACAGAGTCAGTTCCAGAAAAGCCAGGGCTACAGAGAAACCCTGTACAAGAGAAGAAAAAAAAAAGAGTTCGGGTCTTATTGTGCATTATGTTCATTGTATTGTCTGGGGTTCTGCTCTCTTCTCTGGCCTTTGTTCTGGGACCCAGGGATCCAGCAGCCTCTCTCTGAAACATGGCAGAACACCATGGCCAAAACCACCAGTGATCAGTATGAAACAGACCAGAAGAAGCAGGCAGGCTGATGAGGGTCTGGGTGTGAGACAATCGACTCAGGCTGGGCTGTCCAGGAAAGATACAGAAACTACCACAAAAGGCACCTCAAAGACCCGAGGCAAAATTTGCTGGTAGGGTGGATGTGAACAAGTTTAACCTCCCACAGTGAGTGGATTTGGGTACGAGTTAAATGAAAAGTTCTTACACAGGCCTGTGGTAAGCCCCAGTAAGTGGTGATTATTAGTAGAGTTGTAGACTGAAGAGGAGCTTAGTTATTGTGGGGACAATTAATGGCTCCTATGCATTGTGTTTATGTAAAAATTTTGTTTGGGTTGTGAGATGGCTCAGTGAGTAAAAGTACTAGCCTTGCAGGCCTGATGACCTGAGTTCAGTCCCACAAAAAGCAGGCTATGCTGGCTCACAAAGGCAATCTCAGAAGTCCTTCGTACAGATAGGAGACAGGCAAGAGAATCACCTAGAAGCTCACTGGCCAGCTAGCCCGAGTACTCAGCACTGCAGAAATGAGAGACTGTGCCTCAAAAGAGTGAAAGGGTCGGGCCGTGGTGGCGCACGCCTTTAATCCCAGCACTCGGGAGGCAGAGGCAGGCGGATCTCTGAGTTCGAGGCCAGCCTGGTCTACAGAGTGAGTTCCAGGATGGCCAGAGCTACACAGAAGAACCCTGTCTCAAACCCCAACCCCCCCCCAAAAAAAAGTGAAAGGAAAGATCTGCTTAACTTTGGAGCACTCAGCTTTCCAAGACCCTCAGGTCACTCATGCCTCCCCTCCTCCCTCCTACCATCTCGTTTTCAAAAACACACATACAAAGAGTTTCTAAAAACAGCAGTAGCAATCTAATGATTAACTTGACTTTAGATATTCTTCACCCCTTAAGGAATTTTCCTCAATGAGTTGATTTCCTACCCATTTCAGGAAGCCTTTGTTTCAGCAGATGCCCTCTGGGAACAGAGAACAGAGCCCCCACCAAGGCCAGGAGCCCCAGTCTCTCTGTTCAGACACCATAGATTAATAGTCATCGCTCTGGGAATGCGCAATGACTGATAAGGAAAGCCGTGCATACCCATGACCCGGGGAAGGGAATCTAAGGGATCACCTGCTGCAGAGAAGCTGACTCCAGACTTTCAGAAAGGAGAAGCAAGACCTCTAAGTGACATCTGTTCTTCCGTGGCTTACATTAAACAATTTAATATATAACACAAGGGAGAGAATGTGATATAAACAATATATTCAGGAGAAAAACAATAAATGACCTCAGTCCCAAGAGGCGCTGTTCTGCGCTGGTGCTGTTGGCTAGGCTGTAAGGAATGATGTATCAGTTTGACTTCTAGTCTGTATCTAAATATATCATGGCCAGTTCCTGGAGTGCATTACCCTATCTTGAGATTCGTGCTCACATTTTGCATTAATGTGGAAAGTATCCGTCCGTTATCAGCACAACCTAATTCTATACTGAAAAATGAGGTGTCTGCCGGGTACACTTCTATTTTAAGGTTTAAAGTCATTGAGAAAGCCAAACTAAAATAGAACTTTGGAATTAAACCATGATTTTTTGTGGCAAGGCTGTTGAGAGGTGGCAGTTGGGCATATGCCTCAGAGGCATGGACTTTCCTCCCACTCCCAACTCTGCTTCAAGGACACCATAGGAGTGTCCTGCCTCAACAGTGTTACGAAGTTATCCAAAATATTCTTGGGATACCTTCTTAAATAAGCATATAGTTTTAGATTTTGTTATCCGTGCGAGTGTGTGTAAGTGTATATGCGTGCCATAGCACATGCTCGGAGGTCACAAGGCACCCTTAGGAAGCCTGCTCTCTCCCCCACCTCCTAAAGCTGGCTTTTCTTGTTTCTGTGCTGACTACTCCAGGAAGGCTGGCCCACAAGCTTCTGGATGGTTCTGTCTTCCCTGCCCGTGTCACCACAGGAGTGTTGGGAGACCCGCAGCAAGCTACACATGCTGCTTTTCATAGGTTCTGGGAGTCAAACTCAGGTTGTCAGGCTGCAAGGCAAGTATTTTTACCTGAGAATCCATCGCACCCACCCAAACTTAATTTTTAAGTAAACATAATACATGGGGCTAACTCTGAATTAACTGTCCCCAGGAATAAGAAAAAAAAAATGTCTCAGAAATGCCATCATTTCAGCTTCTGAACCAAGTCTTCCTAACAGTGTTCCTCTTTCTTCACAGTCCTGGTTAAACCTGCTCTCTGTAGACTCCATCTGAAAGCATTGTGTCCTCAGTGGTGCAACCCAACAAATGATGGGTTCCCCGAGGTAGCTGATGTAAATGGCACTAGCCAAGCAACATGCCCAGGGCACCAAAGATGCTCCAAAAACACAGCCCATGGATTTACTGTGCAACAGGGCAGTGTTTGGCCACTGCCAACCCTTAAACCACTCAGAACAACGGATGACTGCATTGAATTCTGATAGGCATAAGTGAGAGGGCCCAACTCTAACTAGTCCCACCAAAACCCCCCAAAAGTAGGGGGAACTTGTCAGCTCACCCAACTAAATGACAGTTAGAGCATAGCTCCGGCCCTGGGGACAAAGGGAAGGACAGATCCAAGGGCCTTGCGTATGTCTGACTTGCCTCTGTATCAGCGGAACTTTCCCAGACTGGATTCTACAGAAAAATGAAAGACTAGCCCCTCTCGACTCACATTGCGACCACCTGGGCACCCGGAAGACAAGGGCTCCTTCTCCCATGGCTCACTTTCCACCACAAGTGATACATAGAGAAGGCCTTGCAGAGCCAGGCTTCATCTGGGAGCCACAGATCACACTGCCCTGTGTAGCCCATAGAGCGAGTCCCGCTTCCAAGGAAGACAGTAGGAGACCCAGAGAGCGGCGATACCACAACACATGGAGGCCACTGTGTGACACATGGACAGGAGGACAAAGGGAAGAGAGCTCTTCCCGGCGGGACTGGAGTTGGAGCTTTGTAGAAGAGGTGTCTTAGATCTCCCGAGTCCTGACAAGGCTTCTGACTGTGCACAGGAAGTCTATGTGGCAGAGGCAGGGGACACTCTGCACAAAGACCCATGGGAGAAACAGACAGTGACACGGTGAAGGAGTTCTTAGAATGGAAAAGAGCAAGTACCAGAAGCCTCAAGGTAAGAGAATCTGAACGTCATGGGGCATGAAGGCTTTCAGGCCATTCTAGGGAATCTGGACTTTTATTCTACTAACTAGTAGTTTGACTTATTTTTAGAAAGAATCTTTTACTATATGGTATTAGGTGTAGTCAAAATTTAGTCTAAAGCATCACCCCCAAAGGCTTTGAACGCTCGTTCTCTGAAAGGCAGCGCTGGGGAACTGGGGAGCCTTTCAGAGAAGGAGCCTACCCGAAAGAAGCAGGTCCGTGGATTTGGGCCTTTGAAGGCTGTAGCTTACGCCCTGGTTCCAGTCCATTCTAAGCTACATGGTCTGTGTGTGTGTGTGTGTGTGTGTGTGTGTGTGTGTGTGTGTGAGAGAGAGAGAGAGAGAGAGAGAGAAAGGTGTGTGTGTGAGAGAGAGAGAGAGAGAAAGGTGTGTGTGTGTGAGAGAGAGAGAAAGGTGTGTGTGTGTGTGTGTGAGAGAGAGAGAGAGAGAGAGAGAGAGAGAGAAAGGTGTGTGTGTGAGAGAGAGAGAGAAAGAGAGAAAGGGGTGTGTGTGTGTGTGTGTGTGTGTGTGAGAGAGAGAGAGAGAGAGAGAGAGAGAGGGGTGTGGTATGTATGTGTATGTGTGTGTGTGTATATGAGAGAGAGATGTGGTGTGTGTGTGTGTGTGTGTGTGTGTGTGTGTGTGTGTGTGTGTGTGTGTTATGTGAGTACATGTTTAAGTATTTTTCTGAACTACCTGTGAATAAATTCATACATCATGGCCATTTGTCCTTAAACACTTCAGTATGTATTTTCTAAGAGCAGGAACAGACTTTTCTATAACTAACTGGAATATAGCCCCAGCTTGGGTAAGTCCATGAGTGACATCATACTTTACCACCTTCACCACCTTCCAGTTTTGTCAATCGACCTGAACTCACTTGTGGCAATTTCCCCTCTGCACTGCGGGTTCCAGTTTAAAGCCACACGTGGCTCTTGCTTCTGATGACTTTGGGGCCGGCTTTCATCTAGACAGCTCCTTGGCCCTTGCTTGTCTTCATGGCCTCAACATTTCTGAACAACAGTCGGCTTCCTCTTTTCCTTCACTCGATAGAGCTGTGCTCACGGGGGATTGTCTCCTCTTGATGAGATTCGGGTTGTTTTGTCCCAGCAGAAATAATACAAGAGAAGCTGTGTCCACCTTGGAGCAGCCCCGCTGGCAGGGCACAGTGCCCTGCCTCTCATTTTTAACACTAGCTTTGATCTCCAGTCAAGGTGATTTGTATTTCTTTGTTGTCTGTATAGCTATCATTTTCACATTGCTATTAATAAGCAGTCTGAAGATGTAGTTTAGGATTAAGCAAATACTCTGCTTCTTGTCAGAGTTTCTCTTCCAAATTTAGCATCTTTCAATGATTCTTTCCAGAAGCAATTTTACCTTGACGGCTGCGAAAATGACCATTTGCAGCTTTGGCAGAGCTCTTTCCACATTAACGAATGGACACTTGGCACTCCTCTACCAAGATTGCCATTCTCCAGAGACCCTTTCCCTCACCTGTAATGAGTTCAATGTTTTGTAATTCATTTCAGTTTTTACTGCTGAGATTATCTCTGATTTGGCCTTTAGGAATCCCTTCATGCTGGCTATGTACCCTTATGACATCGTTAAGTTGTGGTTTGGATGTATCCCTCCAAGGTTCATGTGCTAGAAGCTTGATCTTCAGTGTGGTTGTGTTGAAAAAGAAGAACCTTTAAGAGGTGAAGCCAAGTGGATGGTGGTCGGGCCATTGGTGACTCACTCAGAAGGAATTAATATAGTTCTGCAGGATTGTGTACAGTCTCCAAGAGAGTGACTTGTGATAAGAGTGTGGCTGACCTCTGAACTTACTTGGCTTCCTGTCTCACTATTGAATTACTCTCACATCTTCCCACCACTCTGATCCCATTGGCCATGAGGCCCTCAGCAGAGCCAAGCAAATGCTGAAGACCATACTATTGAACCTGAAGAGCTGGGAGGTCAATAGACCTCTTTAGTTTGTAAGCTGCAAGAGCTCAAGTATTTTCTTATAGCAACAGAAGACAAAAATAGACCACTCCACTCTTTTAAAAATTGTCTGGTACCTGCCCCAGTCATGGGATCAACCACGTCCTCAAAGAGCCCTGATTCCTTTGACCAGTGAACAGTGTAAGAGAAAGAGAACATGACATGTGTGCCAAGGCTTTGGAGTGACATTGCCTCCTGGCCTTTGAAGTGGATAAAACTATGAAGTACACGTATTTACATGCAACTACACAAAGCACTCCTATACAGATACAACTGAATCCACATCAAGGCATCTACTTCCAATTGCTTCCTGTAGGCCTCTTTCTTTTTTTTTTATTCATTTTTATTTTTTATTTTTAGTGTGTGGGTGTTTTGCCTATATGCATGTCTATATACTACTTGCATGCCTGGTGTCTTGAGTCCAGACAAGGGTATTGGATCCTCTGGAGTTACAGGTGGTTGTGAGCTGCCATGTGGGTGCTGGGAAGTGAACCTGGGTCCTCTGAAGAGCAGCCAGTGCATGTAGCCACTGAGCCAACTCTTTATTCACATGGGGCTCTTTCTTGACTCCTCCATTCCACATCATCACCTCTATGACTCTCTAGCTCTTTGCTCCCAAAAGCGTGAGCTGGTTTCCTCTTTACCTAGTTCTGTGATACCACAAATAATTTCATAATGGCTTTTCCCTAAAAGTGAGCCTTCCATGAAGGACTCAAGACCTATTTCTTGTTCACCTCATCACCTCTCCTGCCTAGGACCATCGGTGTGTGACCTCAGACCACCCGCAGAAGTCTCTTCTCCCAGGCTTCCTCCATTCCGTTGCGGTGACGTCATTCATTAGAAACGCAGTTAAGTTCAGTGTTTCTGTTCCTCTTCATAATGGGAGTGCTGTTCCGCCTTCTGATTCTTGCTGATTTTATTATTTATCTTTATTCTTTAATTATGTGTATATATGTATGTCCGTGTACGAGTATGCACACGTGTGAGTGCAGTGCCCACAGAGACCAGAAGAGGGAGTCAGAACACCTGGAGCTGGAGTTACAAGCAGTTGTGGGCTACCTGATGTGGGGGCTAAAACAAGAGTTCTCTGGAAGAGTAAGCAGTATGCACTCCTAACTACTTAGCCACCTCTCCAGCCCTTGGTTGCATTTGTTTAAAAAATTAGAGAGAGAGAACACCAGCACACTTCCAGAAGTCAAAACTGTGCAAAGCCATGGTCAGAAAAATCTGCTGCGTGGCTCAGTCCTGATTTTAAATGAGTAGCTTTGCTTTAATGAGATGGTCAGAGGGAAGTGTCAGTAAGCAGCAGAAAGAAGGAAACCTTGGTCTGATCAGGAGTTGGCTTTCCAGGAAGCTCTGCCATGCACAGGGAGGGGAAATCACTGTGTGGATGGATGGCAAACGCACCCAACTTCCAGCCTGGCCCATGTAGCAAGACAGAGACATACCTCTGCAAGACACAAGGCACAGAATGTTTGGACAGGAAGATAATGAATTCTGGCCAAGCTTGTCTGCTGAAGGCCAGAAGAAGCAAGACCAAGTGAGAACTGGGAAATAAGATCAGCAGGAAACCTGAGAAGGGCCAGCAAAAGCTGCAGGGCCGATGAGCACTTGGAATGTGTCCTTAAGCCAGTCCTGGGATCGCCTGTCTTTAACTGGTCCGTTACCATGGCTGCACATGTACCATCTCACAAAGCCTGTGGTCTGTCCTGGCTGGGTCCTTTAACTGCCCCCTCCGCCACTTCCTAACTCAAGGACTCTGTGCCAACCAGCTCCTCTTTCTAAACTTTGGTCTTTCTTCTGTAAAATGGAGAGGATGGCACATCACTTGGCAGTGCCGTGGGGGTGATAGGCTTACATAAGGCACACGGCCATCACAAAACCTAACTGGAAAAGGCGCTGAATAAGCAGCTGTGTTTTCCCCTACTCAACTTCAGGTACTTAGGACTCCATCCCCCTTGTACATTCCTGTAATCTCTACAACACTCTATTGTGGTAGTGCTCAAACTTAGCCACACATTAAAATCCCGTGGGGAGCTTTTAAAAAAAAAAAAAATACCAAGACTCAGGCCTCACCACCCAGAGAGTCCTGTTTAATTGGTCTGGGGTGGAACTCAGCATTGGTATGTTTTTTTATAAAGCACCAAGGCGATCATACACAGAGCTTGACAGGGTCTCTCTCTTGCATCCTGGATCTAAGGAAAGGCTCCTTGAGGTTGGATCCCTTCTCAGCCTTTCTGACAGGACTTCCCACTAACACGGATTACTTAAATTGTTCAGTTTCTACCCCAAACACTAGAGCATATAGCAATATGTTATCCTTTGGCAAGTTCTTTCCAGAGAAACATAAATACCACCTTCCCCCTACAGAAGGAAAGGAATGTTCCTCCCCACCCAGAAGAAACCTGGTCCTTTCTCACCCACCCAGGCAGAAAGCAAAATACAACTGAGCTTGGTTGGTGTAAACTCAGGCCTGAGGAACAGAGCCAGTAAGGAACACAACACGTCTTTCCAGGGGTGCAGGCCAAGTCTCCCTCCAGCTGACAGACTGGGGGACTACCACAGAGCCAGGCCACTGAAGAAACCATAGCTAATGGGGTTGGCAGTCTCTCTGAAAGGGTCTGGGTATGGCTCAGTGGATAAAGTCCTCGCACAAGCACAGAACCAGTGTTTCAATCACCAGAAACCACATTACTGCCAGCCAATAACCTCAGCACTCAGGAGGCAGAAAGAGGCTCCCTGGGCAAGCTGGCTAGCTAGACTAACTAAACTAGTGAGCTCTGGGTCCAGTGAGAGACTATCTCTAAACATAGAGAGCAATTGGGCCTACACACACACAAACACATACACACTCACCTGCACACATTTGTTCACATATAAACGTACATACATACATACATACACACACACACACACACACACACACACACACACACACACACACACACACACACGTAAAAAAAGAAAGTTCCCAAGAACCACTATATGGCACCTAGGCCACCATACCCATCAAACATGGGTGTGCCTATGCTGAAAGAATGTTCCTCAGTCAATTCCAAGCTAATTTTAAAACTCAAAAGGCATTTTACCCATGACTCCATAGACCTGCAGCAGAGAGCCACATACTCTGGAAACAACTACTACAAATGCTTCTAATACAGCCCGGTCAAGCTCAAGGCTTTCCAATTAACATCGTCAAAGTCAGAAATGAGTCACTGTTTTCGCTGTTTTTAAAGATCAAGTTAGCAGCAGGTTCTCTCTGGTGAAGTCAGAACTATTTAGTACAGACAGTTGTGCTACTGAACTGCCCCCCCTCCCCACCCATACGAATTAAGTATAAGGGTCTAAGTTCCCCAACGCTCAGGCAAAGAGTTTCCACAGAGCTTATTTCCGGGAAGTGAGCATCCTTGGGGCCATCTCAATGGCCGAGGACCTTCTGTTTCCTACTCTTGATACTACAGGATTCTAGGTTTCTGCTGCCAGCCGCAAGAGTAAAAGTAATGCTCTCTCTAGTAGTTTGCCCTTCATAGACCATGGCAGGCAGGGCTGCTTCCAGAGAACCTCGCTCAGTCCTGAACGCCTTGGTTAGCACCCTGTACTCCAGAAGGCTCCACCCTTTGTCCTCCTGTAGACATGAACCAAGCTGGTGTCCTTAGAGCCTCAACTGTGGAGTGTGCTGGGTAACACATTTGGCCGGAGGTATTAGTGTCAAGAAGATTTACCACTTCTCCTCCCCAGGAAGCATGTTTGGACTTTCACAGTAGCGGCAGGGAAGATACTGGGGAATGCACACTTCGATGTGGCCAGGGCCCTCATACTTACAGCCTTGCTTTGTGGCAGAGAAGCTGAGGCCCAGGGACTGCAAGACAACGGCCTTCATGCAATCAGATCACTTATCCCTCTCTTCTCCTGACGCTGTCTGTGCCTACCGTGGACAGCCGTCCCGTTGTCCTGAAAATGGGTCTAGAGGTCTGGTCTAAGCGGGAGGGGGAGGGGCGATCAGCAATGAGATTCCAGCTCAGTGCTAATCCCGTGCTTGTCAGTTGCATCTCAGCATCTAGAAGTTTTAGAAGATTCTGGTAATTCCAAAACCTCTTCTACTCAACTCCTGCCCTCCCCTTCCCAGCTGTTGCGTCCATCCCTCTCCCTTCCAGCTGATTACCCACCCCTCCCGTGAAGTCAGCTGACCTTACAGGTGACATCCAGCACTCGCAGGGACTCCTGAGTCCTAAGAGCTACAGAATCTGGTCCTCCAGGATAAGCCCCCTACAAATACCTTAACACCACAGGTCACTTATTGACTTCCTCTTGGAAAATATCATTGTTCGTTGATGTTTGGGCAAAACAAAGACACTCATTTTATACAAACTAAGCAGCTAAGGCTGCTCCAGCTTGCACCACACTTCTTGACCGATCTCACCAGGACCAAGAGAATCGAGGCACCAAGGCATCACATTTTGGTTTCCCAGGTACACAGTTTTCGATATTGTACATCAGTCAGATTTGAGCTGTGTACTGTGGCTTGAGCCTTAGAAAAGGAAGACATGATCAAGCTGCATGCTAACAGGGCTAGATCCGGGCAGGCTTGCTTACACATTCACCACCCACAGCCTAATCAGAAAATGACTCCAGCCAGCCTTTTATGTGGCTTCAGTCATCTCTCAAGCACTTGATGCTTCTGGATTCCTCACTAATGGGTTTAGCGGAGCATGCACTGGACAAAAGGAGTGTCCACCTGGGCTGGGACTGGGGAACTCCGACCTGCTCTTTGCAGCTCTGCCTTGCTGTCACACTTCCTGGAAGATGTCTGGCAGACCTGGGAGTTGGCATGTGCCACTTAACAGTACCTTTTAATTTCCCTTTTATGTACCCCAACAAGATGAGGCATTTCCTGCCTTGCCACAAGCCATGCCCCCAGGTCAAACATCCCCCTTCACGTTTTGTTCATCAAAGAGCAGGAGAAAATAATCACGCTGCATTTACACAGGGAAGACATCAAAGATGCAGCTGAGCTCGACCTAATGACAGCTCAGCGGTGGGACGAAGGAAAGCTCGGGACAGGGAGGTCCCCATCACCCTTCCTCTGGGCTGTTCTCCACACCAATGAGGAGTACCAGGTGCTTGCGAAGTAGATTTAAGCCAGATGGCACACAGGAGGTCTGAGGCCCCCTCCTAAATGTCTGACACAATGGTTTAGCTAATGATGATAGAAATGTCTCTGTGGGGCTCTTTTTTTTCCTCTTTATTTTAGTGTGTGTGTGTGTGTGTGTGTGTGTGTGTGTGTGTGTGTGTTCATGTGGATGTACCTATGTGACAGTACACTTGTACATGTGTGTACATGTGCATGGAGATCAGAGGTCAACCTAAGATGTTGTCCCTCAGGCTTTATTCACCTTTCTGAGATGGTCAGGAAGCTTCAGGGATCTGCCTTGGTTGGCCTCCTCAACAAGAGGGTCACAAGCACATGCCACCACTTCTTTACGTGGGTTCTGGGAATCGCAAAGCACTTTGCTGACTAAGCCATCTCCTTGGCCTTGGGCCTCCTTAGATTCCTTTGCATTCTTAAGCACTTACCTGTCCAAGAGAACAGCTCTGACCCAATCTCTGCTTGTTCAGCAAGTATTAATTGAGTGTTTAATTTATTACGGATGTAAGACAATTCGGAGGGTGGATTACTGTCATCTTGGTGGTGGGAAACCCATGTTGCACACCTCCATTCTATAATGATGGTGATAAAGAAACACGGCTGTGTTCTTTTTCTCTTGTGACCCTTCCCTCAAAGCTCAGCATAGACGCAGACAAGAACACAGTAGGGCATATGCACTTGGATGAGTTTTCACCAAATGAAGAGTTCCAGCCACCCAGCCACCATTATCAAGAAAGAGCACACCAGCAGAACCCCCCAACACTGTCCCCTAACTGAGGTGACCACCATCCTGACATCTAACAGCCTACGTAAATTTTGCCTGTTTCCAGCATCAGATAGATGGAGTCAGTGTGTGTGTGTGTGTGTGTGTGTGTGTGTGTGTTCTTTTGTATCATTGGTGAGGTTCAACTGTGTTATCCATGCTTGTCTGCCCACTGCCAGGGCTATGAAACTCCGTTGTGTTTTTAACCATCATGTGTCTTTCCCATTGTACTGTTTGCAGGTGTTTGAGTACTGACCATCCGGGGATGCCACACATTCTGCTGTGAAGACCCTTCTGTGCATCTTCTGCTCAGTACTGCCATGCAGCTCCCTGGGCCTTATCCCTGTAGCAGGCCATGTGTTCTCTTAGGTAATGAAGATCTAAAACCTTTCGTTCTTAAAGCCTTCGGCTTTGTTTCTGCTGTGAACACATACATACACCCCTACCTTAATCCAACCAACCGCTTCCTACTGTTTTCTAACTCCAGAGCATGCTGTGGTTTTTCTACCTGAAAAAAAACGTTGGGGTACTGACTAATGTCTGCAAGGAAACTGGCTGGAGACTGAGGCTATGGCCCAGTGAGCTGAGCTGGTCAGCTGTGGGCTGCCTGGGAATGTAACCACAGCACACCTCAGAAAACACTGACAGAGCTGCACAACCAACCTCAAAAGTAGGCATGGCAGAGGCTCCTGAAAGCCCCTCTCTGTACTCCAGTCCTGATCTCCAGGGTTGCCTGTCCCCCTGATTTCAGACCCACTTTGTGCTAGCTTGAAAATTCTGGCTTGACGTAGAGCACTCCTGGTGCTCGCCCCAAACCCCTGAGCTCGCTACTGCTTGGCTGGCAGAATTCATGTGATGCCAATTGGGCCCAACCTTGACTTGGCATATTTCAATGGGTAGGGGTCTCTTTTGGTCATACAGCCAGCACCCAAGCTGGCTTCAGGCATATCTTAGTAAGTCTTAGGGATATCATCTCTTGCAGAAAGCTGAACAGAATCTCCACTAATGGAATTTTCCCCAAGTCCTAGACTCCAAACAGGTTTCTTTTGCTTATGTCACTATACCAAGTACTCACCTGTCTACGTTAAGTGCAATGGATATGATGCTGTCATATAGATGAGGAAACCAAGCCTATGGGGAGTCACCCAAACTTTCAGATTAAATTTCTTTAATTGAAAATTGAAAGGTTACCCATTACACAGGGCCATACCTCTGCAAGGACAAGAGACATATCATTTTTTTTTTCCTGGCCATGTGTCCCCAACACCTAAATGCAATGTTTGGTACTTAGTAAGCTTGAATGCTAGAACAATAAATACACTGACATGTACGTCAGAGTGTGTGCAAGCTTTTTCAAATTGCATGTGCCAAGACCCCACCCCATAAACCCTGAAGGGAGGGGGCTTTGATCACATACACTTTAAAGAAGAAAAAGGGAGCTAACTCTCCAGGTCTATCTCACTCAGACACGTGGTATGAAGTCACAGCTCTGAAAATTCTATTATTCTATTAAATCAGCTGTATAAATAACCTATTACCAAGTTCAACACACATTTATTTATTCAGTTTTACATCGTTCCCTCTTAAATTAGAACAAATAGGCACCCCGTGCTATAGGTTCCTTCAAATGAAGGAGAGGAGGCTCCCTGATCTCCTTCAGTGAATGTTTTTACTTCTCTCTTCTTCAAGGCTTTGCCCCTCCCCGGTTGCTTTTAGCAGTCCACTGTTTTACTTAAACTGTACCAGTTCTGTTGACCGTCAAATCCATAAGGACCTGTAATAACTTACAAGCATCATGATTTGAACATAAAATGTCCCCCTTGGTTCTCAACCCACGGGCACTGATTTGAAGGATTGTGGGACCTTTAGAAGGTGGTGAAGCCTCACTAAAGGGAGTGGGTCACTAGAGGTGGGTCCCATGCATGGTGCCCCACCACCATTCCACTACCATTCCCTCTGCTTCCTGCCACTGTGTCTCACAATCATCAGCTGCTGCATGCTCTCACGGGTCACCCTGCCTTCCCCGCCATGATAGACTGTAACTCCTCAGACTGTGAGATAAAAGACGGCCTTCTTCCCTTAAATGGCTCCTTCCGGGATTTTATCACAGCAGCGGCGAGGCACCAAACGGATGGGACAAGAAAGCCGAGCCACCTGGTCTTTTAGTGGAACTGCTGTGTGCTGTTTATTAAGCACGTTCTCTTTTTCTCTTGCCTTCAAGGTTCATTTAGAAAGAGGGCAACTGGGAAGTGTGTTGTTGTTGTTTGTTTTGTTTTTTCAGCATTCAGATGGGTTTCATCTAAAAAGAGAAAAATCAAAGTAAAATCAGCATTGCAAATGGGTCAGTGATCTAGCCTGCCTGCAAATATGTTAAATATACTGTCCCATTTTTGCCGTAGGAGAGAACAGGGCAGCTGACACGGGTTATCCTTTGCCTTTTCCTTGTGCAAGTGCTGCTTGCTGGGCTGGCTTATGTTTTTAAACATTGACTTCTGCCACATCTATAATCCTAACTTCTCAGGAAGATTGCAAGCTCAAGGTCTGCAGGAGCTACACAGTGAGTCCGAGGCTAGTCTGGACAACTTCGGAAGACTCCATCTCAAAATAAAGGCATGAAAAAGAGGGCTGGGTGGGGGACAGTTAATAGCTCAGTGGTAGAGCACTTACCTGGCACACACCAAGTCCTGGGTTCAGTTCCCAGTGCTGGAGAAAAGTAAACACTAAACACTATCTAATTTGAAGGTCTATTGTTTTCCCTCACTGCTCTGGCTTAAGGAAAGCTCCTCTTTGCCCTTCCTGAGAAACACTGGCCACCCAGTGCTGGAGCTCATAACCTTAAGCCCTACTTTATGTTTCCCAGACACCCAACCTCAAACAGCCTCTTCAAGGACTCCAGACCAATAGCTGGCTGTTCCACTTGTCCCCTCTGTCCCTGCCTCGGGGTCTTCTGTCAGCTGTTGCACTTGGGTGCTGTTGAAACAGCAAAGAAGGGAAAGGAAGCTTGCTGGCCCCTTTGCCAACCAGGCCCTTCCTTCCAAGACTGCACGGCTCGAGTTTCTTTGTTTCCTCTTATGTTTAATTTTCTTTGGCCCGGTCTTTCCTCAATGGTTTTCTTTTCGCATTTTATCACCATAAATTAATTAAAATGTTTCTGGCTCTGAGTTCACATCTGATCATCTTGGCAGGATCCCCTTACACAGATGGCGAGTAGATAAAGAGCAACCCAAGCACCAAGAACAAGAAGAACAGCCCACATAGGGAGCTGGGGGCAGGGGGCTTTGAGAGCAGAGGCAAGTCGGGGGAAAGAAAATAGCCACTAGTCTGAATAGAAAAGTTGGACTGTAGGGGAAGAGGAATTCTCTGGGATATTTGTGTTTGTCCACCCCTTCCCCGAATCTTCCAGAAGAGAGCTTGTTGCCAGTTTAAAAGAAGAACCGGAAGAAATTACTGTAGCTCCACCCCCTTTCATCCATCAAATTTGAGTAATTTCAGTCCTAAATGGGGTGTCTGTATCAAACCGGTTCCCTCAAGGCTCAGAAAGAGTATAGAAAGAGGAGGCGAAAAGATGGTTAGAGCCAGGGGTGATGAATGACTCCAAGGGAAGAGTGTTCTCTAGATACAAAAAGACAGATACACGGATGAACTCACAGAGACTGTGGCAGCGTGAACAAGGCCTACATGGGTTAGAGACAGGTGGAGTACCAGCACCAACAAACACAAGTGGACACCAAGTCCCACCCCTAACCAAGGAGCAATGTGCAATTGATACCTGCTGGGAAAAAGAAATCAGTTTTCACCAATGGGGTGTCACTGGGTATACCAACACACTCCAGGGCAGGCTCCATGACCAAGAGTGGTTGACCCACACAAAATAGACTCTGTATTGTGGGGTTTGTTTTCGTTTTGTTCTATAGGCTCTGGGTTTGGTTTTCGGTTTTTATATTTTTTTTGGTTTTGTTTTGAGAGACAAAGAGACAGACAGACAATGGATATTCCTGCAGGCATGGTTAACACTATGCATCATGTGACTTAGGGAAGCCGAGGTGTCCACCCTCCCTGACTGGCAAATTCTGCCAAAAGCTGTGCCAATTCCTTGCACTGAGCTAACAGAAAAGACTCCTCCTGCAGGGTGTAGGCCTGACCTTTGTCCCACCAGACACCACCCTGTCTGCACAGATGATACTCAAACGCCTTTCTATTATCAACTCCACCCATCCAACCAAGGACAATAACATCCACTCTTTGGCCCTGAGCCCCTTCTCTGCTCTGGTTCACTTTTTCTGTTTGAAGGCTCAGAAAGTGAGATGAAAGGATGCAAAAATAGCTAAAACGGCCACTTAGAGTTACAGGTGGTACCTGTAATCCTACCACCTCAGACTGAGACAGAAGGATTACTGCAACTTGGAGGCTAGCCTAGGCTATAGGATGAGACATTTCCTCAAAAGGACAAAGAAAAAACTAAATAAACCTTTGGATAGGGAGCTTTGTTGTTGTTGTTGTTGTTATTTGTTTGTTTTTCAAGACAGGGTTTCTCTGTGTAGCCTTGACTGTCCTGGAACTCACTTTGTAGACCAGGCTAGCCCTGAACTCACAGAGATCTACCTGCCTCTGCCTCCTGAGTTCTGGGATTAAAGGTGTGCGCCATCACTGCATGTAGAGAACTTTTAAGACTCACAGGCTTTTAAGTCACAGGGCAAGCAATCAGTTGCTTTTAGTTAACAGGACTATTTAAAGGTAATCTGAAAAGCTAATATCCAACTCCAAATCTCCAAAGCTCCACTGTCACCTGTGACCCACCGTGTGAATGCACACACAGAGGAAAGAGTCTGTTTCCCCACAGAGCAAATGAAACCTAGTCTATGTGTGAGCTGCCCACCTAATTTCACCACATGTGAGAAGCTCCTCGGTTCCACATTCCACACACCTCCAATGGGGTTTAGGACTGCCCTGTGTCCCATCAGACACCACCCTCTCTGTACATGTGATGGCCAGGACCTTTCCATCCACTCTACGAGTCTCAACAAGGCTGAAAACAACAAGCAACTATGTCAGGCAAGGAAACTATATGTACTAATCTGGGTTTTGGTGCACATCCAGCAGCCAGCCATCAGCTACTGCTGAGTTCTGCCAGACCCCAGGACAGAGTCCTTACAGTGAGCTAAGGAAAACAAAAATACCTTGTACCTTTTAATTCTTAGAAACAAAAAGTCTCTTTCACGGGGTGGTGGAGAGGGGGGTCAGGCAGTAAGAGCATTTGCTGCTCTCACAGAAGACACTGGTTCAGTTCCCAGCACCCACATCAGATGGCCTGCAAATGCCTGTAACTACAGTTCCTGGGGACCCAGTGCCCTCTCCTGGCCTCTGTGGGCATCCACACAATTGCATGCGCGCGCGCGCGCACACACACACACTACACACGTATACAAATCCATCTTTTTTAGAATTCTCCTTAGGTACACTCGAATGCTATCAGGAGACCCCTATCCCTCCTTGTCCTTTTGCCTTTGGTGGTCAGATTGGGGTAGCAGAAGATGAGAAAACCAAACTCCTAGTTAACAGTTAGAAATCAGACCCCTGGGGCTGGAAAGATGGCTCAGAGGTTAAGAGCACTGGCTGCTCTTCCAAAGGTCCTGAGTTCAATTCCCAGCAACCACATGGTGACTCATAACCATCTGTAATGAGATCTGGTGCCCTCTTCTGACCCGCAGGGATGTGTGCGGGCAGAGCACTATATATATAATAAATAAATAAATCTTAAAAAGAAAGAGAGAGAGAGAGAGAGAGAGAGAGGGAGGGAGGGAGGGAGGGAAGGAAGAGAAAGAAAGAAAAGAAAGAAAGAAAGAAAGAAAGAAAGAAAGAAAGAAAGAAAGAAAGAAAGAAAGAAAAAGAAAGAAAGAAAGAAATCAGCAAAGCTCGGACAATGTCAATGCATCACAGCCTGTAAGATTAGAATCCATACCTGTCAACCCTCCCGATAGTCCACAGGCATTCAAGTCAGGTTCATAATTGTGTTTCGGAAGAAGAGTATACCAGTCACCCATCCCTACTGCCTACAGTTCTACACTAGAAACGGGGTCTGGCATTTAGTCTGTGCCACCAATAGAAACTGGTGACACCCAGCAACCTTTTTACCAGGGAAAAAGTGAGGGTGCACCGAGTCTTAATGCTCTGATGGAATGTTGGCTCCCTCCCACCCCCAATAATCACATCACTCCTTTCTGCGTCTCCCCAGAGGACAGGTCTCAGAGCAGAGAATGTCCTGTCTCAACTCCACTATGTAGGTGCCTCAGCTGTGTTCTGTGTGCCCACAGCGACCTGAGAACTAACTGGGCATGAAGCCACAAGAGTGGGTGAAGGGAAATACCTCCCTTCTCCCCATTAAACTGCTTGGGAAGCAAAGAGAAGTGGGGGAAATGCTTGAGAACCTAGAAGGCTGTGTTCAAATGAGCCTCACATGGGTGCTAGTTTAAGTTTCCAAGACTCAGGCAAGGACTAGTCACATCAATGGCTTCCTTCTTCCAAGATGCTTGGTGGAGCAGCATGTCCATCCACAGTCCAGGCTCAGCCAGGGAATGGGCTGCTTCTCTTTATGTTTAACTGCAGAAAACACATTAAAGGAGCAACAAAGGATATTAAAAGAGAAAAGGCCCCTGCTCCCACCACACACTGTGAACTTGCTTTCTGTCTCATTCTCCCCCTTTGGGCCCTTATTCATGGGCCAATGTGATTTTCCACAATAAATATCTCTCTCATCTTGTTAACAAATACTTTCCTAGTAACCCTGAGTCCATTTAAACCCACAGTGATCCAGCTAACCTCATTCTGAGCTGGAGGCCCCCAGTTCAATCTCCACTAAGCCAGTTGGATTTTAAGTCTCACGATTCTATATTTATGTAAAAGCAAGCCATGTCCGAGTAAGTGTAAATATTGCCCAGACACTAATATGAGAGGACTGAGCACACCCAGCCTGCATGGCTTGTGCCCAACCCCTCATAGGCTCTTCCTGGAAACCCCCATCCTCCTCCACCCTTGCACAGACTGGAGTTTAGCCGAAGGCAGGTGGCCTCAGAGTGCGGCAGAAGTGGGTTAGAGAGTCTGTTCTTCCAGCTCCGTTCCTGCCGGCACTGCGTGGATGGCAAATGTCTTTCTGAAGCTCTCAGCTCCCACCCTGTACCCTCTCAGAGTTCAGCCACTGCCCCCTCCCCTTGGTCCTGCAGGTGAAAGGCACTCCTGCTGATGTCCCTCAGCAATACCCACGCCTTTGTTGGGCACACCCTCCCAGTGAGTCACTGAGGCAGAACCACACTCACATTAGCCATTTTGAATTTTCTAAGACCCAGTACATCATACCTGTATTCCTTCAGATGGGAGAACAAAGGGGGGGGGGATGGGAGGGAGGTTTTGCCAACAATCATTTAAGCCTGCTCTGGAAGCTTCCCAACAAGGACTTCTCACCCACTGATGTCTTCAAACTCAAGACTTGCTTTCTATCATTTACCTTCTGACTATTGTGCTCACTTCCTCACACCTCAGGATTATAAAAGGTATCTCTTTAGCATGCTTCTAGAAATCCTCCCTAGGACACATGGGTTTTTTGTTTGGTTTGGTTTTGTTTGGTTTTGTTTGGTTTTGGTTTTTCAAGACAGAATTTCTCTCTGTGCAGTTTTGATGCCTGTCCTGGATCTTGCTCTGTAGACTAGACTGGCCTCGAACTCACAGAGATCTGCCTGCCTCTGCCTCCTGGGTACTGGTATTAAAGGTGCCACCACAGCCTGGCTAGGACACATGTTTTTTAAATCCTTCCTTTTTCTTTTCTTTTCGTTCCTTTTTTTTGACAGATTGTCCCAGTGTAGCCCTGGCTGGCCTGGAATTTGCTTCACTGACAATGACCAAGCTTGCCTCTAACTCACAGAGATCTGCATGTTGGGAAGAGCCGAGTTTAGTCCTCAGAACTTCATTTTTTAAAAAAAGGCAGAACTCATAGGTACAGGTGGCAGAGGTGAATTTAAGTGGATTCCAGGGGCTCACTGGCCTCCAAGGCAGGATCTAGGCACTGTATTAAAACCAACCAATCAATTAATCAATCAACAAACCAATCAATCAATCAATAATGTGGATGCCTAAGAACTGGCCTCCACACACACATATCTATCACACACACACACACACACACACACACACACACACACACTCTCTCTCTCTCTCTCTCTCTCTCTCTCACAAAAAATAAATTAAAAAAAATAGAAAGAAACGATTTCTGTCATCAAAGGTCAAGAAACATCCCTTGCAGTAGTATTGTTCATGGAGGAATTTACATTAGCATCCTGCCTCAGTGTTCCAGTGATGAGGCACAGTGGCAGGCAGCAGTGAGGGACCAGTGAGCTGAGGGTCAAGGTAGACAGGAACAGAGCAGCAGGAGGCATGGGTTGGGTGGGAAGTGCTGAGAGACAGGCTTCTTCCTACACACCTCAGGTGGAGTAAACTTTAGCCAACCCACTTAGCATTCCTTCAAGTCAGTAACACGCCTCTGTAAAGTGAGGGTACAGGAAGACAATGCAAGAAGACTTCACATGACTATCCCCAGGGCGGCTAAAAGAAGCTAGACAGTCTCCAGGGTGACCTAGTAGAGGACCTGGTCAGCTAATGTCTAGCTTCAAATTAAAACATGCCCCTTGTTAGGTGGTATTCAGATAAATCCCTGATGGAGTGAGAATGGACAGAGCTCCGATTCCTAATAATGTCCGTTGGTTGCAGGGAACAGGATTTCAACTTCTTACTGTCTGCTTTAACTTTGTAAGGCAGCCCGCAGGAGTGCACACAGTTCCCCCTTTTCCCTGCCTTTGTTATTTTATCCAGCCCTAAAGCCCCGCACCCAGGGCCACACAAGGGGCTCAGATGAGCATCACAGGCCCAACACTGTGGAAAATAGTCTTCCCAAGGCAGCATCTGGCTCCTCCGCTCCTTCCCCCAGCTGCTGTGCCGACAGCTCTGAAGCTGTTTTGGTTCTGTCACAGGGGCCGGCTGCTAATGGGCTGTCTCTCCTTGCTTGTCCTCCTCAAGGTCATTTTTCCTTTCAAACTTCCATCAAGATCCAAGAAAACGGCACACCATGACTCCACTGCAGGAAAGGGCCCCATCCCTGGTTGTCATGGTGTGGGAAGGCTGGGCAACCCAAAAGGTGGTAAGTGGTCCCAGGGCTTGCAGAGGAAACATCTAATTATGTTGCCTTGTACATTTATTCGATGAGAAGTGGGCTCACCCAGGGATGATTAGGTAACTCGGCAGGCCCAGGTGGCAGACGAATATAAAGCCTTATTTGTCTTTCTGTTTACCCAAGACCAATCACTATGGTACCTGGGGCTTAAACAAGCTACATAATTTTGACACAAAATGCCCCAACTAATGTCACATAATTGGCAATGCTCTTGGGTTCCGAGCATTTTTCAGGACCAGTCTGAACACCCAAATGTGAGACGTCGCACCTGCACCTTGCTCCTCAAGCTCACAGCTCTCATGTCTCAATTTAGGGTGTCTGACTGTCAAGAGACTGACCAGATAAGAGCTGGGTGTCCAAATAGCAGCCTGCCTTGATTTCCTGACACTTTAGCAGCTGCTGAAGAAACCAGCTTGCATTCTGCTTCAATGCAGCACGATGGAGACCCCCAGGGTCCAGATGAGCCTATGAGGACTTACAGAGGAAGAAATCCGCCAAGCGTGTGCATGACTCTCGTGGTTGACACTGTTGGGCTCCTGAGAGCACCGTCCACCCAGGTCACCACACAAGCCATGTCCCTGTTGTGCAGGAGCCCTGTCCTCACTGGAAAGGAAGTGGAGGAACGGAAAGTCACAAATTCAAATCTTCCACAATGTTAAGGAAGGCCATGGGAAATCTCTGAAACAAATAGAGGAAACTTTCCTCCTGGTCTCTCATTTTTTCCACATGTCACTTGCTCCCAATTCACATCTTCAAGGAAGATTTGAGCCCTGCAAGCCAAGCCCTAAGAAGAACCTGAACATGAACAGACAAGATTCTCGTCTCTGGGGGACTGAGTTATGAGGCAGTGTAGGTACAATGTGTGAAAGTCTAGGCCCCATAGGACCTCTGCCAGGCACTGCACACAGTTCCTGTGTCCTAAAGAAAGGTCACTTCCAATAGGGTGAGGTGGGATGTCTTCCAGGAAGCAGCATTTCATTTTGAACAACAGTTAGGATGGCAGGAGGTGGAATGAATGATGGAGCCCACCTTTCAATTCCCTCGAATTATAGCACTGAGGCCCAATGGTAGCCAAAGGTTAGTCACGTGTGTCGTAGCTTGAATGGGAAGTGTCTCCCACTGGCTTGTGTGTTTGAAGGCTTGGTTTGTAGCTGATGGGGAGGTTATAGATCCTTTGGAACCTGGAGCCTAGCTGGTAGACACAGGCCCCTGTAGTGGTTTGAATAAGAATGGTCCCCAGAGGCTCCTATATTTGAATGCTTAGTCATCAGGGAGTAGCATTATTAGAAAGGATTAGAAGGATTAGGAGGTGTGGCTTTGTTGGAGGAAGGTGACCACTGAGGGTGGCCTTTGAGGTGTCAAAAGCCCATGCCAAGTCCAGAGTCTCTCTCCTCTCTCTCTCCCTCTCTCTCTCCCTCTCTCTCTCCCTCTCTCTCTCCCTCTCTCTCTCCTTCTCTTTCCCTCCCTCCCTCCCTCTCCCTCTTTCTCTCTCTCTCTTCCTCTGTCTATAGATCAGGCTATAGCTCTCAGCTCCTGCCTGCTACCATGCTTCCCACCATGATGATAATGGACTCAACCTCTGAAACTTCAGGCTCCCAACTAAATGCTTTCCTTTATAAGAATTATAAAGTCATGGTGTCTCTTCACAGAAATAAGAACCATGACTAAAACAGCACCCCTTGTCTTTCAATATTTTATTTGCCTCCAGCCTGCTTCTGCTTCCTAACCTTTCAAGATGTGAGGAACTCTGTGGAACATTCCCACTGCCACAGACACAGGCTAAATCCTTCCACGGCTATTCCTTCCCAGCTATGACAGACTGGAATCCCTTAAAACCATGACCCAAAATAAATCCTTTCTCTTTTACACTGCTTCTGTCAGGCATTCATCACAGCCACAGTATCTAACATTGTCCTAGTCAGGGTCACTATCCCTGTGTCGAAACGCCATGACCAAAAGCAGCTTGGGGAGGAGAGGGTTTACTTCGCTCACAGTTCCATATAACAGTTCATCATCAAAAGCAGTGAGGGCAGGACCTCAAGCAGAGCAGGAACCTGGAGGCAGGAGCTGATGCAGAGGCCATGGAGAGGTGCTGCTCACTGGCTTCGTTCCCATGGCTTGCTCATTCCACTGTCTTATAGAACCCAGGCCCACCAGCCCAGGGATGGCACCACCCACAACAGGCTGGACCCTTCCTTTTCAATCACCAAATGCCCTACAGGCTTGTGTCCAGCCCCATCTAATGGAGGTATTTTCTCACCTGAGGCTCCCTCCTCTCCCTCTTTCTCACTTAAGTCCTCTCTGGGTGACTGTACTTTGTGTCAAGTTGTCATCAAACTACCCAGCACTAATGTGTCCAGGAGCAGAATTCCTAGAACAAACACAAGGGGGACAAAGGACACAGGAATAACAGAACAATCTAACCCTAGAGAGTGACCTTGAATGACAAATGAAGGGGCTGGACATTCCTCTGAGGCTACACAGAGCAATCTATTATCATTCATTTTACAGGAAGAGTTGATCTAAAAGAGACCGTGTCTTACAGTAGGACTTCATTCATAAAAGGCCTTCTCTGGCAGAGTTCCTTCCCATCAGAGACAGCGGAGCTGGAAACCATAGAACAAATCTGCAGGGACAAGCGGAGAGAGTATGGCTGCTGGAGGCTTCGACAATAGGGATGGGAACGTTGGTTTGGACACCAGCCAGCCAGGAACCATCTGGATAAGGCAAGAATTAAGAGACCAAATAGTAAGTTGAGGTCTTACGACTGGGTGAAGAGAAGTGCAGGGGCTGGGGAGACGGTTCAGTCAGCAAAGTGCCCCCCACACAAGCACCTGAGTTCAGATCCCTGCAGTGTCAAAGGCTAGCACAGCAGCTGACATCTGGGACCACAATGGGGGGGGAGGGGCGGTGGCGGTGATAAGCACCAGGTTCAATGAGAGAACCTGTCTCAAAAAATAAGGTGAAAAGCAGTTGAAATCAATCTTTGAGTTCTAGATACACCCATATAAACACACACACACATACATATTCCATAACACACACACACACACACACACACACACACACACACACACACAGAGAGAGACAGAGAGACAGAGACAGACAGAGAGAGACAGAGAAATGCTCACTGGAGTGAGCAGAGCAAACATCAATTTTACATTCACACATTAAATCTGGCACAAAATGTCGGATCAGATAATATGAAGTTTTGGGGTCTTGCAGTCCCAAGGTTAGGCCCCGGATGCCCCTCTTGCACATCTGACTGTGTGACTGACTTGGCTCCCTGTACCTTAGGCATCTCATCTACACACAGGAGCAATGACAGCTCTTGTCACCCAGCACTGCTGTGAGAACTGATTGAAAGGATGGATGCCAGAATATGACTTAGAATACACCAAGACTTCAAGAAACATTGTCAACTGCCCACCCCTACACACACACACACACACACACACACACACACACACACATCTCTTCTGTTGTATTGTGTTTACACTGCTTGGAATTGAACCCTGGGTCTTAGGCAGTTGAGGAGAGCACTATACCATTGAGCTATAACTCCAGCTAACTTGGGGGTTTTGTAGGGCCATGGCATATAGCTGTGTGGCCTCACTCTGCCCTCTAATGTCCTAACCACCCTGGATTATGTCTGATCCACCCAATTCATCAACTCATGAGCATCTGTGTTAGTCAGTTTTCCATCACGATGACAAGGGACCTGAGAAAGTCAACTTAACATAGGAAAGAGATTTATTTTAGCTCACAGTTTCAGAAGCTTTAGTCCAGGGTCTGCAGACTGCATTGTTTCTGTAAGTGTAGTGAGGCAGAACATCACAGTAGAAATGTGTGTGAAACATGGCTGCTACTCACCTCTTTGTGGCCAGGAAGCAGAGAGAGAGAGAGAGAAAGAGAGAGAGAGAGAAGGCCAGAAAGAGCCAAAGACAAGATCTACCCTCCTAGGACATGTTCATAGACACCTACTTCCTCCAACTAGACCCAGCATTCTAAAGTTTCGAGTACCTTCCAATCCTGCCAGCAAATTATAAATCCAGTAGTGTATTAACCCACTGATGAGGAGCCCTCGTGAACCAATGAGCTCCAGATGTCCCACTCCAAATATGACTGCACTAGGGACCACAGTCTCAATATGCCTTTGCAATCATTTCGTATCGAACTGTAACAGCTCCTGACTCTTCCCTCTGGCAATCTGCAGCCTTGATAAATGCCACAAACTAACCTGCCTTCTATCACAGATCTCAACCCAGAATGTACTAGCCATGGTAGTCCACATCCTGGCAGGAACACCACCGTGTAACTGGGGTCAACGTGAAGGGAAATGGGCCCATGTGTCAGCCTGAGGGTCTAACTTTGAGTCTTAGGCGATCTGTTTTCTTCCTGTAAAGCCAGTCAAACTCTGTAGTGCTGTTACATTCACTGGCTCCCTGGTGCTCTCCCACCTCTCTGTCCACCTCGCCATGACTGGCCCTTGGCCAGTGCACCTTGAAGAAACACAGCCATGTATACAGAAGAACTAACAGCACTTACGCTAATCTCCAAAGCAGTGACTCCAAGAATTGGGCATTTGTAAACTAGTCTTCCATTGAAGGAAGAAACTAAGAACCCCAACTACTCATTGGCTAATTATGTCCATTCTTTCCAGTCACCATCAGCTGTTGCTCCCTTCACAGACAGAAGGCTAAAATGAAGGAAAATCCTTCCATGTGATCAATGTCGCTTTGTGGAAAACTAACATGGGGAGGGCGGGTGTGATCAGAATGTATTACACACACACACACACACACACACACACACACACACACACACACATGTGCAAATTTGTCAGAGTGAATTAAGAAAAATCTTAGGAGAGCAGTATTTGTCATTCTTGTGCCTGAAGGATCTTCTGTAGTGCCCTGATTCATGCTAGGGGCACCCACGCTTGGAATAGCGATCCCAGACTGCAGAACTCTTCCTGAGTCGGACATTGCTCTACTAGAATTTTGTATTGTGGGAAAATATACATATAAGTTGCTATAGTAACACTTTTAAAAGATAGACCCTCATGTAACCCAGGCTGGCCTCAAATTTATTATGTAGCCAAGGGTGTCCTTGAACTTCTGATTCTCTCGCCGATACCTCAGGAGAGATAGAATTGTAGATGTGCTCCTCCACTCCTGGTTTAGGTGGTACCGAGAATCAAACCAAGAGCTTTGTACATGTGCCACCTGGGCACCCAACCGAATGAGCTTCATCCCAGCCCCATTTGAACCATTTTAAATGTGTAACTCAGTGGCAATAAGTATATCCCATGGTACGGCCATCACCACCACCCATCTCCAGAACATCTTCACCTTCCCAAACTGAAACTCTTTATTTAATAAACCATGATCTCTGTGCTGGCAGGTCATGACAGCACCTCAACCCAGGCTAGAGTCATCAGAGAGGAGGGGGCTGGAGGCAAGTCTGTAGGGCATTCTCTTACTGAGTGATTGATGTGGGAGGCCTGGCCTATGGTAGATGGGACCACCCCTGGGCTGGTGGTCCTGGATGCTATAAGAAAGCAGACTGGGCAAGCCCGTAAGCAGCACCCTTCTGTGGCCTCTGCATCAGCTCCTGCCTCCAGGCTCCTGTCCTGCTTGAGTTCCTGACCTGACGTCCCTCTATGATTAACTGCAATATGGAAGAATAAGCAAAATAAACCCTTTCGTCCCTGAGTTGCTTTTGGTCATGGTGTTTGCCACCGTAGTATCCCTAAGGCAACCCCCCACTCCTCACCCCCCCCCCCCCCCATCTCCTAGAAGTCACTATTCTACCGTCCTTCTCTGCGTTTTATTACCATAGCTACTTTTCATAGGAGACCCATGCAAGATTTATCTTCTTGTAACTGGCTTATTTCTGCAGCCTGAAATGAAAGGGTCATCCATGTCATAGCAGGGTAGTGTCACTTCCTTCTAAAGGCTGAATAACATTCCATTGTATGCAGGTACCCCCTTTTGTCTACCCTCCATTCATCCATCAGTAGACACGAAGGTTGATCTCATCTTTGGCTATTATGATCTGCTTCCCCAAACAGTCGTCTCAAATGCATGGCCTTAGCAAATTTGGAGTCGCCTTGTGGGCGACTTACAAACACACACCATTTGGAGCTGGCGGAGCTGATGCTGCTTCTGCCTTCCTAGGGCATGCCCTCCACGTGTGGCAATATTACCAAACTTCACATTCAAATGCCTTGGTGGAGGAATAAAGACACCACAAGGCACACAATGGCCAAAGAACCGCCGGTCACAGCAGCCTATTCTAGCTGCAGTGGGAGCTGCTCCCACACAGCATCATTGCTCCTGTCACTTTAAGAGTAAATAGCCAGCCGGGCAGTGGTGGTGCACACCTGTAATCCCAGCACTCGGGAGGCAGAGGCAGGTGGATCTCTGTGAGTTCAAGGCCAGCCTGGTCTACAAAGCAAGTTCCAGGACAGCCTCCAAAGCTACAGAGAAACCCTGTCTCGAAAAACCAAAAAAAAAAAAAAAAAAAAAAAGAGTAAATAGCCAATAAACAGTCTGCTCCCAACTCCAGCCCTAACGTCCAGAGAAGAGCACATCCTTTCACAATTAACTGATACCTTGCTCAAACTGACTTTTGAAAAGGCTGATCTCAGCAAATCTTACCTTTAGCATGAGGTTGGATTTTTTTTTCAAGTTACTCATCTTTTACATGAAGCTCTCTCACATTCATGAATGTTCCCTTACCTAGTCCCACTGAACTTAAGCAGATACAGCCAATACAGGCCTGGACATCAAATTCGTCTTTCGACTATTCTCAGTGGTTCCGGTTTTCCCAACTCTATTTCGGTCCCATTGTCGTTTTAAATAGTCTGTCTTTGTGAGAATAGACGTCTATGTGGTGTACGACTAATCACAGAAGGATGTGGGTCAACCCCTGGATGCACAAAGGCCGTAGTGTCCCGGGAAGAGGGCTCTGCAGTTCTCTGGGAGTCAGAGAGAGCCCACTCTACCTTACTTGAGAAGCCGGGGAACAGAGAGAATAAATTAGGTTTGCCTAAATTGCGCTCCTCAAACCCCGAAAAGCTCCACTCCGCGGCTAAGAGTAACAGCACAGGGAGCTTGCAAGACCCCAAGAGAGTAAAACAGACCAAGAGCTGGGGACACCAAGTTAGAAGGTCAGGTTTCGCGCCTCTGAATGGCACTTTCCTTTCAAGCTGCGACCTCTAGTGCCGCTGTTGAGAATGGCATCTCTTCCCTTTTCCCAACCGGGCAGGGTAAGAACAGGCCATGGGATCCCTAACACCCTTGTCTTTTTATGTCGAGGTAGGTACACCACCTGCCTCCGAAAACTCGACCTGGGAGTCAAGCACACCTGACGTCTGCCTGTAAACGGAATCCTGAGATTCCACCCTGGACAGATGGGACTAAGGAAAGTGCTGGACCAGGCTTTCCAACGCTGATCATTCTCACCCGCAAAGCGAGGCCCCCACTGCAGACATCCGATGGCTCCCCTTGTTGAGACTGCTACGCTTTGGGGCGGGGGAGGGCAAACAAGAAACAAGAATCGGATCCCTGAAACCCATCTCCGCTGTCAGAATCCCCAGCCTGGTGGTTGTCTAAAAGGTGCTTGCCTTGCAAGCAGAGACCCTGTTGTGTTCAATCTCTAGAGGCCACGCAAAGGAGAAGAAGAAAGGCCGCTGTGGCCGTGCATGCAGGGAATGGGTTTCTATGACTCACTGGTACACCTGAGGTTGTCCTCTGGTCCCCACACATATGTGCACCCACACTAATGTACACACTCAAGGGGTGGGGGGGAAATGTGGATGTGAACCAAGTTACAAACTCACACGCGTGACAGGCACCGGAACATTCTGACACCCTCAGACTTTCACCTTTTATCACTTTGGCCACGGTGGGAGTGGTCCTTGGGGGAGGAACTAGGACCATATACTAAAATCCCAGAAACTCAAAAATATGTAAGTGTCCAAAACTGTCTTTCTACCCGAAAAAAAAAAAAAACATACTTTCAAGGAAAAGGGAGAAAGAAAAAAAAACAGCTGTGCCTACGTGTACTGGTGCTAACTGAAGTGTGAGCCTACTTCTTCTGGAAGGGAAGTGTGTGTCACAGAAGACCTCCATACTGGAGGCTGACATGCAGGCCGACTAAACGTGAAGACCGGCCTGGAGGTGGGCCATTACTCCCAGAAAGGAGATTGGATTGTTTATAGAGACAAAAGCCCAGCTGACCTCCAGCCCCACCTAGGCACTGACCACAGGCTTGGGAGCACCTGAGAGTTCCACTCACATCATCTGACATGCGAGCTCAGCTGGGGAGCCTTCACGCTTGTGCAAAATTCTGTTGTTTAAATAATGCCTCTTAGTCACCACTCCTGTGCTGGGTGCCAGGATTTAACAGCCTGGTGAGATCCTATCGCAAACTTCCTGGCCCTCCTCACTTTACCTCCAAAACCTGTTTTGGTGACTGATGCTGCCTTATCGGCCCCTTCTACCCTTCCGATTGTGGATCGGATCTCCTGCCCAGCATTCCTGCCTTCAGACTGTCTGGCTGGAGGCATTTCCCTTCACTGCCTAACAAATTTGTTTTCTGCAGCCTGTAGGGTGGGAGTGGGGGAGTAGGGTTTGTTGGTTTGTTTCCAACACAGGCTAAGACCATTGCTTTCTGGGAAGTTTCTAGATGTTTCAAAGTATTGAGCTTTTGGTTTTCCAAGGTTAAGTGTCCCAAAGTGAAGATAACATCAGGTGAATTGTAAAAACAACTCTACCTCCCTAGAGAGAGTGGCCACTAAGAGAACTGTGTTCCCTGCCTGCCTTTGAGCTTGTTGAACAAGCAGAGAAGGACACAGAAGTCTGCCAAACACACTTTGTCCATTTTCCTCAACTACCCCCATCCAAAGCAACACCCAGGAGTCTCCAGCTGGGTAACTTTCACTGATGGACCCTGGCAGGGAGACTCCTACCTGCAACTAAGTCCAAAAGAGCCATTTTCCACTGTAAGTTTCCCCACTTGGCTCTTTCCCTGAGGTCTTCAATGTGCAGTTTAAAGTATGTGAGCATAAAACCTCCCCCCCTTCCTCCACCCCCTTCCCATGCCAGCTTCATTTTATCATCTTCCTCCAAGAAGCCCATAAACAGGACTGCTGAGGGCATTCCGAGCCAACCTTTGCTTTGGCTGCCTTTCAGAAAGTTGTTTAAAACAAGATATGCTCTTGAACTGGAAAAGGGCATCAGGCGTCACAGTCTTAGAGAGCGGCTACTTACTTTGCCCAAAGCAAACCACTGTCCTGGGACTGCATGGGCAACTCAAACTACTGTGCAGCCCTGGGACCTTGTGAACTGACCTCACTGACAGGTCAGAGGCGGGTCAACAAAATGGCTAAGGGGAAGTCAATTTGACGTCATGTGACCACACTGAAAAGAGATGCTGGGAAAGGGCTTGCTGTTTGGAAGACAGTGATGAGTGAGTCTAGGTAGTTCCCTCCTCAACCTCACAAACTAATTTCTGGGAGCTACTTCTTTTTCTCATGTGGTGATGGGATGGGGTCTCCCTTTGTAGCCCAGGCTGCTCTCAAACTTGTGACCCTCCTGTATCAGCCTCCCAAGTGCCGATCCACACCACACCTGACTACTTTTCTGGCTTTATCAGATGAATTTCCTGAGCCATCTACAGTCTCTCTACTCCACATCACAGTAATCCTATTTACAAGAGGGTATAGATTGGCTGAAATACATCTTTTCCTCTATGCAAAACTAAACTGTTTACCACTGACACTATACACCAGATTTACCTGTGATTCTAACCCCACTCTCCTTGAGAAGTAATCAAAGCTCTTTTTTCTTCCACAATCTGTGAAAACAGATTTATAAGCAAGCCCAGATTCAAGTCAGTGGACCACAGTGGAGTACATCTACAGATACCTAATGTCTAATAAAAAATGACCTAAAGAACACATACCTCCCTGGCTTGCTTAATGGTTTGCTCCTCTTGTAAGAAAAAAAAAATCTTGTGAGGAAATCTGAAAGCTGGAAGATATGTGTGTGGGAGGGGTGTGTGTGTGTGTGTGTGTGTGTGTGTGTGTGTGTGTGTGTGTGTAAGGGGAGTTGGGGTCTGGTTGCTAGGCAGACTTCTTGCAGAATTTATTTACCAAGAGTGCAGCATGTTACTGTGGAATCAGCATGGCCTCTGTTAGCTTCTCCCTCAAGACCCCTGACATCACCAGGTGTGAAGATGGTAAGCAACCTTTCTCATTCTCTAAGACCTGAGCCCCACAGAATCAGCAAGGAATTCCACCTTCCTTCCCACATATTCAACACAAGGACTTCCTCAGGTTGGGAAGGAAGTCTGGGTCCATGGGAAAACAGCTCAGAGGAATCTCTCAAAAGTTCCTTCCCCTGGATTTGCTTTGTGCCCTGGGTGCCAGGTGCCTTCAGCATCTTCTCATCCACGGACTGAGTACAAATGTTGCACCCATGTCTAAGTGCTCCATCCACAGCAAGGAGCAGCTGTGATGCTCACCAACTTTGAGGGATATAGAAAAGCTGCCCTTGGAATGCCCGAGGAGTTATTTCAATGGAAAAGATTCACCTTTGACTTTCCCCATCATAAATCAATGAACTTCAAAATGCAAAGCACAGATAGGGCTCACAGCATACCCCTGTCTCTGGGCAACACGGAGCTACAGTAAGTCCTTTGAACTAGATGTTCATATAGAAGAGAAGCAACTCACTCCATGATGTGCAGTAAATCTAGACAAAGAAAAAAATTACAGCCCTTGACCAATCTCCTCTGTCCTACTTTCAAATTACAAAACACTTTGGTTGGATGCTCTTTAACTCCACTGCTATTCTCTTCCCTATAAGTCTTCTTTGAATCAAAAATTAATCACACGGAAATACAGGTACACAAAAATCAAGCCCTAATTCCAAAATGAAAAGTATATCAAATAGCTGAAAAATTAAATACAAATTTTTTCATCTTTAAAGAAGCCTTATAAAACTGGCCTCCTCCTCCTCCCCCAGCTTAGGAAGTTCAGTGCCCAATGCTTCCCTATAAACAGTTGTCAATAAACACAACTGCTGCAAATGTATTCAGTAAATGTTCAGGTCAAAGGCCTTCACTGTTTATTGCCTTGTAAACTCAAAGACAAGTGAATTTATTGCTTGAATGAGTTTCAGGGTATTGGCCTTCATAAAAGTTCTGAATCCCAGGTACAAAATGCTCCATCAGCTCACACCAAAGCTATTCTGCACAGAGCTGAGAGACCGCCCACCATCAGATTCATAATTTAAACACGTCTTGGGAAGTGTATTGTCTGCCATGTCCCATAGATCCCCATGGATTAGGGCTGCACCGCGCCTGTCATTATTACAAGAACTTGCTTCAACTAAACTATAAATTGCTGCTGCTTCTTAAACAATGCTACACAGTAGCCTATTCATGACAACACTCCAAAATCAAATCAAAAAGAAGGTAAGAATGGAAGAGCTCATTTGCATCTTGTCTTTGCATAGGGAGAATGTCAATCATCTCCTCAATAGGAAATCTGTCAAATTTTAAAAAGACAACTTTCCTAGCAGATCACACAGAAGTATATGCACAAACTCAAATATCTATTTTTGTATTATTCAAAACTTAATATTTTGAAATGTTACTTGACAGTGTTATGTAACAGCATCCCAGTTTTACTAACAAGCATTAAACGCAGCTACCTTAGAAATCTTTGTAAACAATATGTATGGAAAATTCAAACTCAGCGATTTAAAAAGTCCTATGTAATTATTTGCACATTTCATTGATCTATGTTAATATTTTCCTTAGCAGATAAAAATTTTAAAGTTGAACCTATTTCTATGAGTAAAGCCCAATCCGGGCTCTGGGAGTACTTGGCTTGATTCATTTTGAACATGAACAAAAGCAGCATAGCACACAAAGATTCCAACAGCAATATCGGGAATGTACCATCCATCATGAAGTGTGAGATTAAAAACCTCCAACCACTGCTGAAGGCAGTGAACTGTCTAGACTTCTGACTCTCTCTGCTATAGAGACACTGCCTCTAAGAGTAGCTGCAATCAAACTTCCTACAGCTTTGAATTCAAATGACATTAAGTGTTCCAACCATCCAAATGTGGAGTATGTTAAAAACGCCATGCATATATCATCCCACTACTGAGCTAAAAGCTGAAGTCAGTTATTTTTTTATGTAACCTGGAGAACAAGATTCTTAGTCTTAATTTTCTCCAGTGAGATACTGGATTACATCATTTTCATGCTTAATAAATTTTCTTCATCCTAGTAAATATTAGGTCGCTCTTCATTTTTTTTCCTAAATGTGGTCTAATTCATGGATTTCTTCTCTATCTAATATGATAACATCATAATTGAAAGATATTAAAGTAATTTTGCTAGTATATATCAGTTTAACTCAATTAAAATATATTAGATAACAAATGAGCCATATTATACAAAAAATATACAAACCAAAAACATTCTTTTCTTTTGCTTGCTTGATTGGTTGGTTTGTGACAAGGTTTCAGTAAGTAGCCTAGACTAGTCTTAAGCTTACAATTCTCTTGCTGATAAACCTGGAGTCTCTACATGAGCTAAGATGACCATCTTTTGGGAGATTATGCCATCTAGAAAATCCCCACTCATATTACTCTTTATGAAGATCAGTGTGTGCAATCTTGTATTAAACCTGTACACAGGTTCACAGCAACTCTCTCCACAATGGAGGAAAAATGGGAATAGTCAAATGTCTTTCATGAGTGAATAAATCAACTGCTCTGTAGAACCTAACTCACCAATAAAAAGTCACTGTGCCTTGGATGATTACCCGGGGAATTAGACTGAGATTTTTTTTTTTTAAGTTAATTCTAAAGGCTATACATTGTATGATTTTGCTTCTATGTCATGTTTGGAATGCCTAAACTTTAGAAATGGAAGATAGGTAGTCATTGCTGGGGCAGCGGGAAGGAGGAAAGATGCTGTCACCATCAAGGACCAGCAATGGCCGTCCTTGTGATGATGGGCTGCTGCTGTGTGTTGAGGGCAGGAGTACACCATGAACTACACACCATGAGCTGCAACCGACTAGGTAGGTATATGCATACCCTCACACAGACAGGGTCAAGGAAAACTGAAGTCTCTAAACAAGATGACTGTGTTTTACATTGTAATGATCTGATTATGATATTATCATATAGTTTTTAAAAATGCTACCATGGGGGTATGGGGCAGAGTACATGATAGCTCTGTCTTGTTTCTTATGGCTCCTTACAAATCTAAAACTATCAGTGAACGCTTTAACCAAACCAATTTAAAGTTATTATGAAGTTATATATGTGAGACACTTCACTAGCACATGTAATATGAACACAGAAGTGCATCAGGCATTATTAAATATTCAAAACACACCCTACACTGAGATGGAGCGTGGTAAGGAGACAAGAACTATCTCCAACCACTAGTAAGTCTGACTGATTTTCCATCAGCTTCCAAAGGACTGTCAGTTCTACATCTTTTGGGGGAACATTGAGGAAGGTGAATTGAACTTTCCATTTATTTTGATAGTTTCTATGACCAGCAAAAGAATCCTCTCGAAGTAGTTTCATGTCTGGTATTCTCTTGGTTTCAATTTTCAAAATGTCATGAAAGCTACGATGCTACATAGAGGAACCAAGTGAGCTCAGGAGCTGCACCTCGAAGTATGTTAATTATCTGATGCTGAAAACAGCGGAAGGATTAGAGGGCTTTCAAGGCGGATGGCTGAAACTTTCCTTCAAGCCAGGTCCACAAGGGAGCTGAGCTCTGACACCAGCAAAGGCCTTCTCTCTCATACCCCTAGGCTCTTCGGAATCTGAGGCACTTTTGATAGAGATTGGCCCTGTGATCAAGGCATTGATTATATCTTTCAGCACAGGTAGGAATGTATTTCAGATAAGACAATTTTGCGTTTGAAAAGTGATCCATGATCTTTCAAGTAAAAGACATTTCTATAGAAACACTCTTTAGAATAAAGCCCTTGAGAAGCAGAAATGCTTTGAATGTGTAGAGCCTTTATTCATGGTAAGGGGGAGAAAAAAAAAGAAAAGAAGCTGTGCTGAGCAATTTTGACAAAAATCTAAAGAGAATATTTGTCTTGAACTGAAGGAAGAAAGATGGGACCAAAAAAAAAAAACCAAAAAAAAATTTACAGTCTTCTACCAAAGGCTGTAAGGAGATGGGTTTTATTTGTGTACTACATGGGTCCAGAAGAAGGTGAGCAGTTTGGAAGTAGCTTTAAGGCACATCAATCAGATCCCTAGTACTTGTTTTGTAAGCATCAAAATAGAAGTCATAGCTCTTCCTTTATCAGTTTGCTAGAGAGAACCCAAGCTTGGAAGTCTTAAGGAATTCCTATCAGAAGCCATCCTCTTCAGATGAGATGTGTAGCATTCAGAAGTCAACCAAGCAGACTCTCTGGAGTTGGCATTTCTGCCTCAAAACAGCAGAGGGGTATTTGCGGATGAAGAAGCATCGAGTGTGGAAGTGATAGCCTTTGGGGTCTCAGGTTCCCTAGACTTCTACCAGAGTCAAAAGGTGCTTTAAAAAAAATCTAGGATAATAAAGTCATGTGATCTAGAGAGTTAGTAGTCAGATTTCTAAGTCTGGCTATAAGAGCTCATTGGCGAGCGTGGCTGTTTTTATCTGCCTATAAGAAAATCTTACCTTTTTTATTTTATTAACTTAATTTTTTCTGCAATATGGTCTCAGATTTCAAGGACTGAAGGTCAAGTTTTACAACTAAGAAACAAATAGGGAGGCTGAAGGAAGCCAAAACTCAGCACTTCCCCAGACAAGCTCATCTCCATAGCTAATGCCAATGTCCCCTCACCTCTTCCACTCCCCCTCTCCCCCCACTCCTGCTTAGAGGAAACACTTCACAGGGACAGTCCATTCACACAGCCCAGTCTTCACAGAACCAGGAGACACCCCTTAATTTCTTTGGGCTCTCATGGCTATGCAGGTTCCAGCCACATCTTCAGATGTCCTCAACATCTCAGACCAGCACAGGTACTAGGTAAACACTGCCTTCCAGTAGCAACAGAGCCTCAAGAACCAAAACCCAGACAAGGGAGTTGGTTCAGTGTGCAAAGACACTTTCTGCCAAGCCTGAGGACCTGAGTTTGATCCCTGGGGCTCACATGGTGGAAGGAGAGAATGGACTTCCACAAGTTGTCCTTTGTCTTCCACATGTTCCTTCATCCCAGAACAAATAAATACATATAAATTATTAAGAATTTAAAAAAAAACTTGAGACCTTGTTTTGTTTTGTATTTAAGATTAATTTTAAAAAATTCACAGACTGCTCAAGTATTTCATCCAGGTGGGGTCTGTCCTTCCAGAAGAGACACCAAAAGATTCTTATCAAAGCTTGGAGGAGGCACTAATTAAAATTCCACAAATTAGAGATACACGGTTGACATGTTCAGAGTACCTGCCTCCCTTCTTTAGATGGGAATCCCACTCAGAGCAATTACATTATTCAAATAGCTTCCCCAGTTAAACCACAGACTCTCTGGAGTGCAGAAATCCTGTCCCTCATTGTCAAAAGCACATTCTGTTACCCGCATCACCAAAGCAAAAGTGACGTCCTTCAAAGTCGTCTGCACGTGCTGACGGATGAAAGAAAACTCCAGGGACTTTTGGAACCAGTCCACTCATTCTTGCATTTCCCTAAAATTGTCTACAGCACTGTGTTGAGGATGTACCAGATACTTGAGGCATGACTGCGGTATTCATGTGTTTTACGGTCTACAGTAAGTAGGAAATGCCATTCTCACATCAAGTCTCCTAGCCCCCCTGAAAAATATTTTCTGTATTCATCCCTGCCCTGCATCCTCCTTGACTGATGACCTGTCTGAACTCCCTCAGCAAATTGATAGGTTGCATCCCATTCTTTATGTCTATGTTTTAACTGTTGCCTTCCCTGTTTGTCTCATGGCAAAGATCTTGCCTCTTGTGATCCCAGTCTCTGGTGCTCTGCCTTCCTCCTCAGCTGATGTTGCTACATAAATATGCCCCAAAACGTGTGCTTCCAAGGCACCTGAGCTTGATACCGCAGATAAAGCCAGGGTGTCTCCAAACGGGCTTGCCTCGTGGGGTGGTGAGGATGGTGATGCCAACATTCCAAGGTCTGGCCTCCCTAGGAGCATCAAAGCATATTGAAAGCTTTCTCACTGACTCTCCTAACATCATTGAGAGAGCTGGACAGCCTAATACATCAGCTGGAAGGGAGTCCAAGACATACAGATGCTTCATAGGGAACTGGCCAAAATACAAGACATTATTCCATGGCGTGCTGTGCAGCCGTTCAAACCGTGCTTTGGACCATTAGTGAGGTAGAACCATGCGCACCATATATCATTAAGGAGACAAAAAGCAGGTCATCAGACTGAACGTATGACATGATATTCTGGCAAAAGGGTAGTTTTGCACTCACAACATTCCCAGCATTCTACAGCTACCCCCAGGGAGTTTACCCTCTAAGCTTCATAACCACTCTGTTATGCCTCAAGAAACAAAGCAATGAGCTCAAAGCAATTCTTGAATTCTTTTTTGGTGTGTTTATGTTTGTTGGAGACAGGATTTTGCTAGGTAGCCTAGACTAGGTCAGACTTCAAGCCTCCTGTCTCTGCCTCCCACCTCTGAAATTATAGGCGTTCACTACCATACCTGGTGGTTTCAATTAATTTTTAAGTCTTTTGTTTATTTGTTTGTTAGTTTATGATTGGAGAGTAGCTGGAGACTGACCTGGGACCTCAGACATATGAGGCAAGTGTCCTTCTACCACTGAGCTTTATGCTCCAGACTTTAATTAAAAAAAAAAAAAAAATGTGTTAGTGAGTGTGACAATTAGTTTGAATTGTCACCTGGACAAAAACCTAGAATGACATAAGAAGAGGGTCTCAGTGAAGGACCATCTAGATCAGGTTGACCTATGGACATGTCTGGGAGGGGAGGGCTCCCTGATGGCCCTGAGGTGGGATGCCTTATCTGAGCATCATGGACAGGACCATTCCCTGGGTTGGGCTCCTGATTCGTACGGAAGTAGAGAAAACTAGCTGAGTACAAAGAATGCAGTCATTTCTCTCTACTGTTAGCTACGGGTGTGATGTGACTAGCCATTTTAAGGTTTGTTTTGTTTTGTTTTTGTTGTTTTTGTTTGGTTTTGCCAGACAGGGTTTTTCTGTGAAACAGTCCTCATTTTAAGTTCTTGCTTTGACTTCTCCTCAATGATGGGCCTGGAATTGCGAGCCAAATAAACCCTTTCTCCCAGGAAGCCGGTTTCGTCATAGTATTTTATCACGGCCATGGAAAAGAAGCCAATGTGCATTCATTGTAAGAAGCAACAGCGTTTGTAATGACATTTTCATTCACACATATCATGTTCTTTGCTATATTTGTGTCCTATGACTCTCCCTTGTCCCAGTTCCTCTTCCTAGACAGGTCTACAGTCCTGGTTTGGTGCCACTGTTTAACGGTTGGCTCTCCACTAGAGGAAGTGAGGATCCCTAGCATCTGTTCATTTCTTTAGTGTGTGTATTCTCAATAGGATCTACTGCAGATCACCAGACAGATGTTGCCAGGCCTGGTGTGAGAAGCACGGTCTCACCATCAGCGCAACTGCTCAACAGTCCACATGAGTCATCTTCTAGATTCTAGCCCCATGTTCAAACTGCGGACCAAAGACCACTCTTATAATGCACAACAGAATATATGTTGTACGTGGGTTTTCTTTCTTCTTGTTTATCACACTGTTTACATTTCAACAAAGCCATAAACTTCCATAGTAAATCGTTTCTCCCCTTCTCTCCCCTTCTCTCCCTTTCCCTCCCCTCCCCTCCCCTCCCCTCCCCTTCCTTTCTCTTCCCTTCCCCCTCCCTCTCTCTCTCCTTTAAGATTAGGTTTCATGTAGACCAGGCAGGCCTCAAACTCAATATGTAGCCAAGGATGATGTTTGCATTCTGATTCTCCAGCCTCCACCCACTAAGTGCTGGGATTACCAGCATGTGCCACCATGTCCAGTTTATATTGTGTTGGAGATTGAACCCAGGGCTTCATGCCTGCTAGGCAAGCACTCTACCAATGCATCTACACCAGCTGGAGCCCCCATCTATGTTGTTGTTGTTGTTTTGATTATTTAAGTTTAAAATAATTTGTGTTCTTTTACTACCTGGGAAAGATCTTTATACCTAGATAGAAGCCTAGGTGCCACAGATAATTGTGACAAATTCAACTACATAGGGATAAAATCTTCTGCAGGGTAAAAATTATTCCACAAGCAAACTAAAAACAAAGGGCAAGCTGGGGGAAAGGTGTAATTTGGAACTGGAAAGATAGTTCAGTGGCTATGAGTACACACTGCTCTTGCAGAGGACCTGAGTTCAGTTCCCAACACCCACATCAGGAGACTTACACCTCCTTGTAACTCCGGCTTCAGAAGGATCTACCTGTTGCCCCTGACACCTGCACTCATGTGCACACCACACCCACCCACACATGGATACACATAAATATACAGAATCAGAGACAGAACAAAATCCTTTACAAAGAAAAAATGTTCAAGGTTTTTTAAATGTGTAATTCATTTCTCAGAAACACTATTGTTACTAATATATTTCTTCGCCTTCCTGGTTGACTGTTGAAAAATAAACAATGGCACATCATTCCAAATAGTACAAAAGAAAGGGAGAGAGAGAGAGAGAGAGAGAGAGAGAGAGAGAGAGAACCCTCTTAGATAGGTGGCTGAGGAATTCAGGAATTCAGTGTAAAAATCACATGGAGAGATCATTTATTAAACTTAACCGGCCTGATAAGGGCTGTCTGGGTGGGCTCAACACAGGCACAAAAGTTTTTACGGAAGGGAAGTAGGAGTATCAGAGTCAGAGACAATGTGGCACCAACGCAAAGATCAAAGAAAAAAATGACTCAAAGATGTTCCTATACTGGGGTTGTAGATGGGGGAGGCCACGAGCCAAGGAACACATGCAACTTCTAGAAGCTGGAAAAGGCAAGGCAATCAATTCGCTTCCCCAACCCTACCCTCCCCCTGCCCCCCAACCTCCCCATCCCCCAATTCTGCCATGATCTTCCTGAAGGAGCGCAGTGGACCAACACTTGGATTTTGACACATCCGACTTCCAGGCTATAAAGTAACTGTCATTTAAGCCAACAAGCTTGTGGCGGTTCCTCACAGCAGCAGAAGAACACTAACGCACACTGAAGTCTGACTATCCACACATACCTAGGGATGCGCACCCTGGGCCCTGTAGACTCGCTGTCCCAGCATTTAGCCTAAAACATAGTTGCATTAATGCACAATGAGGCAAGCACTACTTTTTTCTCTAAGAACAAACAACTGGAACCTGCATTATTACCCATCCAAATAATTCAAATGTATCCGCTCAGTGTCATGTATGCAACTGTACGAAAGAAGTAAGAGAGTTCTTTATATCCTGACCCGAGACTACAACCTAGCTGGTATACGTAAGAAAAGGAAGGCGCTTTGGAAACGAGCGCCGTGGGTTCAGCTGGTTAACAAGTGACTAGGAGAAGGAAGGGGAGAATACATACTTATCTGTATGCATATGAACAAGTATCTGTGGAAGAAAAAAATCACAAACTAGCAATACGTGCCACCTCCGGGGACAGAACTGTGTCACTAGACAAGAGATGTAATAGAAAATGCTTACTACGTACCCCTCATGTTTTATCCAAATCTACATGCAAATAGGTTATGTGAATAGGCTACCACTGCTACATTTAAATAAAACAAAAAAGATTACAAATTCAACAAGAATAAGATTACATAGCTCGAGCCAGAGCACCTCCAAGCCAGCTAAAGTGTCAGTAGCAGGTAGATCTCTCCAGAAACTTCGGGTAAGACTCTGAGGTCAGTGATGCCATGAACTCCTGCTGCCTAGTGAATTCAAGGTGCTCTCTTCAGTCTAAGAAGAACAGGACTGGAGGGTGTTGGTCTAGGTCAGATGCGAGCTGAAGGCTATCACTGAGTTGGGGTACAGACGGACTTACAGTGCCTCCAAATGAGAATTCATGTTTGCTTAAAGCCGAAGGTAAGGACTCTTTGGAAGCCTATGAGACATCTTGGCTCAGTCTCAGACATCCTGTAGGTAAGAATGTCATACTTGGGCTGGGGAGGTGGCCGAGTGGTTAATGACACTTGTTGATCTTGCAGAGCATCCAGGTTGGAGTCCCAGCACCCACATGGAGGCTCACAACTGTCTCTAACTCTACACCTAGAGAATCCGACATCTTCTTCTGGTCCACAGACACATATGTGAGTGAATACACATACACATAGAATAAACAAACCTTAAAAAAAAAAAAAAGGCACTCAACTACAAGGCCGCAGGAGGACCACAACACTACATTTCATACAAACCACAAATAAGTAGGTCTTCTCCGTTTACCACTTCCAGAGCTGCAGATTGAACCAACCTTGAACAAAAGTGTTTGGAGACATCACCTCTGCGACTGGGCACATACAATCTCTTTGTCTTGTCAGGGTTTCCTTAAAGCAGAGGACAGCAAGTATTCACATTATAAGGCAGACACTATAGTAAGTATCTAAAGGTGTTAAAATATAGAAGAGGGGCCAGCGAAATGGCATAGTGAATAAAAGTCCTTGCCTAAGGATCTGAGTTCAAGGCCGGGTGGTGGTGGCCCATGCCTTTAATGCCAGCACTCAGGAGACAGAGGCAGGAGGATCTCTGTGAGTTTGAGGCCAGCCTGGCCTGCAGAGTGAGATCCAAGACAGCCACCAAAACTATACAAGAGAAAACCTGTCTCGAAAAACCAAAAAAAAAAAAAAAAAAAAGGATCTGCGTTCAATTCCTGGGACCATATTAAAAATTGAGGTTTGCTAGCTCAAAGTTGTAAGGTGGGAAGTAGAACAGAACCTCCAGGAAGCCTGCAGGCCAGCTAACCTGGGTATGCTGAAATGGTAAGAAAGATTCTGCCTCAACAAGGTGAAAGGAATGAAGCAATCCCTCAAAGTTGTCCTCTGACTTCCACACAGAAGCCCGCACACACCCACACACAGCAGCGGCAGCAGCAGCAGCAGCAGCAGCAGCAGCAGTAAAATTACATATACATGAGGATGTGAACAGGTTAAATATGATTACTACACCATTTTGTATTAGATCCTTAACTGCCGAAGAATCTGAGCATCTGCAGGGGGTCCTGGAACAAATGTTCCTCTGAGACAAAGAGATGATTACAAAAGGTTTAAGGGCAAGGAAAAGGTGCCTGCTGTGCAAAGGTAAGAACCTGAGTTCAGATCCCCAGAACCTGTGTAAAAAGCCTGGCATGGTAACATGAACCTTTAATCGCAGCACTGGGGAGGCAGAGACTGGAGGAGTTCTGAGGTTCCCCGTCAGCCAGCCTAGTCAATTGGTGAGCTCCAGGTTCTATGAGAGACCCTGTCTCAAAAAATAAGGAGAGTGACTGAGGCCAACACCCACCCCCACACACCAACCTCTGGTCTTCATACCAAGAGCACATGTGCACAGTGCACACATATACCAACATACGTGTGCACACGAAAATGTTTAAGGGGCTTTTGTTTGTCGGAACGTCAAGTTGACCCAGGTGTCCTGAATTACGTATGTTGGGCTAAGGAGCTTCCAGTGGCCTGGGGCAGTCTTGAGCTAGCAGCGGAGGGCAACAGGGAGGTGGCCTGCATGGGAGTCAGTGGTCACAGTGTACCAGCTCAGACTAAGGACACATACTCCTGACAAGAAAAAAATGGGGACCAATGACAAAGTTGCACCAGGTTAAAAATGGGTCTCTGATCTCTCTTGTGGCTCGGGTGTTCCTCCAGAAGGTAAGTTTGGGAAGGCTCTCAACCTGTGGGATGGGGTGAGGAGATGGACGAGCCAGAGAAAATGTTCTCCCACCTCAGGTAATAAACGTGTTCCTTTCCCCCAAAATACCGTTAAAAGATATACATATTTTTTTAAATCTTTAAAATAAAAAAAAAATACCTTTAAGCTGACCTCCTGCCAAAGTCCACATCAATTATACAGGTTCAGTCAGGCGGATGCTCAGGAGGGGATAATGTTACATCCAGCTGGGCACTTTGTAGTTAGAACAAATGTAATATAAGGCGCAGCAGAGTTCGTCAAGTGTCTGTCTGGATTTTCAGTTTTCATTAGTGCCATAATTAAAACCACATTTTCAGCTCTATTACCTGTAACAAGAAAGGAATGAGAAATGAGGTTGTCAGGGTCAGGCTTTCCCAGCTATTTATCCTGAGGATCTGCAGGCCACAAGCTGTTGGATTTGCTGTAAACCAGAGCAAGTGGCCCAGTGTCGCACCCCGACCCATCCTGTGTGGCTCGGGAGGCACATTTATGAGGTCACTTCCTTTGAGTGGCCACTGGGCCTTGATGTCTGCAGTGCACATACAAGGCAGGCAAGCCCACATTCCACCACGGTGGTGGAATCAGCCCCTGCCCTGGAAGGGGGTTTTCTCCCATCAACACCCAACTGGAGGTAGGGGCTGAAGCCATGTCTCACTGATTAAGAGAGTGTACTGCTCTTGCAGAGGAGCTGAGCTGGGTTCCTAGTGCCCATGTCCAGCAGTTCACAACCAATGCCTCTGAGCTCTGGGGTACTGGCACTCATATGCACATGCCCAGACACGTACACATAATTAAAAATAAATAATAAAACTTTTTCTTAAAAAAAAATAATCCAAAAACCATAACAAAAAGAAAAAAGAAGAAGAAGAAGGCAGAGGTGGGGGAGGATTCAATTGGTCCATATCCTGAACAGCCCCAGAATATGTAGTCCTCAGACAGGCCTGTTAAAGACAATAATCCTAAAACCACAAAGAGCATCAAAATCATGTAGAAGAGGGCTAGACTGGGGTGGGAATGTTAACACACACGCACGCACGCACATGCGCACATGCACACACGCACACACCACTGCAACCAGCACACATATGCACACATATGTCCTTCCTAGAGCCCACCCTGAACGCCGCAAAACCTGTCTCCTGGCCTTCAAAGCAGACCTGCAAGCAGATGCTGGAATCCTGGCCGCTGTCCACGGCACTGGTCCCGCTCGCCCTCCCTCCCTCCCTCCCTCCCTTCGCCCCTCCACGCTGGCAAGTGTGTCTGCTTCTGCCTCCTTCTCCCACACAGCCTGTTCCCAGCAGAGCAGCCAGCCCATGTCACTGTTCTGTGCAAACCCTCCAGCAGTGTGGCTCCCACAGAGGACGCCTGGGCCCTTGCAGTGAGTCTGAAGACCCCACCGGCTGCCTCTGCTCCCTGACTCCCTTCCCAGCCTTCTCAGGTGCGCTGCTGGCTGGGACTCCTCAGCCTGGAGTTCTCCGGTTTCTAAAGACTGCAGTCTTTGCTTACTGGAAATATCTCTTTCCTTCTTTACTGGGAAGCTTCTCTGGACGTGCTGCTTCATGGTACAAGCCACGAGCAGCCCGTGCACACAGCTCGCCATGGCAGCCTCCATTTCCTCTCTTGCCTTTATTTCTTTCTAGACATTTAACGCTCTCTGCTCCACTGTATATATATTTATTTATTTATCTGTCTGTCTCTCTACTCCCCAGGAAACAGAATTCTTCCAAACAGAGCTCCTTGGCTGTTTGCCCGTTGGTATGTCCCCAGTACACAGAGCCTGACCTTAATAAATATCTAACAATGTCAAGAGAATGAACACAAGAGGAGAGGGTTAGTATCTATGGTGGTTACCTTTCTCTGGGTAGATGGTGACCAGTCCTCCCCCAGCCAGTTAGAAAGTGCTGAAACCAGCCTTCCACAGACCTGCCATCCCAAAGACGGACGTCTGGCCAGCCCTTGTTCTCCAGGTGAACCTCAAGGAGTCTGCCATGTGTCCCTCCCCAAGAGGCCCTCAGTAGCACTTGATGGGAGACATGGGCTGGACTTCCACATCTGTGCAGGGAGCTCTGACACTGACCAACAATACTGTATCGACTTGGATGGTTAATTTGAATTCTCCTTGGCTGGGCCACAAAACCCCGAACCATCGTCAAACATAATTCTGGAGATCTGTGTGGTGGTGTTTTGGGAATGAAACTCACACTCAAATTGGCGGATTTTGAGTCAAGCCAACTGGCCTCTGGGATGTAGGCAGGCCTCATTCAATCAATGGAAAGCCTGCATAGAACAAAAGACTGGCCTCTCTTGACCGGAGGGAACTCTGTTTCAGAGGGCATTCAGATCTGACCAGCAGTCCTGTTTGTCCCTGGCTCTCCAGTGGGCCAGCTCAGAAGCTTTGGGTTCACCAGCCTCCATGACCATGCACGCAAGCTGATTCCTTACAGTTCATCTCCATCTTTGTATTTGCATACTCTCCCGATTCTGACCCCAGAAAAGCCTAATTAAAACACTTGCCTCAGCTGTGAAGGACCAGTCTCCTGGGTCAACCCCCTTCCAAGGGCCACTTGCTCTGGAGGCACACCCATGTACCAGTGCTCACTCAGTTGCTCTGCTTCCGAGGATATTCTGCCGACCACTTCCCGTGGCAAAGATCAAGAGAGAATCGTGTCTAACAAAAACTATTACTTCGCTGGGTTATTGGTCAGCCTCCTGTTACCTATAACTAAATCCTTGAGTCAATTAACTTACAAAGGCTCCTTTTGGCGGGGAGGGTTACAACTCAAAAACAAGTGACTTCATCGTTGTGGGCCTCGGGGGAAGAGCTAAGCGATGTGGAAAGAGCCATGGCAGGGCAACAGCTTACATCGGAGACAACAAAAAGCAAGTGTCAGGGTGGGCCAGGGAGACAGTGCAGTGAGAAAGGGCACTTGGCCTCGGGCCTGAGCTCAGTTAGACTCCTAGGACCTGTGTGATGGGAGAACTGAGTCCTGCAAGTTGTCTTCCAACTTCCATGTACACACACACACATACACACACACACACACACACACACACACACACACACACACACACACGAGAGAGAAAAAGAGAGGGGAGGGAAGAGGAAGGAGAGAGGAAGGGAGAGGGGGAGGGGGAGGGAGGGAGGGAGGGAGGGAGGGAGGGAGGGAGAAATGTAACAACGTCTTTAAGAGGCCAGGCTAGGGTTCTATATTCAGAGGTACATCCCCAGTGACTTAGGGACTAGACCATTCTTCCCAAAGATCCCTTCTGTTGGAGAATACTATTTTAAGGTGTGTGGCTTTTGTTTATGTTGCATTTGTTGAACTCTGTGAAGCTGTGTTACTGTGCCTGTCTAAAACACCTGATGGTCTAATAAAGAGCTGAACCACCGATAGCTAGGCAGGAGAGAGGACTGGCAGGGCTGGCAGACAGAGAGAATATATAGAAAGAGAAGTCTGGGAGGAAGAAAGTAGTCTAAGAAGGAGGAGGACTCCAGGGGAGCCACCCAGCTACACAGCCAGCCACAGAGTAAGAGTAAGATTTACAGAAGTAAGAGAATGGGAAAAGCCCAGAGGCAAAAGGTAGATGGGATAAGTTAAAATTAAGGAAGGCTGGCAAGAAACAAGCCAAGCTAAGGCCGGGAATTCATAATTAAGAATAAGCCTCTTTTGCCAGGACGGTGGTGGCACACGCCTTTAATCCCAGCACTCAGGAGGCAGAGGCAGGCGGATCTCTGTGAGTTCGAGGCCAGCCTGGTCTACAGGGTGAGTTCCAGGAAAGGCACCAAAACTACACAGAGAAACCCTGTCTCAAAAAAAAAAAAAAAAAAAAAGAACAAGCCTCCGTGTGTAATTTATTTGGGAGCTGAGTGGCAGAACCCCCCAAAAGAGCAAAAACAAACAACACCCTTCACCTCCTAATACTGCCACCTAAAGGCAGTCTCTAACCCATGGACAGCTGGTGGACATTAGTGCACAGCGGCTTCAGGAGGAGGAACATATTTGTTTATGACGCCGTTGTGAGCCATTTTAGTGGGAGCTATAATGTAACTGCAGCTGTCCCATGCAAACACTGCATCGTGGCTTTGATCTCATGTATGACTGAGTTTGAGAGGCTGCAAAGAAGCAGTAGTTGAGAGCAAGGTTGGTCTGTCAGGACTCCGGCCAGGCCAGCTGAGTCAAATGCACCACCTGGACCTCTGTTTGATGTCTTTAAAAATGGATGCAATCAGAGGAACTATCCCTGAGGGTCTTAACAGACCCTGTGGAGCAACACAAGTGAAGTTCATCTTATGCTTGGGGGTGAGGCTTCTCAGAGAATCCTGTTTTCACTTCCTGTTGCATCATAACCCATCCCTGAAAGAGTCTTCTAGAAACCCATGCAAGGCCCTGTAGTTAGACTCTGTGGGTTGCAAGTAAAAAGCAGAAACTTCCTGGGGAAGACATGAGGCCCAGGGAGCTGGCGGTGGGGTGGATGGGAAGCTGTCCTTTTGATGGACGGAAATGAGGATCATAAGCCCCGCCCACAGACTGGTCTCTTCTACAGTAGCTCACCAGTGGTCACATCCCACGCTGATTAGTTCCTTATGTTACAAGGCCCACTCATTTTATTGCCAGGCAGGCTGTGAGGGAACTCACATGTTATTCATGGAATAAGAGAAAACGTGTTAAGTAAATGGCCATGTCAGAAAAGTAACAAACCCGGTTTCTGGTCTGAGGAGTTAGAGAGAGAAGGATTACAAAGCAGATAAATGCAGAAACAAGGAGTGAGTCTAGGGATGCCAGGTTGGGAAGAATGGGCGGAAGGGAAGGAATTTCTTTCTCTTTTTACATGCATTTATTTCTGTTGTGGGGGAAGTGGGTGTCTGCGTGTCACAGTGCCCACACGGAGCTGAGAGGAAAGCCCACAAAAGCCACCCCTCTCCTCCTCATACTGTGTGGGTTCCAGGGACTGAACTCCAAGTCATGACGCTTGGCGGCAATTTTCATCACTGGCCATCTTACCACCCAGGAGTGACTTCTTCGTGGCACGGGTTACTTTAAAGGGGTTGCTGGTGGTTTGCAATACTGCCAATATGCTAATTAAGTTAGACATTTCCAAATGGTGAGTTTCATGATAGGTGAAATTATACCATAATTTAATTTTTTAATTAAAAATGTCTGGCTGTGGAGAAACATATTCAGATGGGATAGACAAAGGGGAAAAAGAATAAGGCTTTTCTGAGAGGTTTCTATGAAACTGAAGACCAAGGAGCTGGAGGGTGTGCGGGGGAGCTGAGTGCTGGGAATGAGGAGAAAGGGCCGGGTGGATTCCATGCTCCTCAGTTGTCCCCAGCAGAAAGGGAGAGGGAGGGAGAGAGGTTATAATGGGGGGAGAAACTAGGTCCCCCAGAACCCTGGTAGGCGCAGAAGCGGGAAATACATCCTAAACGGAAGCTCTTATGGTGAAGAATGCCTGTTTCCATTTTTGAATGACCCCTTACAGTTCCCAGCATGCAACTCAGTGCTCCCAAGGGCAACACAGGTACTGCAGCGATCACTTTAAACAGCCCAGCCTTCCCACTTTGAACAGAACTGTAACCAGAAGTTACAAATTACAAGATAACTTTATTACTAAGGAACAAGTAATATGTAACAATGAGTTTACTATCTGTCCAAAAAAGGGGGGGCACCTTATCCTCTCCCCCATCTAACTTACATACTAGTAAAAAGGTGCTCTTGACTTCTTTTCTAGTGGACAGTGGCGATGCTATTATTAAAACAGGAGTGCCCTCTACAGGTGAAAATCTGGATTGCAGCTTAATAATAAACGAAGCCGGAAACAGGATTTATTAATAGTTATAACTGACAAATGACCATTAAGCTCATTCCACCGTGGCAAGCCAGTTCCTCCGTGTTCCTGAAAGCTGGAGGGAAATATATAAAGGAAGTAAAGTTTAAAGCTTTCTTGTACAATTATAATATAAACAGATTCATCATCTCCCCTCTGTAGACTGAAAGGAGAGAGAAGGGAGAGAGGAAGCGAATGAGGGAAGAGATTACTAACCAATATTCTACCTCATAATGTAACTGTAAGGAAACACAATGTTGCTGAATGTTGTCTCATGTTTGGTTAACACAAAGCACTTTAGAAATGCAAAAGTTTGTATAAACTAACAAATATACAGGCGTCTTGGCCCCAGTAACAGCGGTGTGAGACCATGTAAGGATCAGGACCCCAGCCAGCCAGCCACGGTGAGAGTATGTTCGAAGATTTGATAATATTTGGGGGATGATCTTGGGGGGGGAGAGAGAGAGAGAGAGAGAGAGAGAAGAGAGATGAGTGGAAGCAAGAAAATATGTCGTAAGGATAAAAAATCTCCCTCCCCAAGGATAAAAAATCTCCCTCCCCTGGGGACAGATTTTTTTAAACAAAAAGTAGCCAAGGGCAAGTATCTAAGCAACACACACACACACACACACACACACACACACACACACACACACCACACACACACACCACACACCACACACTGCAGCTCCCTTGTCCTCAACATTCTAGGGTGGGAGGTCTATTTCGGAAAGAGAAAGAGAGGGAAGATATGCTGAGCCTCTAAATATAGCACAGGAGTTTGTTATGGATCTCACTCCTCAAAAATATCCAGTCCACCTTAAGTACCAAAATAGGAAACTGTCCCTGAGAACCACCGGTGTGTGTGTGTGTGTGTGTGTGTGTGTGTGTGTGTGTGTGTGTGTGTGTGTGTAGGGGTGTGTGTGTGTGTAGGGGTGTGTGTGTGTGTGTAGGGGTGTTAAACTCCATCCTGCCCTTCTGTATCCACTGATTGATTGATAGCCAGTGCAAACCCGGGTCTATTCACTAGACAGACTGTGGCCCAGCATTCCTGCTTGCTCAGTCCTTAAGTAGCTTTCAATGCCGGCCTGTCTTCTCCATGTTTGTTTTGGTTCCCCCCATCCACGTGGGAGTCCACAGGCTTTCTCACTCACTCATCATCTTGCCTCCTGCTGCTTCAGCCAGGAATGAAGTAATAATTCACCAGCTGCTGGGGCTCCCCTCAACCCCACTACACCATGCTGGCTTCCCAGCTCAGGCATTCCGGGGTTGAACTCCATGAAGAGCAAACCCTGGGAGGGACCTGCCTCATGCTGGCTTTTTTTGACTCAATGATAGGCTGGAAATGGAAGTGAGAGAATCCCCAGAATGGCAGCACCGGGTCTTCTTTCTCTGTGTCCATGTTCTTACGATGCTCGACTGTTTCTAGGCTGCATTTCGACCTCAGGCTTATGGAGGCTCTCACACAGCTTAGAAGAGAAGTTCTCTGTAGAAGCTTTTGAATGCATTAATTAAAAATAAACCAGGAGGACGAGAGTGTGGCTCAGTGAGGCTCTGGGTTCCATTCACAACACTGAAAATGGGGATGGAGAGATGGCTCAGCGGTTAAGAGCACTGGCTGCTCTTCCAGAGGTCCTGAGTTCAATTCCCAGCACCCACATGGTGGCTCACAACCATCTGTAATGAGATCTGGCGCCCCCTTCTGGCCTGCAGGGACACATGCAGACAGAACACTATACAGAATAAATAACCCTGCAAAGAAAGACAATGCTGTGTGTGGTGTCACACTCATGAAGGATTGAAAGTTCAGGTTCAGGTTCTTGGTATGTGGCTAGCCCAGGCAACAAAGGAAGAACCTGTCAAAAGTAGAGAAGGGGGGAGAGAAAAGGGAAGTGGAAGTGGAGAAGAAGAAGGGAGAGGAGAGAACAGACAGTATCTCTGCAGTAATGCACTTGCCTAGCACAGGGTCCATGCCCTGGGCTTAGTCTCCAACATGGCAGGAAACGGAGTTAAGGAAATAAACTATGATTTCTCTTTTCCTAAAAGTAGCCTGCTGTGGTTGCCTTGGAAGTACTGCTTCTGTGTGAAGTTCACGTGTCGGGGCTGAAGGGGCCTACAGCGCCCCCTGTTGGTTGTTTAGTGCCAGCTCCTCTTTCACGGAGGACGCATGTTCAGACAGTGGAGCATGTTGTTGTGCCCAGAAGTCCCCAGAATGGAAAGGTTTCCAACTACTTCACTGCAATATATAGTCACAAACAGATTTCACATCAGAAAAACCTGCTTGTTTTAGAACAAAAGCAATCCTTTCTATTATAATAGAGAGTTTAACATCTGAGATCTAGACATAGACGTCATTTCCACGGAACACTCAGGACTAACCTGTGCGCACTGTGGGGGCTGAGTGTCTCCCAGAGAAGACACAATGATGCCAGAGAACACTGTTCTGTTCTTTGATATGACGTGTGTTTTTGTTGAATGGACTTGACGTGGGTCATGTTTTATTCAGTCTTTGTGCCGAAGAACCGGGCATTTAGTTCCCTTCTCAGAACTATGAACTTCTGCATAAATGAGTGCAAAATGGTATCTGAAAATAGGAAGAGACCCAAGACAAGGGTGGTCAGGAGAAAAGCTACAGCCCATGACTGGAAAGGTGGCCAGTTCCCCGAAAGATTTAGGGGTTTTTTTCTATTGCTGTGAAAAGACACCATGACCACCGCAACTCTTGTAAAGGAAAAAATTTAATTGGGACAGAGGTTCAGTCCATTATCATCGTGATGGGAGCACGGCAGCACGCAGGCAGACATGGTGCTGGAGAAATAGCTGAGAGTCCTACATCTTTCAGGCAACAGGAAGTCAACTGACTCACTGGGTGGTATCCCGAGCATAGGAAACCTCAAAGCTGCCTCCACAGTGACACACTTCCTCCAACAAGGCCACACCCACTCCAACAAAGCCACACCTCCTAATACTGTTACTCCTTATGAGATTATGGAGGCCAATTACATTCAAACTACCACAACATCCCAAGGAATAATTAACAGACCAAAGCCAAGGGTGCCTAAGTATTTAGACACTGACAAATGCTAACCACAAGTACAAAGCAATCCTGAAAATGTCCTAATGTGCAAGGTGAGTCTGAGGAAGAAAGAGTTATGGACAAAACCAGACCACATACCACACTGGGCTATTAATTCCTAGCAATGGCCATTTGCACTGACATGCTAATATCAAATTAACTAATATGTCTTTTAAAGTGCTAAGACATTTAGCTGAGTAAAATATGTTTTTAGATGGTACCTGCTGATGCCCTCAGTCTGATGACCTCCAGGCAAAGGTTGACTGAGGAATGAACCCACACCTGCCTTCCGGTCACAAAGTACACACACACTCACCACAGCCGGTCTCGACCGTGAAGCTCCTTCATGCCCATCTGCTCTTGCACTTCCTTTTGGCTCCCTAGCAAGCCATTCCTCAGCGACAGGGATGAATCTGCTCCACTGTGACATGTGGTATCAGGAGCCCAGGTGGCCCTGCTGTGTTGACATGTCCCACCACACTTCTTCAAGGATGCCCCATGGTAAAGGAAGGAAGTCCAGGGTAAGCCTTCCCATAGTCACAAGCTCCCTCGCCTCTCTGTCCCCATAAGCATCTTCCAAACTATCCCTTCTCTCACACATGCTCCTGGGAGGAAGCGGGAGGCCACGGGGGCTACTTGATCTACAGTGTCTGACGCCACCTCTGACCACCTCACTTCTCCTACCATGCCGTGTTTTTTTCTCTTCTCGTCCATGACTCATTAGGGTCAGGGGAAGAACACAGGAATTCTCACATCCCTTCACAAATCTTACTTAGACCCATCAAAAGGATTTTGAACTGTACCTGGTCCACACCAACCTTTCCTTAAAGTAATGGTCACTATTGCTGGGTGTCACCCTCAAGGGGAGACTTCCACATAAAGACGAGCAGATCCAGAGAAGCATAAAGGAGTAGGGGACAGACAAATTATTAGTCCATGACATGGCACCACAGAAACACGGGAAGAAAAGGCTTAGCAAGTGATGGCATGCCAAAGGTATCCACATGTTCTTAGTGTCCAGAGGCTACAACTTCACATGCATGGAGTCCTTATAAAATAAAACCAGAGGGGCGAAAGCCCAGATCATATTCATATGACAAAATATTCAGCTGTAGGGAAAAAATGAAAATCATATTCATACGATGAAATATTCAGCAGTGGGGAAAAATGAAATGCTGGGTTACACTTCCTCTGCGAACTCCCAAATACTCTGTTAAATGACATGCAAAGGGTGGCATACTGTATGATTTCATTTATGTGAAATATTCAGAATAGATACATCAGTACTGCCAGGATACAGATTGGTGGTGGCAAAGGATTGTGGGAGCAGTGATAGGCAAGAACACTTAAGGAGGTTTTCGTTGGACTAGTAGAGAGATATTGGAACCAGAAGTGGCGGTTGCATGGTGAATGTAATAAATGCCACTAAAATATTTACTCGAACATGGCAAATTTTATAAGAATTTCTCCCTGAGGCAGATGGTGGTGGTGCACACCTTTAATCCCAGCACATGGGAGGCAGAGGTAGGAGGATCTCCATGAGTTCGAAGCCAGGCTGGTCTACAGTTCCAGGACAGCCAGGGCTACACAAAGAAATCCTGTCTCAAAAAACTCCCCCCGGATAATTTTTTTTTTAAAAGATCTGAGATTGCTTAAGGTGGAGAAATGCTTAATTTTGTACAAAGGGCAGAAAAAAATTCTGGAGAGGTGATGGAACTGTTGTATGCTTGACTGTAGCTGTAATCACTCAGCTGTCTTCAGCAGCCCAAATTTGCATTGTGGTATACAAATAAGCATGATTTTTACTGCACATAATAACAATTTACTTTAAAAATGAAGATCTATCCAACAGACCAAAATGAAATTAGTGCTACTGTCTAAGTTAAGGTTTCTAATCCTGTGATAAAACATCGTGACCAAAAGCCACTTGGGGAAGAAAGGGCTTATTTATTTCAGCTTACAACTCTGTCACTGAGGGAAGTCAGGACAGGAACTCAAGGCAGGAACCTTGAAGCAGGAGCTATGGAGGGATGGGATTGCTGGCTTGCTCAGCCTGCTTTCTTATAGAACCCAGGACCACAACCCCAGGGGTGTCACTGCTTGTTGAACAGGGTCCCCCCACATCAATAATCAGTCAAGAAAATGCATCACAGGTTTGCCCACAGGACATTCCAGTGGGAACATTTTTCCCAACTGAAGCTCTCTCCCAAGTGACTCTACTTTGTATCAAGTTGACATAAAATTAGCCAGCATAGTTATCAACTATAATGTGCCATGGACCATTTCACTGGAGAATGCCCATTTCATAGGAAGGACACCCCCCCCCTTTTTTTTTTTTGGTTTTTCGAGACAGGGTTTCTCTGTGTAGCTTTGTGCCTTTCCTGGATCTCGCTTTGTAGACCAGGCTGGCCTTGAACTCACAGAGATCCACCTGCCTCTGCCTCTCAAGTTCTGGGATTAAAGGCAAGCACCACCACCACCCGCCAGGAAGGACCTTTTTTATTTTTTATTTATTTATTTATTTTTTTTTAGAGCTGAGGCTTGAACCCAGGGCCTTGCGCTTGCTAGGTAAGCGCTCTACCACTGAGCTAAATCCCCCACCCGGAACCTTTTTTTAAAAAGGAAAATAAAAAAAAAAAAATTTTAAAAAAAAACTATTCTGAAATATTACTCTAATGAAATAAAAAAAAAAAATCATGGGTGCTACCATTGAAAGGAGCTTACGCTGCCGTTTGTCACTATCGTGTATCCACCATTCATCATGTGAGGATTTGATGTGTATGAGCTTGTTAGAGAGTTTAATTGAAGACTTTTAAAGACAAATACGTAAAACCATCACCAGGATATAAGCACGGGAAAGTGCGGCTTGAAAAGCAGCGCCGAAGCTTGACTTCAAGCAGGCTGTTTGTGAAACGAGGCAGCATAAATTCCCAAGGTCCGCTGTACAAGAGTTGAAAGTATTCTTGGCACTAACTTCAAGCATCATATTTTCTTCACTTCAAAGGTGTCCTGCCTGTCCAATGATGCTTGACAAATGCTATGAAACTTCTTGGCTCAAAATATTATTTTGTCATTATTCCCAATAGCCCCGTGGGTTGAATGGGCTCAGCTGGACAGTTCCCACAGCAGGGATGTCATGGGGTGGGCTGGCTGCTCAGTCTCACACCTCACTCCTGCCATGGCACTTAATGTTAGCTGTTGGCTGAGGGCCAGCCCTGCAGGGGTCTGTATGTGGCCTACACCTGGCCTCTTCCTAAGACCTGTGGAGCACAGCACATTGCTAAATTCCCAGAGAAAGTGTCCCAAGAGCAAGCATTCCAAGACACTCCAGCAGACACTCTGTGACCTCTGAGGAGCCCTGCTTGGAAATCATCCATTGACATTTCCATCTCATAATGCTGGTGGAAAAGCAAATGGCGCTGAAGAGCTGGCTTAGCAGTTAAGAGTGCTTAATGCTCTCTCAGAGGACCAGGGTTCAGTTCCCAACACCCACATCTGGTGGCTCACAGCTGCCTGCCACTCCAGCTCAACTCTGGGGACATTGGCACACATGGCATATGATAACTTGGAAATATGTACACATATAAAAATAAAACAAATATTTCAATTTAAAAAAACAAACAAACAAACAAAAACCCACAACTCATTGGGCCAGCCCAGATTACAGGGAGGGAACGATATAGAAGCAAGCATACTTGGGGCATATTTTATTACAGACCAGCTTTGGATAATTTCCAAAAGAGGCATTAATATTCATGACCCTCTTGAAATAATACTGCTTTTTTTTGTTGGTTCATTTATTTGTTTTGTTTTGTTTTTTGAGACAGAGTTTCTCTGTGTAACCCTGATAGCCCTGGAACTTGCTTTTGTAACCCAGGCTGGCCTCAAACTCAGAGATCCACCTGCCTCTGCCTCCCGAGTGCTGGGATTAAAGATGTGCACCACCAGGTTTGGGGATTTAGCTCAGTGGTAGAGCGCTTGCCTGGCAAGCACAAGACCCTGGGTTCGATCCTCAGCTCAAAAAAAAAAAAAAGGATGTGCACCACCTCACCTGGCTTAACATTATACGCCATCCTTGCAACATTTATTAAAAAAAATTAAAGTTGTAATTTTAGAGTATCTAGTTTATTCATGTGACAGATAATGAATTCCTACTGTTCCCGTTGCCACACTATGGATACCAAAAAAAAAAAAAAAAAAAAAAAAAATGGAATCTGTCTTCTGAAAGCTTAAAGTCTAGAGACCGCACCATGGAAAGAAATAATATTTGGAAAGTTCCATAGATTGTTTTTGGAGTGTGAGGGAAATAGTCACACTAAAAATGGCATGAAGGGATGTCAAGAGGTGCCAAGGACTCATGGGAGAGGGTCTTCACGAGTTTTACAAAGTGCAAGGCAGGTGCTTAGTTAAAGTGGACTAAAAGCGTTATGTGGAGGAGCAGAGGCTTTCCAAACAGAACAAAGGTTGCCATGGAGATGGAGAGGAGGGAGGAAGCTAGGCATGTGAAAGGAAGGGGTTAAAAGACAACACACAGTCGCTGCCAAACTCCATACACCAGCGGATGCCAAACTGCATACACCAGTGGGTGCCAAACTCCATACACCAGCGGATGCCAAACTCCATACACCAGTGGATGCCAAACTCCATACACCAGCGAAGGCAGGGATGACCAGGAGCAGAGCTACAATGACTTAGAAGGAAAGTCAGTCTGAGGATGAGACAGACAGAGCTCCTGTCTTGATTCTTACTACCCAACAACCGCAAAGATGGGAAACAGAAATAGTCTAGGAACTCAGAAGACAGGGAGAGCCAGAGGCAGAGAGGGGAATCACCAAAGATGGCTCTTAGTTTTTCTTTCTCTCTCTGTTTTTAAATCAATTTTATTTAGGATGGAACCCAGGACCTTGCTCTTGCTTGGCAAACTCTACCACTGATCTATATCCCCAACATACATGTGTGTGTGTGTGTGTGTGTGTGTGTGTTTTTTATATATATATATATATATATATATATATACATATATATATATGTATACATATATATATGTATAGTATGTGTGTATATAAGTGTGTGTTATATGTGTATATATATGTGTGTATGTTGTATGTATATGTGTGTGGTATATATATATATGTATGTATGTATGTATGTATAGTATGTGTGTATATGAGTGTGTGTTATATGTGTATATATAACATATATGTGTGTGTGTGTACATGTGTATGTGTACATATATGGGCTGGGGATGTAGCTAAATATATGTGTATTATACACTTATATATGTATATATACATATATATTTAGGAAAGGGCCTAAATCAACAGAGCTGGTTTTGAACTCTAGCCCAGGCAGGGTTTGAACTTTTGATCCTTCTGCCTCAGCCTCCCCAACATCTAGAATTAGGTTTGGGGCCACACCATGCTTGACCATATTGCTTCTCGAGAAGTGAGGGAAGAAAAAAATGTAAATTTAAGACAATATGGGTCGTCAGAATAACACATCACAGAGAGGTCCCATGGCATGCGCATTACAGCAGGTGAATGAGGGTACTGTCAGGGTGACCTGCCCTGAGGGTATTGGAGTGGTGCTGGAGTAGAGGCTGACATTCTCAGTGGACTGTGGAAGGCAATAGCCAAACACCACGTTCTCTATGTTTAAGCGTTGGGGATTATGAGGGATCCGTAACTGCCAGAGGAGGAGAATATTTAAAGTCATTCTCTTCCTGTGGGGAGAGCAGAGAGAAAGAGAGACAGAGACACAGAGAAACAGAGACATAGAGAGAGAGAGACAGAAACAGAGAGAGCATGCGCCAGAGGACAACCCAACCCCCAGTATCATTCCCTTGCTTTGTTTGGTTTGGTTTGGTGTTTGAGACAGGGTCTCTCACTGGCCTGGAAGTAGGCTGGTGACTGGCCAGTGAGCTCCAGGGATCAGCCTGTCCAACTGTCCCCTCCCCAGCACTGAGATCACAGGTGCATGTCACTATGGGGGTCGAACTCAAGTTCGTATGCTTGCACAGTGTGTTTGCTTGTTCATTGCTGTGGTAAGACACCGTGACCAAAAGCAACTTGGGAGGGAAAGGGTTTAGTTCAGCTGGTAGTTTATAGTCCATCCCAGAGAGAAAGGAGAGCAGGAACTCAGGGCAGGAAGACCATAAAGGAAGGCTGCTTACTGGCTTGCTCAGCCTACCCTACCGTAGAACCCAGGGCCACCTGCTCAGAGCTGATACTTTCCCCAGTGGGCTGGGCCCTCCACATCAACCATCAATCAAGAAAATGTCCCCACAGACTTGCCCATGGTCTGCCTAACAAGGGCTCTCCCAATTGAGGTTCCTCTCCCATATGACTCTAGCTTATACCAAGTGACAAACTCCACCAAAGACACAGAGCGAGAGCTTTACTGACGGGGCTGTCTCCCCAGCCCCCAGCAAGCAGGAGTCTCCGTGTACTTTTTCTCCTTGTGTCAATAATGCGCCTGTAATCCCAGCACTCCGGAGGCAGAGCCAGGCGGATCTCTGTGAGTTCCAGGCCAGCCTGGTGTAGAGAACGAGATCCAGGACAGCCAGAACTACACAGAGAAACCCTGTCTCAAAAAACCAAAAAGGAAGAAAGGGAGGGAGGGAGGGAGGGAGGGAGGGAGGGAGGGAGGGAGGGAGGGAGGGAGAAAGGGAGGAAGGAAGGAAGGAAGGAAGGAAGGAAGGAAGCTCAGCAAATGAAGTGCCCGGCTGATTCATTGAACCTGTCATTTCTTTTCACTTAAGGCAGACTCCTCTAGGGAGTGAAAGGAATACAAATGTATTATGCTTCTTGGAATACTGAGGTTTGGGTTTGAGGTAGAAATGCCCCCACCCCCACCCCGCACCCCCGTGGGCAGAAAATCTAGCTGTAAGAAAGAAAAAAGATCGGGTTCTTATCTCATAAACGGACATATTTCTTGTCCTCTGCTTTTGTCTTTTCTTCTAGAAGAGCTTGTTTTTCTTGTTAAATTTCACAAAGGAGAAAGCAAGCAGAGTGTAGCTCTTTCCATTGAAAAACTTGGCTATGAGGATAACAATGATAGGTCGTGGTGCTGGGGATGAGGAGGCTGGTGTTTGGTCTCTGTTAATGTGTCTGTCTGACTATCGCGACACTTTGTTTCTTCTGTGGACTCCTTAAAAAAAAGCTTAATGGAGAAAAAGAAAGAATTACTGATGTTGGAAGATTGCACAGAAGGAGAAAAGGTCCTGTAGAAGAAAACACCTCCTACGAACTAAAGAAAAAGAGCTGAACATTGCGAGGGCCGCACGCTAACACAGAATCAGTCAGAAGGCCAAGCTACCCCCCAAGAACGCAGAGGAAGGGGGGCTGCCTCTGGAGACAATGGTGGGGGAAATAATAGAAGGGGCAAATAAAGAGACTAACCAATGTGTGCACAGCCTTGGCTAAAGCAGACACTGGTACTTTCCTCTGGCCCTATTGAGAGAAATGTGCTTGACTCTTGTCTTAGTTAGGGTTGTATAGCTGTGAAGAGACACCATGACCACGACACGTCTTATAAAGGAAAACATATAACTGAGGTGGCTTAACAGTTTCGGAGGTTTAGTCCATTATCATCCTGGCGAGAGGCAGGGCAGCGTGCAGGCAGACGTGGTGCGGGAGGAGCTGAGAGTTCTGTATCTTCATCCACAGGCAGCAGGGGGAGACTGTGTGTCACACTGGGCATGGCTTCATTATATAAGACCTCCAAGCCCGCCTCCACAGTGACACACTTCCTCCAGCAAGGCCACACCTACTCCAACAAAGGCCACACCTCCTAATAGTGCCTATGGGCTAAACATTCCCTATGGGCTAAACATTCAAACACACGAGTCTATGGGAGACATTCCTATTCAAACCACAACTATGCATCTAAATGTTGGGGGGGTTTGCTTGCTGTTTGTTTGGCAACGAAAAAGATCAAACCCAGGGTGGTTTCAGTGCTCTGTCTAAATGAAATAAAAAGAAGGAAGTGGGAAAAGGGCGAAAGTTGAACAAAATGCTAGTCACTGTGCAGTACTCCTGTGCTCACACACATTCACTCGATTAATGGCTTCTGTAGTCAAAAAAAAAAAAAGAAAATCAACCCCTGCCTTGAAGAGCACATTGCCCCCATCATCTTCATGTATACCAAAGCAGTCCTTGTAAACGTTCCCTAAAGTTCTTTTTTTTAGCCAGCACCCTCATGCTAAATCACAGACTCCCCCCAAGCCCCGCCCCAACTCAGTAAAGACCGTTGGACAAGCAAGTGTAAAACAGCTACCATTGAGACAGGCACATTCACAGGAACCCTTCAGTCAAAGAATGTCATTATTCAGTTTAGGATTTGAACGGGGATGTAGACTTGATGGTCTCTGAGGAATTAGTGTTTTTGAATAAGCCATCCAACGGGTTATGTTTGAATGTGATTTTCTGATTAAGGCACTATGCATCAACTGACTTCTTAGAAGAAAAAAGAAGTAGTAGACAGGTTGTAAAATCAGTGCACAGTCCCCCAGATGTTTTCTGCAGAAGCTGAACAAGGCAAAAGGATGTGGCTGTATCCCTTCTGGTCCAGTTTCAGGACAAACAGACGTAAATAAACTGTAGGTAGGATTTGGCCACCTTGGGAAGGAGCGTGGTGGGGGACAGGGTCCCCCCAGATTGAAAGCCGCAGACATGAAGCATCATTCCAGCATTTGGCAGGCTGGATTACACTGGCAGCCAAGTGCATAATTGCCAGGAACCGACCAGATCCACAGAGACACCAGTCACTTCTGAATGCTGAAAAATGTTAGTAATATACCGTAATAAATGTAAACCTGACTCACTTAATCAGATTTGAGTCCCAGGCTGGGGATTTCTACACAGAAGGGAGATGTTTACTGAAATCTTGAATTTCTGCACCGTCTCCCATCCAAGGAAGAACAGAACTATTATCTATGTGGCCTTGCCAGCATGCTTTATATTTCAGGTCATTAATATGGATGCTTATAACACACATGTTCCCAATTCCTTCTGAATTCACCTCAGTGTGAAGTGCTGAAATAATGCTTTTCCCGTTGTCTTGAATCTAAAGTGAGGAAAGGATTGCTGGGAGAGAGATTCTTCCCCTGTTCCTGGCACACGCTCCTGGATCTTTTTTACAAGCTGATGAGATGGAGGACGATGTCAGCTGCACTCCTCCATGAGAACAGTCTAGGCATGGAGTGCCAAAAAGGGTGGACAGAAGGAACTAGCCGGTCATCCCCCTAAAATGAAGGTGGGCAATCAGCTCGGTTGGTCCTGGCTGACTTTCCCAGCTTCTTTTACATATAGCCCCATGTTCTAATTTCACATTTGATGGTGTGATAAAAATATTCCGATAAAAACAAACAAACAAACAAACCATGTTTGGGAGAACTCTGGCAACTAATCATGTCACATCCACAGTCAAGAGCAGAGAGAGAATAAACACGTCCTGGCCTGTTTGGTCTCAGTTAGCTTTCTCCTGTTCTGTTCAGGACCCCATGCCTAGGGAATGGTGCTTCCCACAGTTGTCTGGGTTTTCTTATCAATTCACATTTAAGAAAGCCATCCCCCTGGAGAGATGGCTTAGAGGTTAAGAGCACTGACTGCTCTTCCAGAGGTCCTGAGTTCAATTCCCAGCAACCAACCACATGGCTCACAACTGTCTACCATGAGATTTGGTTCCCTCTTCTGGCCTGCAGGCATACATGCAGACATAACACTGTATATGTAATAAATAAGTAAATCTTTAAATAGTTTTTTTTAAAAAGCCCTCCCACCCCAGACATGCCTACAGGCTGAACTGATCTAGACAACTGCTCATTAAGACTCTCTTTCCAGGTGATTCTAGGCCATGTCAAGTTGACAGTTAAAGTTAACTAGTTCAGAAATCTGATTTTCCCAAAGACTGCCCTAGCCTCAGGTAACTGACTCACCCTGAGCACTCTAGGAAATCCTCCAGTGCACAAGTTAATCCATCCGTTCCAAGTAATAACTCCATCCCACACATGCTGGGTGTTAAGGTGACGTGTCCAATATCACACAGTTAACTTCCAAGGTAGAATTTGAATTTGGATCTTTTGGCTTCAAAGCCCTTGACCTTTCTGGTAGAGCACCCTCTTTCCTGGTGGAACCATGACATCTAAGCACAGCATGCCTTCCAAAGCACAAAGCAAGCATACTGGGAAGACAGCGGATTGGGCGGGCCTCGAGGGGAAGGCCTCAGCTGGTGATAGAGGCCAAATGACAGAGACTCCAGGCACAGAGAAGGCCAGGTTTTGGAGACATGATTAGAAACCATCAGGGCTTCAGTCAGGGTTGGAACTGTCCCGGCAGCACAGGTCAGGCAAGGAAAACTAGGCAGAAGTGAATGCTGGGTAATTCCAGCATTACCACTGACCTGGTTTCCGAGCCCCCCTTCCCTGCTCTTTACAGCTAGGCTATGGAATGGCATCCACATTTTGCTGTCCCAACAAGGATTCTTCTGGGAGTGAACAGAGGGGTTAACAATTACTACAGCCCAGCAGCCGTTAGCCAGGACTGACCTGGACCCACACAGACGGACTGAACGCCTGTGCTTGAGACCAAGGCTGAGAACTCTGGCACAGCTGAGGTGTGATCTTCAGGACTGTTTACAGGACAGGACAGAGACTCCTGGGAAGTACCCCACCATGAGGGAAAGGAAAGTCTGAGCAGGTGAACTGAGTTCAGTGACAGCAAGCCATGCTATAAGGACAGGATTAGCACCATCCAGGGTTGGCCACACCCAACATCCTCTGTCCTGTGATCTACAGATTTTAGAAGTCAGTGAAATTTAAAAGAGCTGTCATAGTTTTCAAAGCTCTTGAAGAGGTGGGGTTGGGTAAATCATGCGCTAGCCATTTCCCCAGAGACAGAGGAGAACGGTTGGCACCGTATACCTAGTAGTAGCCTATGCAGGGGTGGTCTAGAATGCAGGTGGCAGTCAGCTGTAGGACTGGGCAGCCATTCTAGACAATACCCAAGCAAGGGAGAGCAGGAGGTCCAGAAGAAGGGTGGGGCTTGCTTTTGTGCCTCACCATACACAGGAGCCTAACCACGAGTACTCATTGAACTGGTTTGAGGACTATAGAGCTGCAGTACCACATAGTTTAGACACATTCAAGCTACAGCCTATGGGCCACAGGCATCCCAGGACAGTACGAGTGTGGCCCCACAAATGTGACAACACGTCATGATGTCAGAAGATTGGACACCTGTGACATAGGGGGGAGAGAGAGAGAGAGAGAGAGAGAGAGAGAGAATTCACCAAAGATGTCATTTTTGTCCAGTGGTGGAGGGTGGGGGGGTCTAAACAAAGAGCCTTCTTGAGTAAAGGGGTACTTCCCCGGACACTCACTTCATATCAGTAGTTTTCTAGTCTATAAAGTAGGCAGAGATATACAGTGCAATGATATTTGCATTTATAAGATCATGCAAGAAAATATCTATACATGTTGTCTTAGAGTTTCTATGACTGTGAAGAGACACCATGACCACGGCAACTCTTATAAAGGAAAACATTTCATTGGGGTGACTTGTTTACAGTTCAGAGGTTCAGTCCATTATCATCAAGATGGGACATGGCAGTGTGCAGGCAAACATGAGGCGGGAGCTGTAGAGGGTCCTATATCTTGCAGGCAACAAGAAGTGGCCAGTGACACTGAGTGAAGCTTAAGCAAAAGAGACCTCAAAGCCTTGCACAGTGACATACTTCCTTCAACAAGGCCACACCTCCCAATAGTGCCACCCACTATGAGCTTATAGGGGTGAATTGTAAGCATTGCAGCTCTGATGAAAAAGTATCCTGGCAGTTGGGAGCCAAGGAATACCACGAAGTCACTGTAAGTGTAGCAGCTTACAGCCCTGCTCTAGGGAAAAGTTTCCCCTCAGTGTAACAACTCTGCCATGGCAGGGAAGGGTTTCCCTAGTGAAAGTGTTCTGCTCTGCTCCCCTCTGCTTCACTCTGCTGAAACAAGGTCTCACCCAAACCTCGTTCAAGAGATTTATTGGCAGGGAAGAATCCAGGAGGGTGGATGCCTCTGCCAGGATAGGCAAAGGCAGCTCCCAACTGAACAGGTACAGGGCTTATATAGGGGCCTCTTAGGGGCAGAGTTTTTCAGGGTAATGTTTTCAGAGTGGGGATTGGTCAGATTTCAATCCCTGAGTTTGGACAAGCTCAGGGATTGGCTGGATTTTGTGCTCAGGAATTGGTTGGATTTCCTGATCAGGGATTAGTTGGGTTTTGTGTTGAGTTGGTCAGGGGCAGAGTGTGTTTTTTTGACTCTGGTTTCAGGCCCAAAGTGTGTTTCTTTGGTTCTGGTTTCAAGGTCAGGGTGTGTTTCTTTGGCTGGCCCTTTTACCCTACATTCCCCCCCCTTTTGTTTATTAATAAAACAACTGGGGGTGAGAAAAGAGACAGCATTATCATTAGACTACTTCCTGCTGAATTGGGGTGTCAAGGTTCTTGGGACAATCTTGATCTTCATTGTCAGGACCAGGTGCTACAGGTCTCTGGCTCCATAGCTAGGGGCTGGTAATCCTGTAATAGTAACTGGTTAAAAATCTGGTTAGAAATCTTTTGAATCTTTTATTGAAGGAATCTAGACAAGTTTACAAGGCATCATGCAACTAGCAGGATTAAGAAAAGGAGAAGAGCTGGGCACCGGTGGCACTCGGGAGGCAGAGCCAGGCAGATCTCTATGAGTTTGAGGCCAGCCTGGTCTACAGAGCAAGATCCAAGACAGGCACCAAAACAACACAAAGAAACCCTGTCTCAAAAAACCAAAAGAAAAAAAGAAAGAAAGAAAAAAGAAAGAAAAGAAAAGAGAACAGAAGAAAAGAAAAGGAGAAGAGGGGTTAAGAAGGGTAGCATCCAGTTCCATATTGGACTATCAGTGATCCACTGGCCAGAGGCACCAAGTTGTTTCTTTTTTTTTGAAGATCCATCTGAAGTTGTTGGATCTTATCTTTTCTACACCTGATTGATTAACATTAGAAGCAACATTCCTCCTTAGGGAAGAGACAAAGACCACCTCTCTGCTGTTAGTAAATCTGATCCTCACCAATTTTGTAGCACTATGGTGGCCAGAGAGTCTATTGGCCCTGGAGGGTTAGGATGGTCTGACCCACCCATTGGAGATCCTGGATGGAAATCCAGGAAAGCCGACGGTAACTAGCTAGTGAGGTAGTCAGTCCTGCCACTCTGGTGCTGATACTAGTAGTTATGCCCAAGGCTGCTACTGCTGACACTGGTGGTTTGGCCCAGGGCTGCTAGAAGGGGTATGACCTGAACTGCTCATTTCTCATGCCATAAATTCAGTGATGGGAATTGGCAAGGGTTCTTCACCAGGTACCACCCCTAGCTTTGGAAAAAGGAACACCAGGGCACAAGTCCCAGCCCCCTAGTGGGTAAGCAGTGGTAAACTTGTATGCCACAGAGAATTGAGGCATTGTGAATGTTTGAACATAGGGCTGGGTGGTAGTGTTATTGCAGTCTGCAGAATCCAGGGTGCCCACAAGGTGTGATCCTGAGGAGTTAAAGCAGTCTGTGATACTGAAGAGAGAGATGGGGGGGGGGGGCTAAAAGGTGGTAGTGATATTTAGCTCAGAGCAATTAACAAGCAGTGAGGTGAGAGCATCTAATTTTTATACCTTCAGAACTTTCATTTATATAACACTTTCTTGGATCCTCAGAGCTTAATTAAGCTTTCACATCCTCAGACAACATTTTCTTGGACCCTCAGAACTTAAGTTATCCTCAGTACTTACTTAAGTGTTCACATTCTCAGACCTTTATAACACTTTCTTGGACTCTTACTAAAACTGGGCTAAATTTTCACCAACAGCCTTTCCCGGGCTCTCTTTGGGAATTCAGTCCTTCTACACAGTGCCAAGTCTCAGCTGCTCTCCATGACCCCTTCATGTCCTTTTAAACTAACACCACCTAAGTGACTCTTATATTAGTTTGGCTACCAGCTTGAGGTAAGTTCCTGTATGAGTACATGGAGGTGCAGTTTATTAAAGAAGCATTGTTTTTAAATTCTATCGTTAACCCTGTTTTTATTATTTTTGTTTTCAGGACAGGAATTATCATACAAAGACAGAGAAAACAGGCATGGGGTAAAGCCCCAGTGAAGGAGAGATGGGAGAGGAAGTTATAGGGAGTTGAATCAGCCTTTGACAGCCTGCTATAGAGTAATTGCCTGACCCGATTAGGACAAGCTGTTGGTTAGAGGTGGGGGTCTCCTGGACGTAAGAGCTGCCCCAGATAGGTGTAGATGAGAAGAGATGGAGGAGATAACAAGGTTTAGATACAAGATCATATGTTTGTGCAGCGGCAGAAGTCGTCATCATTGAAGATAGAGCACGCCAGTTTTGACCATTTGAACTGCGCTGAAGCCAGAGTGAGGCTAGAATAAAATCAGAGTCCATGGAGGAAGAGGGGAGGGGTCTGAAAATGAACTCTGCTGGAGGGAGCAGAGTAAGCTCCAGGCAGGAGCTGAGAGTCAGGAGGGACAAGGCTGCAGAGGTCCAGATGGGCTTAAGGAAGCTGTGGGGGCTCAGCAGGCAGCTCCTGGGGGAGGAGGCCAGAAAACAGGGAGGACTCCAATAGAGGGAGAGAAGCAAGTATCTTAATAAATAGAGAGTGCCCACGTAGTGAGGCCCCGGGGGTGTAGCAAGCTCCAGGAGCCAGAGAGAGGACATTTACCAAGTAGGCGAGGAGAGATGGATGTCGAGAGCAGGTGGAGGAAGAAGCAGCTGAAGAATTTAGAACCAAATATGATGGACAGCAGATGCCAGCAGAAACAAATGGTCTGCATACATCTTTAGAGTCAAGTCAGTGACTTGAATCATTTTGAAGTGTTAAGACATGGGCACTATGGGCTGAAGTTGATAAGTCAGAGGTCCTGAACCACGAAGTAGGTTCCGTTGGTTTTCATAACTGCGAGGATGGGGTTATTAAAGGGAGAAGTGGGGAGCAGAAGATTCTTTCTTATGTTAGAGATGAGAGGCTTAAGTCCCCCGAGGCTTTGGAAAGAAAGTGGGTTTTGAGCCTGGATTACATATTTGCTGGGGTTTTGAGGTTGAATGATAAGGGGGGGGGGTGACATTTGGCTATAGAGGGGTTTTGGGTGTCCCATACCCAGGGATCTACCTAAGAGGTCAGTAAGGGGAAAAGTGTGTCAGATCATGTGGTTTGGAGGAGAAGGAGGAGAAGGATGGCTGGTGATCCTGGGGTCAAGTGGATGGGGGAGCAAAAGAAACAGAGGCTCCCCCTTTGGCTAGGAGGTCCTTTCCCAGAAAGGGGGTGGGACAGGGTGGTACCACTAGGAAAGAGGATACCCCTAAAGATACAGCTAAATGCTGGGGTTTGGGGAGCCCAGTCAGGCTGTCTCCTTACCCCAACAACAGGTGAAAGAAAAGGAGAGGTGGGTCCCCAGAGCTTCATCAGAACCAAAAGAAGTGGACCTGGTATCCAGAAAGAATGAGGTAGATCACCCCAATACTATGATGACTACCCCAGGCTCCCTGTTGGAGATGGTGGTGGTCAGGCCAAGGGAGCCCAGGGCCCCCTCAGTTGTTCATGACCAAGGAGGTGGAATGAAGGGTGATTGGGCTTGATATCCTCATGCCTCAAGGGGTATGGGGGCAACCAACACTCCAGTACCTTTCTGGATGGTACCTTGGACATGGTCTGGGTGGTTTACGCGGTTTCAGACAGGCCCCGGTCCAGTGACCCTCTGACCACATTTGAAACAAGGACACAGAGGCTCTTGGACTTTAGGAAAACAGGGAGGCTAAGCTTCGGTTTCAGCCAGCCTAGCAGCCTTAGATATCGTTAGTTATTTTTATTTGGGGCTTTTCGTATCTCCCAGGGTTCACCTTGAAGGCCACAGTGGACTTCTGCCTGTGGAGTCAGGGGTCCTCTCCCTAGTTGTTTAAGTTGACCCCAATATCTGGGAGAAGAAGTAGGCCCTAAGGAGTTGCTTCCCATCTGGGGTCTCAGGATCCAGACTGGTATATTGTAAGAGGGCCCTTGTGAGGTGGTCTGGGAATCGAGATGGGTTTTCATGCTTTTCCTAGATGACCCCTTGGACTTTTTCATAATTTACTACCTTAAGGGCGGCCTTGCAAATACCAGCTAGGAGGCAAGTTATAAATCAATTCCTAGCTAGAGTACCCCCTGGGGTATTATAATCCCATTCAGGTAGTTTGGATGTAATTTGGCTGGCCCTTTTACCCTACACCAGTTACATTTAAACTACCACATGCTATTCTATGATAGTTCTTAGCATATAGAAACTTCCTTTTTGAAGATTTATGTTATTTGTATTTATATGTATGTATGTGTGCTTGCGTAAGTTTATCAGCATCATGAACATGCAGGTGCCCACAGAAGCCAGAAAAGGGTGTCATCAGATCCCCTGGAATTGGAATTACAGACAGTTGTGAGCTACTCAATGTGGATGTTAGGACCAAACCAGGTCCCTCTTGGAGAATAATAAAGGCTTAAACCTTTCTTTGTGTGTACTGAATCTCTCTAGTCCCTAGAAACATATTCTAAGAGTTGGGACTATGGCTCCATCAACAAAGCGTGAAGACACGAGTTCAGGTCCCCCAGCCCCATGTAAGTCCCAAGGCAGCAGTGTACACCTGTAATCCCAGAGCTAGGGAAGCAGAGAAGAGAAAGGAGGACTGCTGGCCAACCAGCAGAGGGCTCCAGGCTCATTACAGATCAAGTCTCAAAAATAACATGGGAAAGTGATTGAGGAGGACAGCTAACATCAACCTCTGGCTTCCATACACACGCGCACGCGCGCGCGCGCGCGCACGCGCACACGCGCGCACACACACACACACACACACACACACACACACACACCACATGGGGGGAAGGGAGGGAGAGAGGAAGGGAGAGGAAAAAGGCAAGGGGAAAATGGAGAAAGGAAGAGAGAGAGAGAGAGAGAGAGAGAGGTTTTTAAAGACATCCTAAAAACTATCAAGGCTTGGTACCTTGGAAAGAATGACATCTGCTGGTTCTCTTTAATACTTAGCTCATGAATGTTAGTTTTCCTACAATTTGAAATTAATGCTTTGTAATAAAATGAATCACTTGCCCAATGGTCACCATGAAAACACAGACATTATCAAGTATTAACAAAGACCAGAATGTGGAGTGAAAAGCATCTTCCCTGTTGTCCCGATACAAAGTTCCTGGTGTCTCTTTAGTGGCACTAATTTCTTCAAGACTTACAGATGCTTTGCAAAACCCTCCTTGTCTGCATCTTAAAGTTCACACTCCTTTTGTTGATTGTTGATCTTAGTGCCTACACTCTTGGTCTCCTGCTCAGGAAGTCGTCTGCTGTGCCATGTGTTCAAGGATGTTCCCCACTTTCTCTTCTCTCAGGTTCAGTGTGTTTGGTTTTTAGGTTAATGTCTTTGATACATTTGGACTTGAGATTTATGCAGGGTGATAAATCTATTTGCATTCTTCTAATGGTGAAATTATTTAGGCCACTCCACATAGTTAAAAGGGAGATTTATTTTGTGGGGTAACTTACAATGAAGGGGTAGGTTGCAGGGTCTGGCAAAGGTATAGTGCAGTCTGGCGATGTTCTCTGGAGAACTCTGCTCAGTCTCCCTCCAGCGTCCAGGGTCCCGGAACCAAGCGCGCCTCCCCTTCCAATCCTCCGTCTTCCATTTCCTTCTCCACCCTGCCTTGTGGGCGCGACCATTACCGGAGCCTCAATGGGGGTTGGAACTTCCCGGCCAATGCTGGGATGGCTACCCACTACATTCTTCTACATGCAGACATCCAGTTTGAACAGCACCATCTGTTGAAGATGCTGTCTTTTTTTTTTTTTTTCCAGTGTGTATTTTTGGCTTCTTTATCAAAAATTGGGTGACTACAAGTGTGTGAATTTATGTCTGGGTCTTCAACCTGATTCCATTTCCAACATGTCAGTTTTTATGCCAATACCATGCAGTTTTTATTACTATGCCTCTGGCACTGGCCATCTTTTGTAGCCAGGCAAGGCTTCCAGTATGGGACCAGGTTACATTCAGTTGAGTTGTTGGCCAATAGGTTCCCATTGAGATCCCTAAACAACCCAGGCTAATGCTAAGACAGAAGGTCACTCTCTGAAAATTGACAGTGGTCCTTGTTGCCAAGGACAACATCCACACAGCTCATTGAATGTAGAGAGGTTGAGCTGGTAAGGGCTTGAAGGCTTGACCCCTGCATTCTAGTCCCTTTGGTGTGAGAAGGTACTCTGCAGGTTACAGAAAAAAGAAGACACCAATCCAGCCAAAAGTCCTCCACCTACATCTGTCCCACCTGTAGGATGTGCTGGGACAAGGGTGGTGTAGAACTTGTGTTTGGTTTAACTTGAGGCCTACACCACAAGAGGGAGCCCATGCCCTGCACTGCCTGGATGGCAAGGAACCAGAGACAGGATGGCCCAGAGACCTAGGGTAGAACCAAACACAACTGAGAAAGAGAGAGAGAGACAGAGAGAGAGAGAGAGAGAGAGAGAGAGAGAGAGAGAGAGAGAGAGAGAGAGAGAGAGAGAGAGAGAGAGAGATTATTCTTAATGATATTCTGCTACTCATAGATTGGTGCCTTGACCAATGTCATCAGAGAGGCTTCCTCCTGCAGCAGATGGGCTCAGATGCAGAGACTCACAGCCAGACATGATGCAGAGTCTAAATTGGAGGTCTCCATCAGGTCCCTCCCCTCAGAGATCAGGGAACCAAGCAGAAGATGGGAAAGACTGCAGGAGTCAGAGGGGATGGAGGACACCAGGAGAACAACAGACTCAACTAAGACTCACAGAGACTGAAATGGCAAGCGCAGGTACTGAACAGGTCTGCACCAGGGCCTCTGTGCATCTGTTACAGCTGTTAGCTCGCTGTTCTTGTGGGACTCCTAACAACGGGAGCAGGTGAGTCTCTAGCTCTTTTACCTGCTCCCGAGACTCTTTTCCTCCTATTAGGTTGCCTTGTCCAGGCTCCACATGGGGGCTTTTGCCTTGTCTTATTGTATCTTATTTTGTCCTGTTTGGCTGTTGTCTCTTGGAGTCCTGCTCTTTTCTGAAGAGGAAAAAAGCATGAGTGGATCTAGGGGAGAGAGGAGGTGTGGTGGGGAGCTAGGAGGAGTGGAGGGAAGGAAAACTGTGGTGTAGTTGAGATGTATTATATAAGAGAAGAACCTTTTTTTTTTTCCCCCAAGACTTGGAGCCTGTCCTGGAACTTGGAACTCGCTTTGTAGACCAGACTGGCCTCAAACTCACAGAGATCCACCTGCCTCTGCCTCCCAAGTGCTAGGATTAAAGGTGTGCGTCGCCACTACCTGGCTCTATTTTCAATTAAAAACAAAACAAAACAAAACAAAAAAAACCTCATACTCCTTTCTTTGCTAATTCATGTTTTTCATCTTTCTGTTTTAGAAATGAACAAGAGTAGTCCAGGGCATGTGGGCTGAAATGTCCAGATTCCCATGCTCCTGGACAAAGAACTGCACCAGGGACACACTGTAAGACAATCAAAAGAGAGAGTTTCTTAAGAAAGAGAAAAGCACTCCACTTGAGAATGGGGGTGGGTGTAGCAGAAATGTTAGAAATTCTTATTAATAAAAACAAACCTGGGCTGGTATTGGGGTGACTACTGGAAGATCAGAGAAGCAAAACAAGCCACAGCTACTTCACCTCGCCAGTTCCTTAGCTGGTCTTGTTTCCTCAGGCTGCAAGCTTCTGAGTCCTCATCCAAATTGCTCTCAGCTGAACTGTGTTGCTCCAAAGCCTGAATGCTTATCCAGCCAGATGCTTAACTCACTTAGTTCCTGGTCCTCATGCCTTATATACCTTTCTGCTTTCTGTTATCACTCCCTGGGATTAAAGGCTGGATTTCTGGGATTAAAGGCGTGTGTCTCCATGCTGGCTGTATCCTTGAACACACAGAGATCCACCTGGCTCTGCCTCCCAAGTGCTGGGATTAAAGGCGTGTACCACCACCGCCCAGCTTCTGCTATGGTTTACTCTTCCCATTTTCTAGCCACCATTTATGGCTCTGTATCTAGTGGCTGTCTGTTCTCTGACCCCAGATAAGTTTATTTCGGGGAACACACAATATTTTGGGGGGAACACAATACCACAGGTGGGCTGGTTAGCTGGGAAAAAGCACACATTCAAAAGTGCTTGGTCATTTACATGGTGCCTGTCTCTCTCACATTTGTATATTAGGCTTTTCCCATGAGTTCTTTTCATTGCCCATAGCCAGGTGAGAAAAGATATCCAGTCTTCTGCCAACTGACATCCTCTATATGTTAATCCCTAGGCCATTCTCTCCAGACCCTACTCTGCTGACATTTTGAACTGTCACTGTAATTGTCATTCAATGCAGCCAGAAAGAGCACATTGCACAGCCTGGGTGCGATGCTGTCTTGAGTTTCCTCCATCAAACAACTTGGTCCATTGCAGTTCAGCATCAAGCAAGTTCTCAAGGCGTGGGAAGAACAAACCCAGATCCTTTGCCCGAATATAACCTGATTTATCTGTGCTGCAGATCCCCATGGAATGGCCTCAGAAACCCCAAAGGCCTCCTCTGTGCACACTTCTCTCAGCATCCTGCTCTCCCATGAACCCACCCTAACAGCCCATTAAGCTCTGCTTCCAGCATCCCAGGGCTCCTCTGACCTGCAGCTCCAGGTCTGTTCACATTCCTCCCACAAACCAGTTCCGAAGACCTGCCTGGTCAGCTCTGTCACAGCCACAGCCTCACTCTTTGGTAGTTTTAGTATGACTTATTTGTCTCGTTGCTATGACAAATACAGGACAGACGCAACTTAAGGAAAGAAGCATTTGTTTCAACTCTGAGTTTAAGAGGATATCATTAATTATAAAGAGACAGCAAGGCAGAGCCCATGGCAATGGGGGAGGGGGCTGGGACCTCTCACATCTTCATAGTTTGGAAGTAAATGGTAGGAACAGCACCCATCGGCCAGCTTTCTCCTTCCCCTCTTTTCATTCAGCCCAAGACTACAGCTGATCAGGTGGTTTCACACACACTAAGGACCAGTCTTCCTTTCTAGGTTAAACTCTGAAAACATCCTCACAGACACATCCAAAGGTGTATTCCACCAGTGTCCTAGGTGCTTTTAATCTAATGAAGATTAACCACCTCATGCCCAATAGTAGATGGAAAGGAAAAATTACACTATATGTATACAGTGGAATGCTTTGTGAGAACACAGGCAAGTACAGCTACAAACAACAGCATGAATGGATCTCACAAACATCCCATCGAGAAAGAGAAGCCGGATGCAAAAGATTCACCTTCCATAAATGAGTGTACAGTGTACAAACAGGCAAATGTCTCCTGAGTAAAAATAAAGATGATCACAAGAGAGTGAACAGAGGCACAGAAGAGGTTTTGGTGACCTGGGAATATTCCATGTTTTGATTAGTGTGTTGTTTATAAGATTAGTGATGGTTTAAATATAAAATGTCACCCGCACAGTCATGTAGATGAACACTTGGCCCCCAACTAGTGGTGCTTTTTTTGGAACATTGTAGAATCTTCCAAACCATGGTAGAAAATCTGGGATACCTTACTTTTTTTTTCAGACTCCACATTTTGATGGACAATATCAAAGTCACATTTCACAAAAGCATGTAAGATCAACAATATTAGAATAGCAAGTACAACCTATTACGATTATAAAACACAATACCACTTAAATTTTTAAGTAGTTTTGTAAATAAATCTTGCAATCTACTGAAACCATCCAATGCAAATTAGAACTAGCCGTCCATCACCCTGCAGTAAATCAAGAGGGAAATGAGAGCAGACAAACTGAAGCACATTCCTGTGGGAGTCACATGTCTTCCCTGGATCGCAGACTGATGCAAGAGGAACAGGGTGCGTTTGTGGGTTGGTCTGCATCAGTGGTTCTCAACCTATGGTCGCAACCTTTTGGAGGTTGCATAGCAGATTTGCTGCATATCAGGTATTTACATCACAATTCATAACAGTAGCAAAATTACAGTGATGAAGCAGCCACTAAATGATTTTATGGTTGGGGGTCCCTGCAACATGAGGAACTGTATCAAAGGGTCACAGTATTGGGAAGGTTGAGGACCTATATTGTAGGTTCTATATTACCTATATCATTGTGAACCAAATAATACTGTTATGACGTGGGAGTGAGACAGTTTGCCACAGTTAAAGCAAGGGAGAAACAACAGATGTCTACTGCAGACATCACTTATTGCATTGGCCGTCCTCACAGGAAAAAGTCCTAAACTTGGCTTGTCAGTGTTGCGGAGTATTTGTGTACACTGTAAAGATGAGTCTCTGCCTAAGGCTCCTTCTGACTGCTTTAATAAAGAGCTGAATCACCAACCGCTAGGCAGGAGAGGATAGGTGGGATTTCTGGGGAGAGAAAGGAAGAGGAGGAGGAATCTAGGCACACAGATTTTCTCCAGAGACTCTAAAGAAATTAGTACAGAACAGAGGTGACCTAGCCATGTAGCAGAATGTAGATTAATAGTGACAGGTTCATTTAAGTCATGAGAGCTAGTTGGAAAAAAGCCTAAGCTAAGACCAAGCTTTCATAATTAATATTAAGTCTCTGTGTCATTACTGGGGAGCTGATGGTCCCACAAAAGTTTGTTATATGTCAGTCATGAGGAAGTATGTTTTCTCCTCTGCACTCAGCTGCAAGATTCCAGTGTTTTCTCCATAGCCCACAGGCCAAATCCATTAATAACAATATTAAAATATATTTAAACATGGACCAAGTTGTAAAACACATCTCCAAGCACAAGGCCTGAGAACAATCAGGTTTAATTTATCTGTGAGCCTTTCTCAAAATACTCATCAAGCTAGGAACATGTGCTAGCACCTTTCTGTCTGGTGATTTTAAAAGTCTTCCACACTGTTTGGCCACGCACATTTCTAATAATAGCTGTGAGTCACACTTTGGAAACCCTGAGCTGGGCCAGGCTGGTGGTGCATGCTTTAATCCCAGCACTCGGGAGGCAGAAGCAGGTGGATCTCTGTGAGCTCAAGGGCCAGCCTGGTTTACAGAGTGAGATCCATGACAGCCAGAGCTACAGACAAACCCTATCTTGGTGGAAAAAGTAAGGGAGAGAAAGAGAGAGAGCCCTGAGCTGCTAACAAGCCCCTGCTTCTCCTCTCTAAGGAGGTTCTTGGGGATCGGAAAGACACCTGGTGACTGCAATGCCATTGAACCCAGCAGCTCAGCCAGAGACTGCATCTCTTTGTATGGGAACTTCCCTAATGAAACAAGCAGCAAGAGAGAAGACACTAGCCTGATAAGTCCAAGCTAACTGTTTTTCAGGATGGAGACCCAAAGTGATGTTATAGAAGAGCTACATGTTTCTTTTCTGGACTAGTGTGGGCATGGGCAAATTTTTCTGTAAAACATTGCTTGTAAATCCTAGGCTCTGTGTTAATCAGCTTTCTGTTACTGCCAAAAACATCTGTGATGTTGTACTTGAAAGAAGAGAGTCATTTTGGCTCACTGTTTCATAGTGACTTGGTCCTTGTTTTGTGTGTTTGTGGGGGAGGGATGTGGGTACTTGGGCAGTACATCATGGTGGGGGTATGCAGAAAAATAAAGAGTTCGTCCCATGGCAGCCAGGAAGCAACGAGAAGACAGGAGGAGGGCCAAGGTGACAATCCCAAGTTTGAGGGCACATTTGCAATGACCTAATGTCCTCCTACTAGGGCTCACTGCCTTCCAGTGGGGCTACGGGCTAGGAAGCCAGGCCATCAGCACATGGGTGTCGCGACCACCTCGACCAGCAAGGATGACACAACCAGAGCTCTTTTTTAAGCAGTTTATTCAGGACCTTGTTAACAGCGATGTCTCTCCCCGGGCAAGCCTCTCCCAGCCCTTAAGTATGCCTGGGCTACCAACCCCAGACAGCCACGTGGGCACTATCCATAGGTCCACGCATATGCAAGTAGCACACAATTCCAGCCCTAGCCAAATAAGGAGCTGTTTATCACAAAGAGCACTCGCCGTCGAGAAGGCAGAAGGCAGAAGCCAGCGCCATCTTTAAGGTGCAGCAACACGCAGCTCACTACACATGGGCTTTTGTAGGATAGTCAAGGTCCAAACTCTAAGACAGGCACACTCCCTCTGCTGTAAGTACTCAACTATCCTGTTAGACTCAAAGGTGTCCGTGGGCAATCCCTAAATGATTGGGTATACTGTGTTCCGGTAACGGTTCACAAAATGTGTCAATTTGAGAAGGTGGGGCATAGAGAAAGTCCTGCCTGTGAAGAGAATAATGGAAGCTGAACACAGCCAGCATTTCCTGTATCCTAACCCTCTATTCCTTCCCACCATAGGACCAAAGCTTGAGTTCCTCTCTCTGCAGGGTTGACAAGAGCTAGACCAGATTGGGGCTGTGCTCACACCCACATGCTGTGGGATGTTCTGTATGTCAAATGTGTTGCTCTGATTGGTTAATAAATAAAACACTGATTGGCCAGTAGCCAGGCAGGAAGTATAGGCGGGACAAGCAGAGGAGAGAATTGGGGTGAGTGGAAGGCTGAGGCACAGAGACACTGCCAGCTGCCACCATGACAAGTGAGATATAAGATACTGGTAAACCACAAGCCACGTGGCAACTTATAAACTAATAGAAATGGGTTAATTTAAGATAGAAGAACTAGATAAGAAGAAGCCTGCTGCGGCCATACTGTTTATAAGCAATATAAGTCTCTTGTGTTTACTCGGTTGGGTCTGAGCTGCTGCAGGACTTGTGGGTTAGAGAGATCTGTCCTGACCCTGGGCCAGGCAGGAAAACTCTAGCAACACTCACACCTGTTGAAGTTGGATGCAGAATTTGCATACCATTTGAAGCAACTCCCTGGGCAGCAGAAGTAGGCGAATATGATCTGGGAAGATGGGTAAGATACTTGATGATGGAAAACAAGGAAGAAATCTGAGAAAATACTCAGAGAAATAGAGAAGGTTCTACCGCAGTGGTTCTCAACCTGTGGGTCACAACCCCTGGGGGGGGGGTCAAACGACCTTTTGCACAGGGGTTACATATCAGATATCCTGCATATCCGATATTCACATTACAATTCATAATAGCAGCAAAATTACAGTTATGAAATAGCAACAAAGTAATTTTGTGGTTAGGGGTCACCATAGCATGAAGAGCTGTATTAAATAAAGGGTTGCAGCATTAGGAAGGTTGAGAACCACTATTCTAGAGTGAGGGAATATTAGATACCCTAAAAAGCACTGAGAGAAATTGTTCCCCATAGTCATACAGAGATGTGAATTAGCTGACCTGAAGCCTCCCTTGAATTCTTCAACAGGAGGAAGGGAGGTGGTTGTGCTGTTTGGTGGGGTTTTTTGTTTGTTGTTGTTGTTGTTGGTGGTGGTGGTGGTGGTGGTGGTGGTGGTGGTGGTGGTGGTGGTGGTGGTGGGTTTATTGCTTTTGCTTGTTTGTTTGGTTGGTTTTTGTCTAAAGTTGGCACACTATAGCTCAGAAGCTTCCCACAAAGCCCAGCTTCATTACCTCCCCTCTCCACCTATGTACACAGTGCCCAATAGAAACCCTGGTCACTGACTAGTGGGCTTTTTCAGTTAACAACTTTTCACATTAGTGTCAAACCTATCACTGGGGAAATTAAATATACCCTGTGTTGCAGCTGGAGAGATGGCTCAGAGGTGAAGAGCACTGGCTGCTCTTCCGGAGGTCCTGAGTTCAATTCCCAGCAACCACATAGTGGCTCACAACCTTCTATAATGAGATCTGGTGCCCTCTTCTGGCCTGCAGGAACGCAGGCAGAACACTGTATACACAAAAATAAATAAATCTAATAAATAAATAAATAAATCCTGCGTACCTCTCCCTGGGAGAACTTTCTTGGAAGCTCGGACCTATCTTCCCCCAGAGTTTGCACCTTTTTTGTTTGTTTGTTTTTTTAAGACAGGGTTTCTCTGTAGCTTTGGAGACTGTCCTGGAACTCGCTTTGTAGACACCAGGCTGGCCTCAAACTCAGAGAGATCCACCTGCCTCTGCCTCCCGAGTGCTGGGATTACAGAAGTGCACCACCACTGCCCGGCTCATGCACCTTTATATCAGCCCTCTGCCTTTGCTTTTGTGGTCCTTTGCTCTAACAGAGCACAGTTACCAGGGCAACTCTGCTACTGAACCCTGATACCCCAGCGAATCAGCAAACCTGGAAGTGAGCATAAGGAATCCCCCTGACCCAGTTGGCATCAGAAATGGGATGTGCTAGGACAGTCCTGACTCACTGCAATATGACAAAAAGCATTGGAAAGGAAAAGAAGTCTGGAGAGGCAGAAGGTGGCAGATTTTTGATGCCTGGATGCTATGGTGTTCCCCAGCGTACTGAACGGCAGCTGTTCTATGCATGTTGTGAACTGTGTGTTCTCTGTGGAATTTTGAGATGACCTATTATCTCAAAACCCAGGAGACAAGGCTCATCTGGCTTCCTTGGGCCATTTCAGCCAACAGGGATGGGGAGAGGTCTACAACTCAGTGACATCTTTCCATTTTTCTTTCCCCCTGGAGCTGAGGGCTGAACCCAGGGCCTTGTGCTTGCTAGGCAAACGCTCTACCACTGAGCTAAATCCCCAACCCTGACATCTTTCAATTTTATTCACTTCTTCAGTTGGGAAAATGAAGAGCCTCCAAATATCCAAAGATGGATTTCAGAATAAATTAAAAATGTGTGCTGGGTGGTGGTGCACGCCTTTAATCCCAGCACTCGGGAGGCAGAGCCAGGTGGGAGGCAGAGCCAGGTGGATCTCTGTGAGTTTGGAGCCACCCTGGTCTACAAAGTGAGTTCCAGGACAGGCACCAGAACTACACAGAGAAACCCTGTCTCGAAAACCAAAAAAAAAAAAAAATGAAAAGTTTGCATATTGGTTTTGCTTCCAAGTTACATCTGTTTGCAGTGTAAGACCAGAGCTTTGGATAAACTGGGGGTGGAGGGTGGTATTCAAACTTCCTGCCATTTTTTCTTCTTCAACCCAACTGAGCCCTGCCACAGTGATGTCCTGTCACCCCTCAAACTCCCGTCAGAATCTGGCTTGGAAACACTGGATTCACCATTAAAGGCTGAAGTCACTGCTAAACATGGGAAATCATTTTCTTACAAAATACATAGAAAGTCCAGCAGTGGTGGCACACGCCTTTAATCCCAGACTGGGGAGGCAGAGCCAGGCAGATCTCTGTGAGTTCGAGGCCAGCCTGGACTACAGAGTGAGTTCCAGGAAAGGCGCAAAGCTACACAGAGAAACCCTGTCTCGGAAAAAAAAAAATCAGAAAGAAATAGCCTTATGTTATCTAGTATATGCTAACAATTGATGTAAATGTTATATGTTTGAAACCTCACCTGAATCAAAGAGAATGGCAAAGGAGAAAGAGCACTGTGCTCTTTGCACCAATTGGTGAATTGAAATGTAAACTCTTGAGTGTGGAAAACAATACCAATCTCCAGAGTTGATGAGATTCACTGTGATTTTTACCCATGGAAGAAGCTGCAGGGGAAAGATGAAACAGTCTCTAGAGACATGCTTAGAGTCTTTAAATCTTTTTTAGATAATATTTATGTATGTATATGCATCTGGATGAGTGTATGCCATATATGGGTGCCCCCAGAGGCCAAAAAGAAGGCACTGGATACCCTAGAACTGGAGTTACAGGCAGTTGTGAACTGCCTTGATGAGGGTACTGGGAACTGAACTCAGGTCCTCTACAAGAGCAGCCAGTGCTCTTAACAACCAACCATCTCTCCGGCCTTACTTTTAGAAGTTTAATGGATAGTTTTCGCTTTGCTAATAAATTCTCCCCAATTCATCATCTAACCCTCAGAGAGACCCTCAGCTTTCTAACTGGTTTTAAGAGGGTCACTCTGGACCAACTTTCTAATCAAGAGATCTCGGGAAAGCCACGTTTGTCTCTTGAAGTTGGAACACGTTGCTTGGTCCTCTGGAACCGCCTAAGAAAAGCCTTTGGGTTGTGACTGTTTACTCCTGAATCCATAGATCCTAATTCTTGGGATTTTAAGTTAAAATCTGATAGTGGCTCTGCTGGTGAGTTTTGCTCCAGGACCAATTATGATGACTCTCTGGAGTAAGCAGGCTTAGATTTAATGAAAAAGACTTTAACTTGGGAGAACCTGTTCAGATGGAGACAGCCCTCGGGGAAGATATAAGCTATGGAATAACTATTAATAACTAGATACTGGCTAGACTTATGTAGACGGCCATGGAAGAGGCTTTAGTTTCAGATGGGACCACCTGAAATTGAGCCACTGCCTGCCTCTACACTTCTGAGGTACAGACCAGTTGTCTTCTAGCAAGTGACCTCTACCCAAGCTCCACCTCCCAGTGACTTTGCCCTCCACACCTTCGGTGGTAGACTGGAATCTAACCAACTCCAGGAATGTGTGACTTTTATAGCTTGTGTAAACATTAGTTTGTTGCATGGATCGATGGCCTCTCTCTCTATTATCCTTTTCTTCAGTACACATAGCTTTGATGGCAGTTTGATAATCAAATGCAGAAGTTCCCAGAAAACAGAACCGATCTCTTCTAGGCTGCTCACTGGATACATGATTAAAACAAAGCAGTGGGGAATAATGTCAACTCAATTTCAAACTTTCTGAAAATTCAGGATTCTGTCCTGACTGATAGTTGAACATGATGTGCCTTTCAGGTTAAGTGGTATGTTATAGTTTGAATGGGAAACATCATTTGTCTCCACCCACCACCACCCTTATGCACATGTATTTGAACACTTGGTCCTAAGCTGGTTGCACCATTGTGGAAGGTTATGGAACAATTAGGAGATGGAGCCTTACTGGAAGGAGGCCTGGAGGCTTTATTGCCCATTTCTGCTTTCTAGTCACTCTCTGGTCCTGACTGCGGATGAAATGGGATCAGCTGGACTCCTGCTCTTGACACCACGCCCTCCTTACCTGCTTCCTTTCTTCCCTGCCAGGGTGGCTTGATTCCCAGGAAACAGAAGCTAGAATAAGCCCGCCCTCCCTACCTTGCTTCTTGTCAGGAATCTGGTCCTAACAATGAGAAGAGAAACTAAACAGAAAACTGGAGCCAAGAGGTGGGGCTGTTGCTGTGATAAAGCTGAGCATGTGGTTCTTTGGTGTTCTGAACTGGTTTGTGGAAAGAATGTGGAAGAGTTTGCAGCTGTGGGCTAGAAAATCCCTAAAATGGTGGGACTGGCACTTAAAGAGTCATTCTGGTAGATGTATGGGAGGCAAGAAAAATGCAGACAGTGGAGGCCTGGCTTATGAGGTTTCGGGGAACAAGGACTCTACCAAAAACTGGGCTAAAGACCATTTTTACTCGTTACTTTTCCAATTGCTGTGATAAAATATTAACAAAATCAACTTCAGGGACAAAGAGTTTATTTTGGTTCACAACTTGAGAAAGCGGTCTGTTATGATGTGGCGAGAGCTTAAGGCAGTCAGTCTTCTTTGATCCACAGTCGAGAAACAGTGGGTTAAAATTTTCAGCTCATTTGTGCCATGTAACAGATCAGTAAACTAACATCTAGTGTCTTACCTAAGCCGAAGGAGACATCAGATGATATAAAGCTTCAGCTCAGGAAGAGATTGGCTCAGAAACAAGCTGAGGGTCCTGGAGAGATGCTGGGGGTCGAGAGCACTTGCTGCTCTTACAGACCTTGGCAGGAGGCCGCTGGAAGTAGATAGGAATAATATGCCCACAATGTCCACTTCTAGGGACCTACTCCCTCAAATGAGGACTTTGAACTCACCACACACATTCCGTAATGAAAGGAGATAATTCCATACACAACATCCGCAAGTTTCTAGAACTTCCCAAAATAGTCCCCCCAGCTGGGATGAAGCATCCAAGACATGTCCCTGTGAGGGATATTTCAGATTCAAACCATAACCCAGGCTTATGGGTAAGCAAGTGAGGCTGGATGTGGGATGTGGTTTTGTGGGCTCTGGGTGCTTTAGCTACTCCTCTAGGTCAGCTCCTCACCTCCCTATCCAGTGCTTCCATCCCTGAGCTCCTCACCTTACTCCACACACAGGGTACTGTTTCTCAACACGCCTTGCCCTCATCTTGCTATCCCCTATGCCCCACATCCCACCCACTTCCTGGTCCTGCTCACCCCTCAGTGTCGTGGGAGGTCACAGAGTGTGGCAGATGTTTTAGCCTGACTGACTTCTGAGAGAGTGTGTTCAGAGAAAAACTATGAGGAAGCAGACACTAACAGCCACGCTTTACCTATTTCCCAATTTCACACAGGCCATTCTGGTCTTCTGTGAAATGAATGAAAATTTATTTAAAATTTTGCAAAGCTGTTGTACTTAAACAGCCTGTTATCTAGTCACATATCAGAATATAGGCACTTAAATGCTGGATGATTCTTTGAACTATATACCCTCATGGAGGCTCTTGTCTATTGTATTATGACCAATAGTAAATTTGTGGTGAGTGGTACCTAGTTCCCTATGTCTACTGAAACATCATCTAAGGAAGCAGGCTTACATGAAAAGAAAAGAGCTATAAAGTAGCATTTATTGCTTTGTTGTTCTAACTTAACTTTTGATTTTCGAGATAAGCAATCAATACAGAAGCAGAAATCTACAAGTGTTCCCTGTCTATAGAAAATCCCAGCAGGTCTCTGTGTTGATAATTTTGTACATCAACCTAGCTGAGCCAGGGGCTCAGATATTTGGATAATCACTATTATGGATGTTTGGGGATGTAATTTACTTTTAAGTTACTAGACTTGGGGCAAAGCAGATTGTCTTCCATAGCCCTCAGTTGAAAGCCTGACTACTACAAAAGATAGACTTGCCCTGCCTGCACAAGGAAGATTCTTTGGCTTATGGTTTTCACAGTTCATTTACAACACAGACTTTTTCTGGTCCCACAGGAGTCTGCCCTTGACCTTGAACTATAATCTTTTGAATCTCAGATCACCAGCCTCTACAGATCCACGCCCCGCCCCTTGCTACGTCCACGCCCCCAACTGGCTGAGGGGCGGAGCCCTCCAGCCAATCCACTTTCTCCCGGGCCCTCCTCCCGCGCGTCTTTCAAAGACTTCCTCCGAACCAATGAGCAGTTAAAGGCTGATCCAGGGCACGGAGTAAGAAACAGAGCGAGGATATGATTGGTTGCTAGAAGGCGCCGCGCCACCTCCCACGCGGATGGACCAATGGGCTGACGGGGGACGGACTCGGCGCGGGCTGCGACGCGGATGCTGCGAAGGGGGCCGCACTGGTTACGGCGTTCCGCGGCCCGGGATGAAGCCGGTGAGTGGGGCCGGCGGGACCCGAAGGAGCCGCGCCGCAGGGACAGGCGCTGGCTGGCCTCGGCTGCGTGGCTGGGCGAGCAGCGGGGCGATCCTCACAGTAACCGCTCTGCACGCGGGGGAGGTGGAGAGGAGCGGAGCAGGGGCACTGCGGTTGGCTGGCCGCCTGCGGGGGCTCACGACATCCCTGCCAGACAGGGCCAAGCCCGTAAGCTTGAAACCTCAGATGCAAAGGCTGTCACAACCTGGTTTGTGGGTGGCTTGATGCCTCAAATTCAAAGGCTTGTCACGGCCCGGTGTGTGGGTGACATCACGACCGCCACCCGCCCTCGGGGTCCTCTTGGCACTGCATCCTGTTCCCTGCAGTCAGAATCCCTGGGCTTGGGAAAGCAGGGACGTCTAGCCTGTTAAGATTTATCCACACTTAGCTAGGAGGGATGGAGTGAATGGGCCACACAAGCTTCAAGTCTTGGTTTTTGGTTTGGGTTTTTTGGATTTTGGTTTTGGTTCTGTTTTTTTTTTTTTCCTCGGGGGTTGGGGGGAGAGGTTCTAGCCAGGAGTTGAAGCCCCATCTGACCTATAGTTCCTACCTCACAGCTAACACGCTACTTAAAGGCTTCATTTGGGTTCCGTTGGTTTTCATACCGAAGAGCAGTCCAAAGAAACACCAATCCATAGCCTACGTCAGTTGTCATGCGCTCCTCTGGCCAAGACCTTTATAGAAGAGCTCGGAAGTCAAGCAGCCCATTAGTTGGTTACTCTTAAGAGTCCTGTGTCCAGGAGATGTTAGCTGTCCTTCACTCCTGCCTCTAACTCCACTGTCCCCAGAGAAGAGGAATATGCGATCTGATCTCTGAGTATAGAGGAACTGAATACAAGGAGCGAGCCCTCTCTTTCCTCCTCTCTTGAGGTCTGCCTGCTTTCTGGTCCGCTGTCTGGCATATAGGAGTCCTGGGTTGTCTAGCACTGCCTGGGAAGTGGTGGTTCAGTCACATTCTGGAATGATGTGGGATGTTTTTTTCTTCCATTTAGAAGTGCTGCATCCAGAACTGAGTTGCACCTGCTGAGATCAGCACGTACAGTCCACCTGGATTCTTCTAATCCAGTGGTTCATAAAGACGAAGGGAGGCTTGTTCATGTATGTCCGCCCACTTGCTAGGCTGTATGGGATTATTTTTCAGAAGGGGCTTTGTCTCTTCTGAATACACAATCCTCCACCCACCTGCTCTCTTGTGTTTCCTTTTGAGCCAGCCTGGCCATGTATCCCACTGTCCTAGAACTTGTGCCCTAGCGTCTCCCCGACATCAAAGGCTTGCACCCTCATACCTGGTGAATTTTCACACTGACTGCTTTAACTTCCCTGTCTACTTAGAAACCTGCAGTTTCTTCAGAGCTTGGCTTGATGGTCGCTGTGAACCCTTTGCTGCTCCCTCCATGGCTAGTCATCCCCTCCGCTCCCCAGCACGCGGTTTCTGCCATTGTGACACTTTGGCCATTCTGTAATTGTGCACACTGCTGTCACTTTAGCTATCCTGAAGGTAGACAGCGTGTCACAGGGGCTTCAGCTCTCCAGACATGTCAGCAGAAGGTCCAAGAAACCTTTGAAAAGGAACAGGCAAATCGCACTTCAGGGTTGAGGAAAACTGAGCCAGGGTGAACTCAGGCCTTGTCGGAGATTAGCCAAGGGTCAGTTCCAGGAGCCAGATAGTCTTCTCTTGGTCCAAGTCCAGTTCTGCCCACCATACAGTGCTGTGATTGATCATATGGTCAACAGTAATCATTTGTTATTGATATTGCTAGTCTCTCTGATAGTCCAGATCAATGACCGGGAAAAAATCACAGATAATAATTCATTGGGTGTTTAATCACGGGTAGACTGTGTGAAAATCATATGCAAATATTCCTTGAAGTGATTTAATATAATATCTCTTTTGAAGCCCATTTCAATACAAGCAAGTGAGTTTGATTCTTCAGACGAAGAGCCTATTGAAGATGAACAGACTCCAATTCAAATTTCATGGTATGTTAGCATTTCAGGGCTAAGGTATTTATTTGGGCAAGATAATGCATGTAATTGAAAATAACCAGTATTCTCTTATGCTAACTCTAGATTTTTTTTTTCTTTTTTCTTTTCTTTTTTTTTTGGTTTTTCAAGACAAGGTTTCTCTGTGTAGTTGGTGCCTGTCCTGGATCTCACTCTGTAGATCAGGCTGGCCTTGAACTCACAGAGATCCACCTGGCTGTTTCCCCGAGTGCTGGGATTAAAGGTGTGCGCCACCACTGCCCAATCCACAGCTTTTTGAGAATCACACTGGCACTTGAAAAGATTTTTTTTATTCTGAGCATTTTGAATTTTAGATATTCAGATTGGGATGCTCAGTTGGTCAAGTCTGTGCAATCATTCTAGAACCCTAAACTCTGAGCTCTGAAAAACACCTGGTCCCAAGCATTTGGGTTGCATACAATACCACTGGGTCACTGGTGCTACCTGTGGGAGATCTAGGAGTCATTACCTTTTCGGTAAACTTAAAAGAGCTTGCTCTTTGAAGACACAAATGGCATTGAAGTATGTAAGTCCCCTTTCCAAACCTCCTTCAATCATTCGAGGCTTTTCTTGCTCCCCACCTGATTAACTAATAACTGGTGTTTTGCGACCTCTGTAAAATGTTAACACACCCTTCCTCTGTGGCAGACACTCTGGTTGAGTAGGCTAAATTTCCATATCTGGCTTTTTAAAAACTAAGCTTGGTACATTTTTCTCCACAGGCTGCCTCTGTCACGAGTGAACTGTTCTCAGTTTCTTGGCTTATGTGCTCTTCCAGGTAGGTAAGAACACTCAGTTGGCTTCCTATTAATATAAGGCAGATTTTTTTTCTTTTTTTTTTTGGGGGGGGGTTGGTTTTTCGAGACAGGGTTTCCCTGTGTAGCTTTATGCCTTTCCTGGAACTCACTTTGGAGACCAGGCTGGCCTTGAACTCAGAGATCCGCCTGCCTCTGCCTCCTGAGTGCTGGGATTAAAGGCATGCGCCACCACCACCCGGCGATAGGGCAGATTTTTATGAGCAGACAGGTTGCTTGGTGCGGTCCGCAATACATCTCAAAGACTGGTGCTGGGCCGCTTGCCTTTGGAAGCCTTCAGGAACACCCTCCACACCCAGGGCTACATTTCAGACTGACCTAGTTTAATGAGATTTAAAGCCCAGGTACAAATGAGGTTAAGACCATGGTCAGGAGCTCCTGCCTTAGGACTTCCATTGGTGGAATTTGCGAATTTCTACAGCTCTAAGATTCTAAGAAATGAATATGTACGTGTAAAATGGAATTGAAACATGAATAGCCATGTGCAATGACTTTCTACAGTGGCTTGTATGTATTCAAATAAACTTTCTTATACAACCCCAAGTAATTTTTTTTTTAACTTGCCTTATCTATAGGTTGTAAATTTAAAGATGTTAGAAGAAATATTCAAAAAGATACAGGTAGGTTCACTATGAGAAAAGCCTACTACTAGTTTGTTAAGTCTGAAAATCTCTGTCAAACTCTTCTCCATATATAAAATAGATTTTTATGACATTTCTAACTGTGAACTTCTTGCATGTGAAGAGGGCCCAAGGGCTCAGCATTTATCTGAACATAACTTTGTTTTTTCACGATTCTGGTTACACATGTAAACTGTGTCTGATGTTGGAATGTGTCCATTCAAGGGAGTAAAGTATGTAAACAGAAAACTGGCATATTGCGGTGCCCATGTCTTGGAACACACTGTTCCTTGCAGACTTGACCGTGGTAGCAGGAACCAAGCCTGAGCTGGGAGGCCTGGGATAGCAATAAAGTTGTCCACTCCTGGTCAGATGCAGTTTGAAGCCAGCGTGCAGGTGGGCAATTTAAGCCATTTTCTTTGCTCTTGGATGCTCTTGCCACTGCAGTCCACACTCTTTAATCATAATCCCAACATTCTACCTACACATTATATGACAGTGACGGCTGTGAATTGCACTATATTTTATCCTGATTGGGCTGGAATACTGTAACCTACTCATAATACCAAGAGCCTTATCACACAGAAGTATCGACACTCGGTTTGATTCTGACCAATACAGAATTTTTTAGGTCACATTAGTTTGTCCTACTTGATGTGGTAGGTTAATGTTCTGGTAGTTTTAATGTACTTTATTTCTTTTTGTTTGGTTTGTCTTTTTTGAATGCCAAAGGCTACTGATGTTTTACTATCTTGCATCTAAGCTGTTAATGCCCAATATGCAGGATATACAGACAAGGAACCCTTAAGCATTCAAGAGGGTGGAACCCAGCAGGGAATTAGCATAGGGAGGATATCAAGGTCAAGGTCAGCAAGCAAGGCAACAGTTTACTAAAAAATGAGCTTCTGACTTAGGTTGTGTGGTGTACTTTATTTCTTACCTATCAAAAAGATGAGAAGCAAGTCAGCTGTGGTGGCACACTCCTTTAATCCCAGCAGAGGCAGGCAGATCTCTGTGTTCAAGGCCAGCCTAGTCTACATAGCAAGCCCCAGGCCAGCCAGAGAGACACAGTGAAACCTGTCTCAAAAACAAAAAGGACAAAAAAGAGACTGATAGTTGAATTGACCCTTGTGGTATCTATAAACATGTTATGCTTTAGGTATACCTACAATGGTAGGAAATAACTTGTATGTTCTGTTTGGAGGGCATAAGCAAATACCATTTAAATCGTTGGTTCAAAGCTAATCTCAAACATTTTGGGGTTTCCTATTTATTTGGTGGATTTAATAACAGGAAGATCTTTTTTTTTTTTTATTAACAATGAAATCACACATAGAATTCATTATATAGAACAGATCGAAACTCTTGGTAGGAGACCAGAACTTCCTCTGGGAAAATCTGAAAGCCACCATATTTTAGACTCTGTCTAGTGTGTATGGAAGACAAATAGGAAATTATCCCCTCTTTCGAAGGCTTTATTAAGTCTATTAAGATTATTTTACAATTGTAAAAATGTAATCGTTTTATCAAGATCAGACTCAGTGGGCCTTGATGGTCCATGTGTCTATGATGCCAGCACTTGGGAAGCTGAGGCAGGAGGATGTCAAGTTTCAGGCCCCCTGATTATACAGCAAGACCCTGGCTTAAAGAACAAAACAACTGCTATCTGAGAAGTGTCATCCTAGCCACAGATGGAAGCTGTGTGTGATGACACCTTCTAGCTGCCACACTAAAGAAGTTAAAATATAACACAGGACGTGGTGGAGCACGCCTTTAGTCCTAGCACTCGAGTGGGCGGGGGCAGAGGCATGAGGATCTCTGAGTTCAAGGCCAGCCTGGGCTACAAAGGGAGTTTCAGGACAGCCAGAGCTGTTAGAGAAACCCTGTCTCTAAAAACAAAACAAAAAAGTTAAAACATGCAAAATCAATTGTAATAATTCATCTAATGTACTCTAAGCATCATCATTTAATCAGCCTTTAAGCAGAAAGCAAATTATCATTTTTATCTTATTTTTTTTAGTGTACAAAATAATAGGATTTATTACAACTTTATTATATTTGCTTATGTTCACCTCACCATCTACCTTCCTCCCCCCAGGCAGTCCCCCTCTGATTTCCTGTCTGGTTAAGTATGTGTATATTTAAAATATAAGTTGCATATGTCATCTTTTTCTTCCCTCCACATCCCCCCTTTCCTCAGTCTCCCTTTAGGTCCTTCCTTCTCCACATAATCTCTATTCTACTTTCCTATTTTACATATCCATATGTTATATATACTAGGAATAGCATATATAATATCACATATATTATCTCCACGTGAAAGGAAATATGCCATCAAGCATATTATTAGTAAGATGATCATTTCTATCTTTATTCTCTTTGTCTTTAAAATAAGGTCTATGTTTTACATCTCAACTGCAAAGGCTTTGTACTTGGATAGATAAATATCCACAGGTTGGGGCTTGGAATTATTTATTTTGAACTAAATAATCCAGAATGAATATGCCATAAAGAAGGTCCAGAAGCTAGTGAGTGGGTGCTGCTCTTGCAGGGGATCAGAGTTCAGTTCCCACAGCCCACATGGGTGGCTTTTACTCATCTGTAGCCCCAGCTCCTGGAGACCCTTTGCCCTCTTCTGGCCTCCACACACCTACACATGTGCACAGACCCCACAGAGACATACACATAGTTTAAAAAGGAAATCTTTTTTGTTTTTTTTAAGTTCCAGTCTAAAAAAAAAAGTCCTAGAGAAATATTTCTTGGTTCACACTATGAAAAGAGCTAAACCATGGAGGGTTAGTGCAGTTAATGTCTTATTTTCTCAAGACCTGGTCTATAAAAGGAAATCCACATTGGTGTGGTAGAGTGCAGATCTGGGGAAAGGACACAGGAGCTTCAGCTGTCGGTAGTTGATAATGCTTGCCCCCAAATGAAGGGCAGCATGAGAGTGAACTTGGCTGATTTCATGGAAACAACAACTTAAAAATGGTGTTATCCTTCCTTCTCAAGGGTTTAAATACTAATTATTAAAGGCAGTATTTATTGCAAAGAAAAGAATCCCATCAGCCTGTCTTGAAATTCATTCAGAGGCATTTTACTTATAAATCAATCTGGCCCAATTCTAATCGGCTTTTGGTTCGGGTATTTTCATCAGCTATTTCAGATTTACGAATTCTCGCGAGTTAATTACTTTGGTTGAAGAACATGACTCCATATTCTCTCTTGTCGGTATTTCAACATGCCCTGTTTTATGTGTGCGTCTGTGTGTGCCTTGGCAGAGGAACTGAAGAGCTACGGAATCCAAGATGTGTTTGTTTTCTGCACCAGAGGGGAGCTGTCAAAATATAGAGTCCCAAACCTTCTGGACCTGTACCAACAGTCTGGAATTGTCACCCATCACCACCCAATCCCAGATGGAGGGACTCCTGACATAGGCAGCTGCTGGGAAATCATGGAGGAGCTGGCCACCTGCCTTAAGAGCAACCGGAAAACCCTGATACAGTATGTTCTTCTCTCCCTGGGCACCACACCCGCAACATGCCAGTCAAAATGACACCTCCCACTGGCCAGCCATGGCCGCCCTCCTGTTGTCAGGAGGAGAGTGCCAGCACAGGCCCTGGGAGAGGGAAGCCCTCGCATACTTCCATTACCGCAATGAGTGGATTTGAGCGTTTATGAAGAACAGAAGCATTTTCCTTCTACCTCCACCAAAAACTATACCATTCTTCTTTTTTTACTTTTATCTGCATTTATTTTATGCGAATTTATTCCCATGCCACAAGTTTTTGTTTCTTCTGGGATATCTTCTTCTTCTGCGCAACCTCCTCTTCTGGCTTCGGAACAATGTGTTCCTTTTCAGTGAGGATCATCTCGATGTGGCAGGGGGAGCTCCTGTACGGGTTAGTCCGGCCCTGTAATGAGCTCTGTAAGTCTGCACTCTTTTTAGGCCACAGGCCCTGTGTCCAGCCCCACTGTTTGGCCTGGGCGCACCTACCGACTCCACCATTATACCGCCAGAAAGGCACACATTGCTTCTTCAAAGTGACATCTTTCAGGTATTTGGTGGCTTTTCGGCTATGCACACCCTTGACGGCCTGGGCAGTTTCACGGGTGTTCTTAGTGAACCCGAAGATTTGAACCTCTCGATTTGCATGATTTTGTGGGGTTTTCTGGGTCAAGCGAGTAGTGAACCATCTTCACAGGTCACCTTAGCCCGCTTACAGGAAGAGGAAGTCGTACCATTGTTCTTGCACTGTCCCGTCTTATTTTTATCACCTCAGCCTGTCAGTTTTCATAGCAATGAAGTCACTTGTCTTTCAAAATTCACAGGAAAGAAAACCCTACAGTAAGCAGCCTTCTAAAATATGACTTAAGGAGCTAAGGAGGTAGACCAGTTGATAAAGTACTTGCCACTCGGGTGGGAGGGCCTGAGTTTGATCCCCGCACCCAAGTAAAAAGCCTGGCATGGCAGAATCTCTTACAAAACAGCAGACCCGGGGTTGGGGATTTAGCTCAGTGGTAGAGCGCTCGCCTAGCAAGCCCAAAGCCCTGGGTTCGATCCTCAGCTCAAAAAACAAAACAAAACAACAGACCCATCTCGGGGTAATGCAAATACACAACTGTGTCTAAATTTCTTTGTAAGTATTTACAAAATAGCATCGGGTGCAGCTACGAAAACATGAATGTTTAAGGCCCATTTTTCCAACAGATACTAAATCTTTTTCTCAAGTTTTAAAGCAACCTCTACTTTGCGGAGATGGAAGTAGATAGGTGGGTGTGAGGTCCTGCATTGGGAGGACCCCAATAAGGCTCCCATAAGATAAAAGCAGCCGATGCTCTGTAAATGATTAAAGCCAATGCTGTGCAGCTTTGATGGTTGGTCGTTGTTTTCCTGGAAAGTGCAGTTTTGTAGGACTGTTGGCATCTTCTCAGTGCTAGGTCATTTCCTCTAGCATTCATTGGCTTCTTACTCCCTGCTGGCCTGTGTTCTAAGCCCGTCATAAAGACTGCCTCATGCAGCCCTTGGTCTGCTAATAGGTTCTATTATTAGTACATTTCACAGGTAAAAGGTTTAAAAAAAAAGGCAAGCCCAAAGACCTTGGCCAGTTTCAGGATTCTGGTCCTCTCTAACCCTCTGTGATCTGAGACCTCTATGCTTGACATAGATGAAGGATCATTGTGTGGTTGGCACTTGGTCCAGAACCACTCAGGTTTTACCTAAAAGGTAAAAGCCTTGATTCCGGCTGGGCGGTGGTTTAATCCCAGCACTTGGGAGGCAAAGCCAGGCGGATCTCTGAGTTCGAGGCCAGCCTGGTCTACAGAGCGAGATCCAGGACAGGTACCAAAACTACACAGAGAAACCCTGTCTCAAAAAAACAAAACAAAACAAAAAAAGCCTTGAATCCTGTTTAGTGCTCCATTACTCAGATGTAGGTCATGAGGTTCAGCAGTCACTAAGGCAGCCTTCTTTGGCCCTTACAGGTATTAAGAATACCTCCCAACCTGAGTGAGCACACATTGCTTTGGGATGATTAACTCCGCAGTGCTACTCTGTGTATGCAAGGTGCTGTGCTGGGTGTCAGAGAGGTAACAGTGGGCAGAGGAGAGTGAGTCTTGAGCTGTAACTTGGGATAGAGTGAAAATGGACACGCTTCAAAACTCTCTTTGCCTTTCAGCTGTTACGGAGGACTTGGAAGGTCTTGTCTTGGTAAGAAATCTATTTTCATTGACTGTTTAACTTCAAAGTAGGCAAACTCCTTTTTGGGGACCTTATCTCACTTTATATTTAAAGGAAAGAAAGGACAATGTAAGTTTACCAAGACTCGGGGATGGAGTAAAGCCTTAAACTTGCTTTCTTCCTGGGAAGCCTGGGTGGGCTTGCCAACTGTCCTCGGCTGGCTTAGGGGGGGTCGCTTGTAAGTCTTAGCACCTGTGTCTTGTTTTTTCTAATGTTCTTTCCATGGAAGTGTTATGATACTGACAGAAAAAGCTAAATAATATCTGAGTGACCTAAGTATAAAAACCATAGCACTCTGAAGACAGAGGTAGGATCAGGAGTTCAAGGCCATCCTTGGCTATATGGTGAGTTCAAGGTCAAGCTGGCGTACAGTGAGACCCTTGCTCAAACTTCTAACAAATATGAAACAGCAACAATATTATACTTACTGTATATTAATTTTTTAATTGATTTATTTTGTGTATTAGAGTGCTCTATCTGCATGTACGCCTTTATGCCAAAAGAGGGCAGCAGATCCCACTGTAGATGGTTGTGAGCCACCATGTGGTTGCTGGGAATTGAACTCAGGACTTCTAGAAGAGCAGCCAAAGTGTGCTGCCAAAAAAATTCTAGAAATGCCTCACTGTAGTAAGTTATTTTTATTGTGAAACAGGGTAAACAAGATCCAAATTAACAACAGCCTTTGTAGATGAAAGGACACTGTCAAATGACAAGACTGTCCACGGAAAGGGGAGGGGGACGACAGCATGTATTTGGTGAGGGAATACATCTAGAATACATAGAGTACTCCTATAGACAGACCACCATGGCAACTAAACAGTGAGCAGACGATCTGAGTAAACGTCTCCCCAAAACACACATGAGAACGATGCCTAGCAGTGTCCGCAGCTATCTATGGCTGCGGTGTGTAAAAATGCAAAGAACTGGTGAGCCCTGGGAGAAACAGGACCTGGGCACTGCCGTTGGGGATGTAAGACAGTGCAAGTGCTCTTCAATTACTGTCTCTCTGCCATGGCAACACAGTTACCATGACTCAAAACTCTACTCCTAGCCCTGTACATGAAACATGGAACCCATGTTCACACAGAAACGTCTAAGCCAGTGTTCGGAGCAGCAAAGCAGTTAGTATGGACCATGTTAAACTCGAAGACCAGGCTAACCTCAGGAGTGCAGGGTAAAGCGGTCTTTTAGTTCCGTGCAGCAATCACACTGGACAGTTTGCTGTGACAACAGACACCTGATTGGCTAGCTAGTCTCTTTTCAACAAAACCAAACCAGTTTCTTAATAATCCATTATTTTTCTGTTACATTCTCAGTAGCTGCTTGCCTCCTCCTATACTTGTCTGACTCAGTATCACCACAGCAAGCCATAGACAGCCTTCGAGATCTCAGAGGATCTGGGGCGATACAGACTATTAAGGTAAGAACTGGAGTGTTCTCATCTGCTGTGGCGGCCTCTTCAAATACAGTATAATAAAAATGAGTACAAGAGGGCCTTGAAGCTGAAATGCCAAAGCCATGATGCACTAAATGGTTTTCTCGTTTACGTTTACATTGAAATGCAGCCCAGGTGTCTGCACAAGCCACTGAATTTTGAACAAAATGATGATGTTAAAGTTTGTGTTTCACTATCTGTGGGATCTGTGACTGTTCAGCCCTGTCCCAGTCAGCTCTGGGGCTGATGCTCACACTCCGTCAGGAAATGGCTACTGTAAATATTCATTTTCTTGGGTAGATTTGCAGCCCAACCTATCCAGAGATCCTACTGTGCCATGAAATGTTGATGAATAGTATCAAAACTGCACAGCAGTGCTTATATTATTGTCCGTTGCCATGGATACCAGATGCCTTCCATTCTCCCGAACACTTCAAAACAAGGCAGCAGCAACACACAGGATGTGACAGATCACAGATGGCGCTGTTTGTGCACATCTCTGAAGTTCATTTGCCTTCCTGTCTCGGTACTCTGTCTCGGCTTTAGGCTGTCATCAGCGTGGGTACTTATGAATCCTCACCCTTAGGCTGCCTGTGGTCTGAGTCTGCCTTCCCAGACTCAGCATCAAGTACCGTGATTACTATACTAACCCATCAGATCAAGCACCCTGCTTCTCAAGGTTTAAATACAGTCGTTCGTAAAGTAAACCTTACTGGATCTACTTTTCTATACAGGTTCTGAAAATAGAACCCCCTTTGTTCTGTTAGTATCAAATACTTCAAATTCAGGAAGTTCAACTCTCCTCTTTCAAACAAAGCCCCGGTCTGATATGTATGCATTACACATGTGTTGCGTTTTCTGTTGTCACTGAGAATGAAGCCCACACTAATGTGGGTGTCAGCTCATCACCTGAACATTTTGTAGCTAATGGCCCTCCCCACCTCTCCGGAGGGAAGCCAGCACGATCAGGGTTTCACTATCATGAATGGTGGCTGTCAGAGCTGTCTTTTGGGAAGACATTCAAACTTTAATAAGCCGCCCAAAGCACGTACTTAGCTTATCTGTATAATGATGTTTGGTTTTTAAATTTATTTATGAAAATTATTCCAAATGGACTGTCATCAAAAGCACCAGTAGCTTGGGCTTCTACCAACAGGTACATCTCACCTGTTATATTACGTCACTATTGCTACCAAGAATGCCTCCTTCCATATTCAGTAGAAAAAAAAAAAAAACACAAGCAAAAAGTAGGCCCTTCCACACTGGCCAGAGAGTCTTTAAATATTAGTCCCAGCAGCAAAGGAAACATTCTACAGACCTATAAAACCCCCTTGTGAATTCCATGCTGCCTTTTGTCAAGGGCAGCTTTCTTACTTAAGTTCACCTCTGCCCCTGGCCCTCCCGCCGGGCCTCGCCAGCACCGCCTCCTGGTCTTAGCAAGTATGGGGTCTGCTCTGGTCCTAGTTTTCTCCAGTGCATTTCAACATTTCTCTACTCTTTTTCTCAGCAATATAATTATCTTCATGAGTTCCGGGACAAATTAGCTGCATATCTATCATCAAGAGATTCACTATCAAGATCTGTGTCAAGATAATGAAGATTTCAAATATATGACTACGTGTGACGTTTCCAAGTTCTCTAGCATAGTTTGTATTGAAACCGAACTACTAGTGCTACCATCCTGAATATAAATGTTCTGTGCCAATACTCCGAAAGCTTTGAGTCATGAATTCGCCGTTTCAGCACATCGGAGGGCAGCAGAGTTGGCATACAGTTGTCTTTCTGGAAATGCACTGGCTGTCCTGGCTTACCTAGAGGACGCCAGGGAAGGAGGATCAGAAACACTGGGGTATCTCTGTTTACCACACTTTGGCCTCATCTGACTGTCTCTAAGAATGAAGTGTTGTATGCACACCTGTGCTCAGCGAGTGTGTGTGTGGGAACAATCATGATAGTGTACCTGTGGAGGTCAGAGGACAATGTGCAGTGTGGGGTCAGGTCTCTTCCTTCACATGGGTACCAGGATCAAACTCAACCATCAGGATTGGTGGCAAGTGCTTTTATTCGCTGAGCCATCTCTCACACACTACTACTTTTAAAAAGCTTTTTAGGGCCCCCCTGAAATTTTTTTTCTACCTCACTGCTTGCAGAATTATAAGGGACTCTGTCAACTCCCTCCCACAGCACCAGCGCACCCCACCACCATGGGGACAACCTAGTGCTTCTATGCACAACTTAAGATTTTTCTTCGTTTAATTTTGTGAGACAGGCTCTTACTATGTAGACCAGGCTGGTCTCGAACTCACAGAGATCCACCTGCCTCTGCCTCCCAAGTACTGGGATTAAAGGCATGCGCCACCACAACTAAGCAGCTTCTAGAATTTAAGATTCTTATAAAAAATACCGAGAAAGATGGGAGAATCATATACTACTAGTATCAAATGTTTAATCCAGGAACTTTTTTTTTCCCTACAGGCTGCAATTACAACTAATTCTGATAGTACAACCAATTTTAAAATCATAGCACCAGAAAGTTTTAGACAGTCGCTGAAATTGGAGAACAGAGGTTCCTCAGGACCTGTCCACTGTGCTTTTTGAGATAGGGTCTCATTTTCTAGACCTTGCCAAGTAGACTAGACTGTTAGTGAGCCCTGGGACTCTTCCTGTCTCCATCTTCCCAGCCCTGGGATTACAAGTATACTTCAGATTCCTCCATGGGTATCAAGGACCAAACGCAGGTTCTCAGGCTCGCAGGGCAAGCACTCTATCAACAGGACCAGCTCCCCAGCCCCAGACACTGGCAAACAAGTCCTACAGTCACTCCTTTCCAATAAAAAGCTTATTCCTGAGTACTTAGTGGAGGAAACCTGGGAAGACTGGAGGAACCTCTCAGTTCCCACTGTAAGTACCTGTCAAACTCCTACATTCAAAATGCTTGACTAAACTATTTTAACACCAAGCATACAGGAAAACTTTTATTTGCAACAAGAAAACATGGGTGTTGGTCTTGAAATATACTTGTGTAGTGAAGTTTAAAAACGTGTAATGCTAGCTAAGTAGTGGTGATACAGGTTTTTAATCCCAGCACTCAGAAAGTAAAGCCAGGCAGAGCTGTGTGAGTTCGAGGCCAGCCTGGTCTATCTACAAAATGAGTTCCAGGACAGCCAAGGCTGTTACACAGAAAAACCCTGTTTTGTAAAACAAAAAAGTACAATGTCAACATTCTCACGAGAGTATTTTCTCTGCCCAAAGTATATGACCTATCTAAAAGCAATGGGGGTTCTACCACTGAGCTAAATCCTCAACCCTAAGTGGTAGAGTGCTTGCCTAGCAAGCACAAGGCCCTGGGTTCGATCCTCAGCTCAATAAAAAAGGAAAAAAACCTAAAAGCCTTGGGGGAACAAAAGCAGACAATCTAGAGTCCTTGTGCATACCAAAGCTAACTGCATTTGAATCAGCACACAGATCACATAGACTCAACCACTACCCAGCCACTACACAAGGAGTATCTGAGGCAGTTTTTTATTAAATACACAAACGCAAACTGAGCAAGCCTAAGGTAAGGGAGGGCTGTGTGAGGAGTTTTCTTTGGACAGTGGCACAACACTATCCAGCTTAGGTTTTAACAAACCATGAACTACATGCTAACGACATTTCATGATTCCATGTTTTTCTTAGTTTTAGGATCTACTAAGCTATCAATCCATTTAAGAAATCTTCTTTCCCCAGAATGCATAAGCATAAAGAAACAAATTTAAGTATTTAGATAAAACACTGTATGATAACACTGACATCTGGGAGATACCGCTGTGCATGTCCACATGCTTGTGTCTTCTACAGTTTGTATCAAGAAAATGAACGCAGAGCAAACCCTTCGCTCTACCTCAGACTCACGGCCTCGTGGCTAATATTACTTCCCAAAGTAAACAAGCAGCTGTTACACACTCCCTTCAGACACTAGCTGGAGATTTCTGAATTTCAGTCTCAGTAAAAGGCTCTAAGAAGTCCAGTGAATACATCCAGCGACAGAAGATCTTTTTCTCTTATAAGCGTCGCTTTGGAAGATTCGTTCAGAACCATCTCCTAGGCGATACTGCCATATCAGATACTTTTTTTTTTTTTTTTTTTGGTTTTTCGAGACAGAGTTTCTCTGTGTAGCTTTGCACCTTTCCTGGATCTCACTCTGTAGACCAGGCTGGCCTCAAACTCACAGAGATCCGCCTGCCTCTGCCTCCCGAGTGCTGGGATTACAGGGTGCGCCACCACCACCTGGCATCAGATACTTTTTAACTGCTCCCTGGTCACAAATCAATTGGTCTGAGTAAGACCTCAGTCACTTGAAACTCCCTTCTCAGTAGCTTCCAGCAGGGTGAACACTCATAAACAAGGCTGGGCAGCACAGCAACGGTTTTCTTTGTCCTCTAAAATACTTTTTCTCGCGCAAACTTCTGACTTGCGAGTGATTACTGAGCTGTACACCTGTGGATATTAAGTGACAAATGGTTGGACATACACATACTTTTGAATATAGACCATTTGAACAGGCTGGGTCAAGTTTTATAGTCACACTTACAATGAGAGCCTCCCCTGCAGGGAGAGAGATACACAGAAATCACTAGGTACTCTCCAGTAATTACATCTAGAAACACTATTTAAAAAGGCACACACAACTTTACGTCCTTTCTATGCATTAGGATATATCTTCACAATATGGGGGGCAGAGGTGAGCTCCATGCTAGCTCCTAGCCTGAGAGGAGACATATCTTGCCAATGACCCGTCCTTTGGTTCTGGGTGAGATTGTTACTTAACACAGAAACCTAAAGGAAAGGCCTGACAGTTGTCTCGTAAGTGAAACTTTGGTTACTAGTACTCAGATACACATTCAAAGTGGCTTATCAGGTCGTTTCCTATCACTCTCCCTTCAAAAACCAACCTCCAGGGGTCTGGTGGCATGCTGCAGCACTCACTGTTCAACACCATGTGTAAGTTCTAACTCGAAGTAATCTACAGCGACAAACAGCTGCTGCCGCAGATGTGACTAAGGGTTCTACGAGATGCAGTAAAACAGGCCCATCTAGGGGAAATGGCTTCGGCAGGTTAGAGATGAAATGCCTCACAAGAAAGCACAATGTGAACATTTGACATCGACTGCAAAACATTACGAATCACACTAACTGCCTCGCCTGAGCCCAGGATGACAGAGGCAAGGCCAGCACCGTTCCCAACAGATTAACCTTCAGAACAAATCAGAACAAAATAGCCGGTGGGATCTGTCTTCTGCTTTCTCCTTGTGAGAATCAACTAAAACGGGAAACACTGGAAAGGCAAGTGAGTCTGTACCCAAGCACTGAGCCTTCTGATCACAACCACGTCTGGACACTAAAGTCAATGAGTGACACAGTGAACCTCACTGCTCTCTTTACAAATCAGCTGCAAACTGTCTCTGATTTTGGAAGAAAACCAATAAAATCTCAACTAGTCCTAAAGAGGATCTGAAAGAAGAGGAAGTTTCTTAAATGTCAGAAAGCAGTGTCTGTCTGAATTTTAACCTTGGCCAGGCCTCTCATGGCCAATAGTCCTTGTGAACAAGAAAGGAAAATGCAGAGCATTTTTAGAAATTACAAAGTTTAGAGACAAAATGACTGATCGTACCATACTCTAAGCATGAGTCCTCAGTGTCCAGGAGTACTCAATAATCTCCCGCACAAACTGGAAAGGAGGGAGTCCCAGCAGGTGCCCTGCAGAATGGTTAGTCTATAAGGCTTTCTTTGTAAACGGCCTGGCCCTCCCCATACTGGTTCTTCATGCCCTTCTCCCACATCTCTACCCTATCACCTAAGCCCCACCTGGCAGCGTCTCTCCCCAGGCTTGGGAAGAGTTATTGCACTAAAGAACAGAACAGTACAAGAACACCTTGGAGCAAACAGCAGCACACGTCCACACACTGCCCTGATTATTAGGGAATCTCTACAAATTATCTGTCTTTTATCAACTGCTAAAGAAACTTCTAAACTACTTGCGGTACTTCCAATTTCCTTCACCCCCATTCTAAGAATGCTTCTGGAAAGCCAGACATTCAAGACTTCACACCCCCTACTAACTTGAGAATCAGTGAGAGAACGATGGTGCTGTGTGTGCCTGCAGCAGGTAAGACTCTTCCTAAACAGTAACGGTGATGGCTGTCCGTTCACAACTATTCAGTCTTTACATCCAGAAGTATTATAAGAAAACACACAATCTAATGACTTACTTTTTAAAATGACACATTATGTCTTTTATTATGATGGGTTGGATGAGGATGAGAAATAGCTGTTTGTAATCTTTAAAACAAGGCACCGAAAAGCATCTTCATTTCAGAGTTTTATTGTGTTGCACTGAAGGAACAGCAGGGTAGTTACACAGTTCTCTCATTCATTTTTGAAAATCTAAAGTACTTGCAAATTCTTAATACCTTGACCACTGGATTAGAACAGTAAGCACAATATAACCAATTTCTTAGTAAATAATGTCTTACAAATAAAAACACATTTAAAATAGCTTTAAATGCATTCTTTACAGGTAATCAGCATATGTTTCTATCACTTATGCTCAAGAATCAAAGCAAGTGTGTTACTCTGGTGGAAATGAGGGACTCCTCTCTCATGCAATGTACAGGGATAATAGTCAAGTCGACAGGGAAAGAAACCCCACTCTTCTTACTGTCCTGTCCATACATAATCATCTACAGTGATAACTAAGGAAACCTACCATGTTTCCCACAAGTCAGATACACATTTCAGTTCACCAGAAGCACCTCGTATCTACAGCTAATTTATACTTGAGCCCATCAAGCCCTCTAAACAAAGCTCCCAATGGACTCAGGGCAGTCAGTAATTAATGCAATAACTCGGAGGGTTATGGCTGTTCCTTAAGAGTGCAAGTTCAACCTGTCAACACCAGAGGTAATCATTTTATATTAATTTATACGTAATTCCATTTAAAGTCTTTATCCAAGTATAACATATGAAAACAGTCTTTCCACAAGCAAAAAATGTGGAAACATTTAAAAAATAAGGAGTCATTTTTTTTTTTAAAGTAACTTATCAGATTCCATAGGCTACTCTTGGAAACAGGACCTTGCTGATAGAATCCCTTCATTAGTGGCGTTTTGCATGCACTTAACTGGACCGATTCTTCTGTGTTGTTCTATGAGCTCACCAAAACATAGATCATGCTGAAAGGAAGAGAGAAGCTGTTAATTCAAACACTCCTAATAACAAAACCCAAGAGCACAACAGAGCCGAGCCTGCTTTATATAGCCTGCTCATACATGGTAGCATACACCACGGAAGAGACCACTGCCAAGTTCAGAGTGTGTTTTTAAGTTGCATTTATGGACTTTTGCCTACTGTCCCCTATTTCTTTTCCAATTTTTGCAAGCAGAACAGTGGGACTGAACACTCAATGAAGACCAGAGCGGAGAGCAGCAGTCCAAACAGCACCGTCTGGAGCAGCATCTCTGGAGAGCTGGCTCAGGGCTGCAGCTGTTACTCCTCCACAGGCATGACCTCACTCAGCCCTCCAAGCACTCTCAGGAAGCTGGTGCTGTTACTGGTCCCATTTCATTACAGCCTACAACAGCTCTAAGCAACAGAAATGGGGACAGCAAAAAGGTATACAACCAGGCGGGGAGCAGTAAATGTGTGATTTAGGCTCACAAAGTGCCAAGGGCAACTCTACATCAACAGTGACAACAGAAAGGCACTGGGAGGAGCCAGGGGAACAGAGGAAAACAGTGCATGTAAATCTTAGGAAATAAAAGCATTAAAAAAAGAAAAAGAAAGAAAAGAAGGGAGGGAGGGAGGGAAGAAGAGGGGGGAAGGAAGGAAGGAAGGAAGGAAGGAAGGAAGGAAGGAAGGAAGGAAGGAAGGAAGGAAGGAAAAAGGCACTGGGGATGGTGCAGAATGCACATTCTTATCATACCCAAACAAAGCTAGGAGCTGAGAACACATGGATAATTTTAAAACAAAACATGAATATTCCTACAACTGTGCAACTCTTTACTCATGTTTTTCTCTTTCTTTCTTTTTGTAAATGTATTTATTTAGTATGTATACAGTGTTCTGCCTACATGCCAGACGAGGACACCAGATCTCATTACAGGTGGTTGCTGGGAATTGAACTCAAGACCTCTGGAAGAACAGGGAGTGCTCCTAACTTCTGAGCCATCTCTCCAGACTCATGTTTTCTCTTTCATCAAGGATATTTTAAATGCCCACTACATTCCAGCAGTATCCAGACAGCATCTAAAAAAATCTAAAAACACTGGGTGTGGCGGCACACACCTTTAATTCCAGCCCTTGGGAGACAGAGACAGGCAGATCTCCAAGTTTGAGACCAGCCTGGTCTCAGAGCGAGTTACGGGACAGCCAGGGCTACACAGAGATCTTATCTTATTTCAAAACAAATTCTTATCTCAAAACAAAACAAGCAAAAAAATTACAGTGAAAATCAGCAAGAAATTGGAAAACAGATGGAGTCTCACCATTCAGAACCTAGTCATAGCTGGAGATGGCGCAGCAGGAAAGAGAGGGTCACAACCAGAGACAGAACCTACTCACTGGACTTCCTCCAGGCAACGTCTCCAGGTGCATACATGACAACCTCTCAACATAACCTAACACTTCGTTTGCCCTTTTCCATTATGGAAACTCATACGTGACAGAAACAAATGTAAACGAAGCGTAGCAGATAATAAATGTAAATTAACAGAGGCTGCATTATCCCACCTGAAGCAGCTCATTTGTAATGTTTCCGTTATTTTATGTATTTGGGTGTTTGGCCTGCATGTCTGCCTGTGCACCACATGTGTGCAGTACCCTCAGGGACCAGGTGAAGGCGATGAATCCCCTGAAACTGGAGTTATAGATGGAGTTACAGTTAGGAACTCTATGTGGTTTCAAACTTACCCGTATAGGTAGTAAAAAAAGGCTAGAAGGTAAAAAGCTAGTTTGCACCATCCTTCCTTCTGACAGTAGGCCAGAATGTCTGCGTTCATGATGGTCGTCGGGTCGTAGAGTCCAGGGCCGCTCATCACTGGTCTACTCATATACCTGAAATAAGCACAGTCATTACAGGTGAGGAGGGTTTTCTTTTCCAGCACTGGCTACACGGAGTGGCGCTCCAGACACAGGGCACACCTCTGCTTGCAGGTCCCATTCCTTACTTTTACCATGTAAATCTTAAAACTACAGACCCTAAATAACAAGAATGGACAGCTACATCTGGACTCTTAGATTTCAGAAACCCAAGAAAAACAGGAGTAATTGTAAATCAGAAAGCTAAGTGTTTGCATTCTTCTTCTAAGACTTATTTTTATTTTATGAGTAGGAGTGATTTGCCTGCATATATGTATGTGTACCATGTGTATGTGTGTGCAGTGCCCACAGAGGCCAGAGAAGGGTGTCAGATCCTCTGGAACTAGAATTACAACAGTTATGAGCCACCATGTAGTGATGGGAACTGAACCCAGGTCTTTGAATCACCTCTTTAGGCCCACAGTGTTCCTTTTAACGTTTTATCTCAACACAATTTTACACTCCCAGAAGGAGCAGGGCCCTTTTCCCAGAGTCTCCTTGTTACACTGTCCATACTTGCTCTGCACCCCTTCTCTTTCTGCTCTGCACCCCTTCTCTTTCTGCTTCTAACCACCAATAGTTTTTCTGAAAATTTTCATTCAGTTAAAGACATAACAGCACTTTCCACCAAAACATGTCTACACATACTTACTAAAAGTGAGAGAGATGAGATTCTGACGCCCATTTAAAACAAAGCTTTCAACTTACAGGGAGTGAGGGGTAAAAAAAACCACTATTCAGGCCAGGCATTAACTATATAAGCTTATGCAATCTGCTTTTCGTGTTTTAAAAATTATAAGAAATGAGAAATTATAGTATAAAAAAGACAAATATTGTACATTCTGGTTCATATGACGTTTAAAATGGGCAAAACTAATCTCAACTGATAAAGGTTGAAGGTCTCGGGGAGACAACTTGATTCTCTCAGAAAATCTTCTGAGGGCCAGAAGTGCTGTATCTTCATCTTTGTGAGTTCACGTGTACATATGTGCATGACAATTCACTTATTGTCCACGTCAGACTTGTGTGTGCTGTGTCGAAGCTCCTCTGAGGACTAGGGAAGCAAGTACTGTGAGGACAGTGTCCTGAGCTGAGTCCACATTAGCTAACCAAATAGTCATGTAGACATACAGTATCAAAGATGACCTGTCCTGAGCTGAGTCCACACTAGCTAACCCAACAGTCATGTAGACATACAGTAACAAAGATGACCTGTCCTGAGCTGAGTCCACACTAGCTAACCCAACAGTCGTGCAGACATACAGTAACAAAGATGACCTGTCCTGAGCTGAGTCCACACTAGCTAACCCAACAGTCGTGCAGACATACAGTATCAAAGATGACTGATGAACCACAGCAGATTTCAACTTTAATTACAGAAACATTTGAAGTGTATTTAAGTATTACCTCCAAATATGATATGCCAAAAGGGGCATATTGAGACCCAGTGTGAGCCACTCTGCTGCACAAAGAAACATGACACAGAAGAAAGCATGGATGAGGTACTCTGGAAGAACAAGCTGAAAGAAAACCAGAAGCCGTTAGTTAGCACAGGGCGGGCCTTGTAGCTGCTTATCTGGAAAGCAATGACAACCAAGTTTCCACTTAAAAAACCACTGTTTTCTTAGAATTGGAAATCAAAGATGCTACTGAGTACTATCTCCATATTTGACTTGTAGCTGCTTATCTGGAAAGCAATGGCAACCAAGTTTCCACTTAAAAAACCACTGTTTTCTTAGAATTGGAAATCAAAGATGCTACTGAGTACTATCTCCATATTTGACTTTTTACCAAAAGTACGATTATAAGCAAACTGGTCAAAGGTTACGAAGCTTTCACTTCAACAGTAAGGTAAGAAATTTAAAACTCAAATTCTTAAAGCAGCAAGTTAAATTGCAATTACCACCCAGATTGTTCGATTACTGGTGAATCAAGTAGAATGCTTTTATTTCCATCATTCAGCAATAAAAATACAAAAAAATAAAATAATCTGAGCACATGCAACATGATTTAAAAAAAAATCCATAAAACAAATTCCCATTTGTAAGTTTATGTTAGTGTTTTTAAGCCTTTAACAAAACCAAGAATGTTACAGGTACAATATTTAGCAAGTCACATCACTTTCCCACAAGTTGTTAAATGGAAAGCCAACCAGCCAACATCTCAGCACAGCTGGGGAGAACACTGAGGCACACAATGCAGGAGACACACTTTCTGCAATGTAGGAGGGAAAAGACGCGATTCTTAACCATGAAAGAAATTGCCAGGTTCCAGAGTTCCCGTTAGACTTTTTGTTCCCTTGTGCCTACTTATCAACAAAATGTACATGGCAGAAGGCCAGTAGAACCTCAGACCTCAAAAAAGAAAATAAGACTTTTCATAAGCAGTAATGAGGAAATTAATTCAAACAAGGTGAACTTATAAAATGACCAAGACTTAGTGATATGTTTTAAATCCTTTTATACCCTAAATGGTTCAATCTAATCTAATGAATTATTAAATAAAATATCAAAACTATATAAGGCCAATCCTAACCCAAACCCCTAAGTCACAGCTGCAAAGCCTAAGTTATCAACTAGTTTTACAGCAGGTTAACACAGTGTTCGAGTCAGGCCTTCCTGTGTAAGCCATGGCTGTAATAAAATCCTGTATACTCAAGCCCATCTTTAACACTCCCACATGACTTTTTCCAGCTCAAAGCCAGATGGTGAACTAAGTTTCCCTAGTGCTGGAACTCAAATCCAGGGCCATACATACTGAGCAACACTACTCCACTGAGCTAGATACCCAGACCCAGCATCAGATTTTTAATGAACATTATTTTAAATAAAATCCTAGTAGAGCCAACTAATCTAAGTCACTAATCAGATACTTTCTGTGTATTTAAGCAATATGATAAGTAACTAATATAAGCTCCACATATGCATGCATATGCAAATATTATATACATTATATATATCTTGATTTAAGGTCAAATTACTATAAACAAGCTAATGTCCAGAGGACATCTTGGAAACTCCCTAACCACACCCAGAACAGACAGAGAAAAGCATGCACTACCAATGCCACAGGAACTGCTTTCCCAACACCAGTTTAAAAGACAGGATGCCGCTTTAAACTCTGACAAGCCTACTTCAGCCTGAAGCCACTGAGACCTAACCAAGTCAATCACTGTCCGCTACACCAAGACTGAGGCGAGCAGAGGGGGCTGGCATCAAACGGCCCGTCACTCTTAGGCATCCTCAGAGGACTGCTAGTACTACACTTGACTTGCAGTGTCTACCCGGTCCAGTAAGAAGCAGACCGCACCTCAAAAATGTCCAGAAACGTTTATTATATACTTCTCACAAAAATCAGAGCTTTCCAATCATTCCATTACCACTAAACTCATCCTATGTTCCACCCAAAGCTCATATTAAGACTAGTATCCAGAAAACAATACTTCATGCAAACATGGCTGAAATGAATAGGCCTGAAACATATATGCTCTTGTTAAGTTTACATTTTTTTAAATAATACTTGTCTTCCCCCATACTTTGGCAGAACTGTCAAAACAAATTTCAATAGGGAAAACTGTCAGATGCACTGCTGTTCAGCCAATTCTCGGCACCCTATCCAAAACACAGCGTAGGGCTAGGACAATGGCCTTGACCCTCCTGGAGCTAGATATCCAAGCACGTGTCTTTTCTCAGTATGAATATCTTTCCATTGAGAAAAGCCAGAAATCACACACTATATTCTATGATGAAATCTGTCCCTCTTAAAGCTACAATAAATTAAGAAAACACAGTTTGAGCTTCAAAAATCAGGCTGTCTAGCTTGTAAGTGTGGTCTCTGCCTTAACCTCTGACCTTAGCCTTGGTCAGAGCACCCAGACCTCATAAAGCAACTCAACCAACTGTCCTACCCCTGAGGGTAACTACTCACCTACCTCAAGGAAAACTCCAGGGGAAATGCTTCTGGGCAGAGCCTGACGCCAGGAAGTGGTTCTAGCTAGTACCCTCATCATGAGTTTCTGAAATAATAAACTGCTGAAGAACAGAAAATACTAACCAACCAAAGAGATTCCAGCTTCCTGAGAGCTGGTTTTAACGACCAAGGCAAAGATGTTCTAAGTGCATACCTGTTACTTTCCAACCAAAAAAGGCATCCTCTCACTTTTACTTCCTACAAGCAAAGGAGCCAGTGAATTAAAACTTGGGATTGTACCTACCCTGAGCCTTACTGTAAAGGTTCTCTACGGACAAACCACACACCTACACCACTCACATTTACCTGGAAAACAAGAATTAGTAGCAAACTGGCTTTTCCAGGTAAGAGCCTGGGCACGCGACTGCACTGGTCTCCTCACTGTCCTGAAGGAGCTTTGAGGGTAGCCCTGCTTTCTACTGTTTTTCTACTGTTTGTCTGTGGCCTTAACACAAGCAACTCGTTAGTTTCTGACCAAGAGGCCAAATCCAACCTACAGTCTAGAGAAGAATCTTCCTTCAGATGCCCTGTATGTATCCACACTCAACCCAAACCTCGGAGCCACATTATGAATAAATCTATGGACCAGGAGACTGCTTTAGAAATCTGAGGCCAATACAACAGACTAGGAATAACCACACAGACATCTGTACACAAACTGCCAGCTACAAAATTCTGGTATCTTGGGGCCACAAACAAGAATCTGTGATCCAAGCACAGAGCTGAAACAACCACTGCATGAACCCATTTGTTCTACCAGACACAGGACCAGAGATGAAACTAGATCCAGCAGCTAAGCCCACACTAGAGTCCATGTGTCCAAGTCACAGCCTGAGAATAACTTCCCCACAACTAACGTCATTTTACATTGGCCACCTTCCAAACACTGCACTAAGTAATTTAATATAGATGTGCCTATGGCTATAACGTAAAAATGCATACGCATTTAACAGCTTTCCCTACTTGACTGGGCCAGCAAGCAAACATTTGCATAAAATATGGAGTTTCATGAAATCATAACCCTCGACAGCGTATGAACAAGCACACTGAGCAGAACAATACAGATACAGATGCCCTAACCCTCCCCACGAGATGATGAGGCATCAAAACATTCAACTTTTATAAAAAGCAGTACACACCTTTAGTGCAATTTTGACTCTTTTTATCTTTTTGACCTTTTCAACTGTCTTTGGCCGACAATGTAAAAAGCAGATTGGAAGAATGTTAGTATGGCAGCTGACAAGTTCACCAGCAGATTAATAACAACAGTTGAGTGTGACTAAAGAACACTTTTATTCTGCCTACTTCAGAGACATTCAAAGATAGCATGCTACCAAGAATACTGGCCAATTTCCAGTTACAGCAAGTTAAAAGCAAGTACGTTGTTAAAGTCTAAAGATAAAGGCTACGTCATAACTTACAGGATTCAGAGTATTACACTGGTCTATAGGATTCTTGTAATCAGTCTTCAGCTCATCAAATGCTATGATCTAAAATAAAATTAGAACAGTTAGGACCATTCACTTTAATATAAAGTAGCAACAAGCCTGCCCCAACCATCAGAACATCAATGAATAAAACAGAAGTTTTAACATTTCAGCACCAATTTACACAAAACTGAATGTACTAAAAAGCACAAGAATTAAAGACCTGAAAACATGTCACTATGACGACAATGACCTGAGCCCACTGTGACCTTCAATTTCAGTCTCCTCCAGGCTTCCGGAAGTTCAGGTTGTTTTCTCTATACGATGAGCCTTTCCTACCTATACCGCTCCTTATGCAAAGTCTTCCTCAGCCTGAAAACCCTCTTCCCATTCCCCTCCTTCTATGGCTGTGCCCTGACTTATCTGAGGATAAGTATCCCTGTATCCCTGTATCCCTGTCAGCATCTCTCCTTTTGTAACCCTGCCAGTACAGCATCTCTCACTCTGGAATCCTCTATTTGCATGCAGGTGTGTCTGCCCCAGTGGACGTGCGGGCCTCGGGGAGAACGACCATTTTTAATTATCTGTGCAACCCTCTCCCTCGGCACGGTGCTCTGGGACTCCAGGACAGACTCAAATGATTCCACTTATTCCCAATCACACACATTGCTAAGGCTATTTTTGCCCACGCTTCTAAAAGAAGACAGCTTTAAACCTAAGTGTCTTAATATCCTTACATAAAGAATCAAAGCTGGGGATACACACCACTTTGTGGCATTAACTCGGGTATCAGACAGAGCTGTTCTGTTGGTACCACAGGTCCTAGCTGCCTCTCTGGTCTTTAGATGTGTATGGGACCACTGGCTATCATCCATGACCAATGGTTACCTATTTCTAGCTTCCACTGTGCTCACTTTTCAGTTAGAGGTCTTAGTTTCAAAAGAGCACAGGTTTCTCTTAATCTCTAGATGCATATAAAACACCCTAACCTTCTGTAATCAAAACCCTAACTAAACAGGAACAGGAGGAGAAAATAACTGAAATATTAAAATGTAATATCCAAGGAAGCCAGAAGTTTGAGAGGAGGAGGGGCATGGGAGGAGCTGGAGGAAGGAAAAGAAATGGCGGGAAATGGTATAATTACATTTTAATTTTAAAATGTGAAAAAATAATTACTTAAAAAACTAAAATTAAGAAAATAGATGACATCTTTAAAAAAAAATAGAAAGAAAGAAAGAAAGAAAGAAAGAAAAGAAAATAGATGGCTGTTGGGTAGAGAACTCCTGCTCAAGCAGAGGCTACATGGGCCTCCAGAACTCCAGTGTCGGGGGCTAGCTGGGAACCTGCAGGAAACCCTGGAGATTTGATCAACAGCAGAAATGGGGCCCCAAGCCAGGTGTGGAGTCAGCAAGAGAATTTACATGTCCCCTTTTCACTGGCCTGAAAATGAACCTTACAGAAGTTTTCAACTCACACACAGTGGAGGAGAAGAGAGGCAGAAAACAATACCAAGCCACAATAAAACTCCAGTTTCCATGTAACTTTCAAGCCCACCCTTCTAAAGTCCTAGGATTACACAAATAAAATTATCTCAAGTTCAAAAATGAAAGATAAAAAAAAATGTAATATTCAGGGCAGCAAAGTTTTCACTGTGTACATTACTATGGCCCAGGGTCTAAAATATTAATGTGGTGCAACATATTACTTAATGGAAGGGAGCCATAAAAAGTAGGAAACAAAAACCCTACTAGATTAAAATTTTTAAATGTAGAGTACTCAACAAAAGGGATTTCCTTTGTCAATGATTTCTAACACAATAAATGTTAAAAGTATAAATGTGCAGTTAGAAGGAAATAAGCTTGATCAGTTATGAATATTAACAGTCAGCTACATCACACTATCTGGGGATACATTCCCAATCTACTTTAGTAACAGAAGTTCAAGACAAGAACCGCAACCGCAATAATACGATTATTTGCATTTAGCAAGACTCAAGTGAATAGCAAATTAACATAAACCATTTTTGGAGGCAGGACTTCATGTAATTCAGAATCAAATACAGCCAAGAAGGAATTGGGGACTTCTGGTCATCCTGCCACCACCTCCCAGCGTTGGGATCACAGGTGTACAGCACTCTGCCCCGTTTATGTGGGATTTATACAGAACTGAGATGTGTAGGGTTCGGTGCATATTAGGCAAGAACTTTGCCAACTGAGCTACTGTCAAACCAATCCTTTTTTTTTTTTTTAATCAGTTTTTTTCAGTTGTTTTCTAGGGATCTTTTGGTAAATTGCTAAATGGGACTCTAATAGAGTAACGTTCACTAAACATAAACTTGAAATTATTTCCAAAAAAGTACAGTAATTATCTGCACTAAGGAATCCTTGAGCCTAAAAGCTAGCTCTCCACTGATTGTGTCACAAATGTTTTTCTTAAGTCTGTACTTAAAATTATCCACTTCACCTAGGCACCTTCCTTTCTAAAGAAATTACCCATTTTTTTAAAAGTGCAGTTCAGGCGTTTCTTAAACTAAAGCATAGAATGTGGAAAATGTGGGCAAAGTGCCCAGCACAACTCTCTTCTTCCATCCTTGAGGACATTTTTTTTTTTTTTTTTTTTTTTTTTTTTTTTACAAAAGCAAATGACTTAAAGCCACATCTACAGATGGGAAGGAGCCAGACTTAGCTTCATCGGAAGCCACGGTGGGGTCAGCTCACATTGGTAAGTTATCCTACTGTTCTTCCACCAAAGGGCAGAAGATGTTCCAACAGTTTTTGGCTCCTTTAAGAAGAGTTTTGAAGTAGTAGTTATTTCTGCCTCGGTAAACAGCCTACACCAGCATTCCCCACTCCACAAGCAAACAGGCTCTAAACAGGCTTAGCAAAAGGAAAGGGACCTGCGGTCTCACTCGACTTCTGAGACTTCTGCAACATGTTACTGCTGGCCATTTAGTCATGCACACGATGGTGATGAAACCTGACTTAAAATTTACACGAGGCTCAACTCGCTCCTTCATTCAAACTATACCATTATTCCAGAAGGTATTGCAAGGGGTAGAAACAAATGAGATCAACTTTTGAGGATTGCTGATCTCCAGAGAGCTCTCAGTACTAAGCGGTAGAGAAACTCATGATTTTCTATCTCAAAGAGAACTGTCACCAGGGCCGAGCACGGTATGAACGTACATCCACCCTACAACGATATGAGGAGGTGAAGGTTGCAGAAGATTTATCAAAATAAAATTAAACCACCCCCTATTAAATCAAGCAGCCCTGACCACAGACGGTGGAAGGGTGTCTCCTGAAAAGCTCCCGTGATCCAAGTATGACTTAAGGGGAAAACTCGGGAGACGCGGCCAACTTAGTAATCAATCCAGGCTGCGTCAAAGTTCACCAGGAACCAGTATCCGAACCACGGCGTTCTACTAGAAAATCGCCCATCAAAGCAGAGTTGGAAAGGCAGCTAAAGTAGCTTCTGTCTGATTTTGGCCGTGCTCCGAGGAAGCCTTAAAAGGCAAACTGTAATTCGAGGATAAAAATTCGGAAAACTTCACGCCAAAGAGCGGCCGTTCGGTGCGCACTGGGCATCCTCCCCGATGGAGGACGCAGTCAGCCCGGCGCACAGACACACACACACACGCCCGTCCGCCCAGCCCTGCTCGCGGATAGCGGAGCGCGGCCTGGGCCCGCACGCAGCGGCGCAGACACCGGGATCCCGCACGCCCGGCCCTCCCGACCCCCGGCCCGGGAGCGCGCAGCCCCGCGTCCACGGCCCCTGCAGCCCGGCCACGTCCTGGCGCGCGCCGGCCGCCGGGGCCCCGCTCAGCCGCGGGCCCGGAGTGCAAGATGCTGCGCCGTCGCTCGCCCTCCTTCCCCCTGCCCCGGCTACTCACGTGCCAGATGGCGAAGAAGATGAGCGCGGCGGTGAGCAGCAGCGCCAGCATATAGCAGAAGGCCGCGAAAGTGAACGCCATGGCCGGGGAGGAGCTGCCGGGCGCGCCGGGGCCAGCGGAGAAAGGCGGCGCACGGCCCTCTGGGTAAAACCATTCACTTCCCCGGGCCTCAGCCTCCACCGCCACCGCGGCCACCTCCCGGCGCGCCTGCGCACAGGGTCTCCCGCGTGCGCGCCCCCTGATGGCCGGAGTCTGCGTAGCACGTCTGTTGTCAGCACAGTTGATCTGGTCGTTGAATGAATGCCCAGTTTGTTCCACAGACTGTTCTTCTGCTTGAGAGGTAAACATAAACGTGCCTGTATCGAAAGGATTTAACCTCCTGCCAGAAACGAGCGACTCCATAATAGTGTTATAACCTGTAAACAGGTACCCGTGCGTGCTATGAAAGGTCAAAGAAATCCCTCCTCGGAGCTTATCTGAGGTTCATACGATGATAAATCCAGGCACAGAGAAGGGAGCGCTAGTAATACGGGGGAAATAGGTCGAATGAGCAAAGGCCGAGATGGGAAAAGGAAAGAAAAGCTTCTGTCTTGGGTGCAACTAGCAATGGATCTGTTAGTGGAACATACGTGAAATAGCACTGAGAGGTCAGTTCATAGACAGCAAACTGTGTTCAGTCAGGAGCTCAGGTTTACACCCAGACCTCCTCCGGGGAGCTTGTGGTTTGTTTTGTTTTGTTGTGTTTCAACTGTTTTGCCTATCATAGGATTTCAAAGATTTTTTCTCATTGCAACCCTGTGACATCATAAAGACCACAAATTAGAAAGCCAGTGATGGAGAACAAAACCAAAATAAAATTTCTACAGAACAGCACCTGTTTCACTTTTAATGGTGGCTGCAACCCACAAAAGCGATTCGCCACCTACTTACCAGCTGCTGCTGATGGAAGTGAGCATTATTCCAGGCTTTTAAGCAAGAAAGACATGCTATATTTGCATTGAAATTTGCTTACACTAGCAAATTGTATAGAATGGTTTAGAAGGTATATTCAGTCTGTCTCAGAGACTTTCTGCAGTGGTAGACATTTGTTCTACTGGAATCCATGCAATTCAACAGCCACTGGCTACTTGTGGATACAAAGTGGCTAAGAGGGATGAGGCATTGAACTTTTGCATCACTTTAATCAATTAAAATTTATTTTAAAGTTAAATTTATTTATTTATTGTGTGAGCGCACACTCCCTGGTCTGTGGTGAGTGGAGGATGCCCTGGGTGAAGGTGTGCTATTGATATGGACCCCAAAGCCTCAGATCCACAGGAAAATGGCAAATCCCCTTACACTCCCAGGCTCCGGGAAATGGCAAAATCTTTCTGTGGTCTGTGTGTGGATGTGCTCCTACTGAGATTTACTAAACCTGCCTCCTTCCTTGTTCAGCTATATGCACTAACCGCTTCTCCCTGTTCACTACTTAGTAAACACACTAAGCTTCAAGGATGTTGAGCTTCCTCCATCCAAGAAAGAGCCCAGTCCTCCTGCCCAGCTGTTCTTACGTGTGTGTCTACCTTTTATTCATCCACTCAACACCCCAATCAGAGCCATTCCTGGAGACCATGCAACAACAAGGCATAGGTCAGTGAACAAATTACAGGAATCAGTTCTACCATGTGGCTCCCAGGGACGAAACTCAGGTGGTCAGGCTTTGCCAAATGCCTTTACCCAGTGAGCCAATTCACCAGCCCTCAGCTGAACTTCAAATAGCTACGTGTAGCTAAGGTACTGGACAGTGAAGGTCTGTATGGCATGTGAAAATTGTACTTTTCAGATAGACAGAGGCGCACTTCAGTTCTGAGGGATCTGATGCCCTCTTCTGGCCTCCACAGGCACTGCACACACATAGTACATGGAGGCAAAACACCCATACAAACTAGTGGTATCGCTGGCACTCAGTGTCTTCATGTGACTCATATGGCTGTTACTATGCATACAGGATACATCTACCATCACACACACACAAAAAAAAATAATTCTATTGGATAAACAGTAAAATAACTGCTGGAGAAAACACCCACTTTAATGAGGGCAAAGAGCTAATTAAATCAACCAACCATACAAGGTAAGGGAACTAATCAGTCTACCTGACGTTTTGGAGGGCCATTACAGTGAACAATCTGTGCCCTGCATCCAAACAGCCCTTAGTATTACCTGGGATTTACATTAACTCTTAAAACACAGGAGTGTTTACAGTACACATCAAGCTCCTGCTTCTAGTGTATACAGAGGTGGAGCTGAATGCTTACTGATCTATACATTCTCTTTCCATGTCTCTCCGGTCTCTCTTCCTCCCTGGCTCAAATTTTCTTCCTATTAGTTTGCCTCCAAATCTCCTACTGATCAGGCCCTCCAACTCATATAACGAGACACTGCCAGTCAGGCATTGATGACCTAGAAGGTAAATCCTACAAAGCATCTAGTCTCAGAAAAAGACTGGGAGCAGTTCAGATGCATGCCTGAGAAACGTCTGCACCCCAGACTGGGTAATGCTGGTGTTACAGGATGAATGGGAGGCACTAGGCCATGGGCTGTATAAGATCTCAGCAGGAACCAGCACCATCTTGCCAAAATCTAGGGAGTCTTTTAGCAGGCCAACTTGGTTTTTCTTTTGTTTGTGTTCCTCTTATCACCTGTCCACGGTGGGTGCTTCCAACTGACAACAGGATGCACTTCGCCCATTGTTCTTCCAGCTGGGAGACCATCTTGGCCTTCTGGTCAGCACCAAGTCCGGTCCACACCAAGGAGACAATCCTTCTTTGGCTCAGGAAGCTCTGAAGTCCCTCGGCCACTGCCAAGAGAGACAGGATTGGGTGGTAACAGAAAAGAGCAAGTCTTGAACTGATCTGAAATCTACCTTCATTCAACTCCAGGACTCTCATAAAGGTAGAGCAATGGGGGTGGGCAAGCTATCTCAAGTTACATAGTGTTTTGGGAGGTGTCTCAGTTGGGTTTTCCATTGCTGTGAAGAGATGTCATGACCACGATAACTCTTAGAGAGGAAAACATTTAATTGGAGCTGGCTTATAGTTTCAGAGGTTTGGTCCATTATCATCATGACAGAAAGCATAGCAATGTGCAGGCAGATTTGGTGCTGGAGAAGGAGCTGAGAGGTCTACATCTGGATCAGCAGGCAGCAGGTGGTGAACTGGCCTGAGTTTCTGAGACCTCAAAGCCCACTCCCTAGTCATGCACCACCTCCAACAAAGCCACACCTACTCCAAGGCCACACCTCCTAATAGTACCACTCCCTATGGGCTTATTGGGGTCATTTTCTTTCAAACCACCACAGGAGGATAGAGAACTGTTCGTTGAGTAAGGATTCACCAAGCACAAAGAATAATGTAGGACAACAGTTCCCAATCTGCCACAAGAGGTTTGTGTATTTGGAGAAATAGTAATCGTCTCTGGAAATTACAAGTGGCTGTGGGTAACACAGGAATCTACACCTGTGACCAAGACATAAATCTTGGAGGGAACAGCTATGAAATTGGGGAAGCCAAGAAGGGTAACAGAAATTCTGGGTTGCCCTTAATCTAATATCATGGTTTAGACATTAAGTGTCCCCTGAAAAGATTTATGTGTTAAAGGTTTGATTCCTGACCTAGCAATGTTCAGAGGTGAGGTGTTGTGAAATTTTATTTTAAGATGTATTATGTTTGTTTATGCTATGGAACATTTGTTTTAATGGTGCAAAGATGAGTTGCATTCTTTTATGTTGCATTTGTTTAATTCTGTGAAACTGTGTTACTATGCCTGTCTAAAACACCTGATTGGTCTAATGAAGAGCTAGATGGCCAATAGCAAGGCAGGAGAAAGAATAGGCAGGGCTGCTGGACAGAGAGAACAAATAAAAGGAGAAATTTGGGAGAAGGAGAGAAAGAATGGGAAAAGTAGGAGAGGATGATACTAGGGGCCAGCCACCCAGCCACACAGCCAGACATGGAGTAAGACTGAAAGTAAGATTACAGAAGTAAGAAAAGGAAAAGGCCAAGAGGCAAAGGGTAGATGGGATAATTTAAGTTAAGAAAAGTTGGCTAGAAATAAGCCAAGCTAAGGTCGAGCATTCGTAAGAAAGACTAAGTCTCCATGTGTGATTTATTTGGGAGCTGGATGGTGCGCCCCCCAAAGGAGCCAAAAGAGTAAGAAAACAACAATAATTACATTTTTGTGTACCAATGTGAGGCCTGAATATCCATCTAGAGCCTGAGGAAGCTGGGGCGGGGGGGGGGGGGGACATGGCTTCTTTAAGAAGCTCTGCCGACAGCACAATACTTTTCACACTAAATAGAAACAAAACACCTAAATAAAAATGTCTGCTGCAGTGCAAGCATCAGCATTCTAGAGCTCTAGGAAGGTTGAATGCAGTTCTTGCTCACCTACCTCCAACCAGGCTATGAGCTTTAGGCTTGGCTTACACGACCTGAGAAGTGGCCCAAGCCAGCTGAGAACCATGAGGAGGATTCAGGTGTCACTTAGTAGTTTAAAGTTTGCTCACAAGTCCAAAAATGATACCCAGTAAAAGAGGTCCAGATGACAAAAAACAAAAACCCTCTAAACAGGATCCAGTGTGTTTTACAATGTGTGTATGCATAAGAAAGAAAGAAAAAGGGCATGGACAGTCACAGACAAAAAAATAGCTTAAAAATAATAAAGTCTTTAAATAGAGATGTAAAATTATAAAAAAGAATAAGCCACACAGACATAGGAAATACACAGCAGTCTGGATCCTGTATGTTATTGTGCTGGTTTTGAATTCTTTGAATGCTGAAGAGCAAAAGACAGCTTCTAGGAGACATGGGCTTGTGAACAGGACTGCAAAATTGAGCTAACTTAGATACTTTAGGGCTATCTTAACTTTTAAAAAAAGAAGTTAAACAAAAAAATGCATTTGTCAAATGGAAGTAAAAAATGCTTTGGGGAAGAGGTTTTGCTTTTGTTTCCATGGGAAACAAGAGGCTGTGGATTTGTTCCAGGTTAATATGGATCAGGTTTGAACAAGGACAACCTCCTGAATCTTGACAGGTGATATCTATCTGCTGTGAAATATTCCTTTACACTGTATGAATATATGTCACTGCAGAGGGAGGAGAGGAGATGAATGCACCATGCTAATAAAGGTACCATCACATTGCAGAGTATAAATAAGGAATGTGGGTTAATTTAAAATGTAAGAGCTAGTTAGTAATAATCCTGGGCTATTGGCAGAGCATTTATAGTTTATCTTAAACCTCTGTGTTGGTTATTTGGGAACTTGTGAATGAAAACTTCCACCTACAGTAGGACTTTGGGTAAATGATATATCAATGGATTCCTTGATGGATTCATAGTGAGATGACGTTGTTGGGAGGTAGTAGTAAGCAGGAAGTGGTACTTAATTGGATGAGGAAATCACAAGTGGTATATAGTGGTGTGAATGAGAATGGCTCCCATAGACTCATATATTTGAATGATTGGTCCCTAGAATGAAACTGTTTGGGAAGGATTAGAAGGTGTGGCCTTGTTGAAGGAGGTGTGTCACTGAGGGTGGGTTTTGAAGTTTCAAAATCCCATGCCACACCCAGTCTCTCTTTGCCTGCTTGCAGATCAGATGTGAGCCTGCCGCCACACTCCACTCCAAGCCATGATGATAACCGACTAACCCTCTGAAACTGTAAGTAAGCCCCCAAATAAATGGTTTCTTTTTCAAGCTGCCTTGTTCATGATATCCCATCATGATAAAAGAACAATGGCTAAGACAGGATGTCTCTTGGAAATATAACCATGCCCCTCGCCTGTTCCTCTCTGCTGCCAGAGATGAACAACTCTAGTCCACATCCCTGCTCTGTTCTTTCTAGATGATGTTCTTTCTAGAAACAATGACACTAGCACAGCAAAATGTAGACTATAACTTCTGAAATTAGGAGCCCTGATAAGTCTCCTCTCCTTAAAGTTGCCGAACTCGGTTGTTTGTCACACATTGTCACAGCATCTTAAGTATGACAAATATGCCCACTTCTTTCTCATTGGCAGACCTCAGAGTGTGTTCAAGGGTTTATGGCCCTTTTACTATTGCTCAGAGGAGGAACCTTTCCCAGCCCAAAGTCTTGGGAAAAGGTAGCTTTCATTCCTTGAGAGTGATGAATGACTTTCCTTTGCACTCTGTGGTGGTTTGAAGGAGGATGTTATATATGTGGAATGCTTGGTCTTCCATTGGTAGAACTGTTTAGAAGGGATTAGGAGGTGTGGCCTTCTTGGAGGAGGTGTGTCACTTGGGGTGGGCTTTGAGGTTTCAAAAGTCAAGCCACTCCCAGGCGGCTCCCTCTGCCTCCCACTTGCTGATAGGGATGTAAGCATGCAGCAACTGCTCTGGTGCCATTGCCTGCTGCTGCGCTGCCTGCCAAGATGCCCATGGACTCAGCCACTGAGCAAGGGCTCACAACTGGTTGTCCATGCTATTTTTTAAATTTTATTTTATTTACTGTCAACTTGACACAAGCTAGAGTTACCTGGGAAGAGAAACCTCAGTTGAGAATATATAGAACATATTCACATCACACTGGCCTGTAGGCAATCCTGGGGGGGGGGAGGGGGTAGGCACTTTCTTGATTGATGATTGATGTGAAAGGCCACACCTGAACACATGGTCAGTCCCAGGGTGTATTAAAAAGGCAAACTGAGCAAGGGAGTTGAAGTAAACCAGTGAACGGTGTTCCTCCATGGTCTCTACTTCAGTTCCTGCCTCCAGGTTCCTGTCCTGCTTGAGTTCCTGTCCAGACTTCCCTCAATGATGGACTGTGATTAAACTATGTAAACTGAATAAACCTTTTATTCCCAGGTTGCTTTTGGTTTTATCACAACAATAGAAACCCAATACATTTTTGTTCATGATATATGTCTTAGCAGGGTTTCTATTACTACAACAAAACACCATGGCAAAAAGCAAGTTGAGGGGGTTGGGGATTTAGCTCAGTGGTAGAGCGCTTGCCTATCAAGCTCAAGGCCCTGGGTTCGATCCTCAGCTCAAAAAAAAAAAAAAAAAAATGGTTCTTTCCCAGCACTCAGGAGGTAGAGCCAGGTGGATCTCTGTGAGTTCGAGGCCAGCCTGGGCTACCAAGTGAGTTCCGGGAAAGGCGCAAAGCTACACAGAGAAACCCTGTCTCGAACCCCCCCCCCAAAAAAAAAAGTTGAGGAGGAAAGGGTTTATTTGGCTTACACTTCCATATTGCTGTTGATCTCTGAAGGAACTCAAGGACAGGAACTTCAAACAGAGCAGGATCCTGGAGGCAGGAGCTGATGCAGAGACCATGGAAGGGTGTGGCTTGCTGGCTTGCTCAGCCTTTTCTTTCTCTCTCTCTCTTTCTCTCTCTTTCTCTCTCCCTCCCTCCTCTCTCTCCCTTCTCTCTCTCCTCTCTCCCTCCTCTCTCCCTCCTCTCTCCCTCCTCTCTCCCTCCCTCCTCTCTCTCTCCTTCCTCTCTCTTTCTCCCTCTCTTTCTCCCTCTCTTTCTCTCTCTCTCTTTTTTGGTGGAGGGGTTCGAGACAGTGTTTCTCTGTGTAGCTTTGGCACCTTTCCTAGAACTCACTTTGGGAGACCAGGCTGGCCTCAAACTCAGAGATCCGCCTGCCTCTGCCTCCCGAGTGCTGAGATTAAAGGCGTGCACCACCACTGGCTGGCTTCAGACTTCTTTCTTATAAAACCCAGGACCACCAGCCCAGAGCTGGCACCACCCACAGTGGGCTGGGCCCTCCCCAATTGATCATTAATTGAGAAAAATGTCTACAGCTGGATCTCATGGAGGCATTTCCTCAGCTGAGGCTCCTTTCTCTCTGATGACTCTAGCTTGTGCCAAGTAGACACACAAACCAGCCAGTGCAATAAACCTCACTAAAACAGAAGGCCAAGGCTATGTTCAATGAGAAAGCATTGAACTACCTGCAGGATGTGGTTTCTCAATATCAGATAGCCGGGTCATACACCTTGGCCTTTGCTCGAGGAGTACCTATTACAAAACCATTATGAAAGCAGTAAGTTCACAAACTTACAAACATGACTCAGCCAACAATCTCATATGTGCAAAACTGTATCTATTTATTCCTTGTCTTAGTCAGGGTTTCTATTGCTGCAATGAAACACCATGACCCAAAGGCAGGTTGGGGAGGAAAGAGTTTATTTGGCTTACACTTCCACATCATAGCCCATCATTGGAGGAAGTCAGGACAGGAACCTGGAGGTAGTTGATGCAGAAGCCATGAGGAGTGCTGCTTAGTGCTGCTTACTGGTTTTCTCAGTCAGGTTTGTTTGTTTGTTTGTTTGTTTGTTTGTTTGTTTGTTTGTTTTTTACAGAACCCAGGACCATGAGCCCAGAGGTGCCACCCACCCACCCACAATAGGCTGAGCCCTTTCCCAGTCAACCACTAGTGAAGAAATCACCCTACAGGCTTGCCTACAGCCGGCTATGGAAGCATTTTCTCAATTGAGGCTCCCTCCTCTGATGACTCTAGCTTGTGTCAAGTTGACAGGAAACTAGCCAGTACATCCCTCTTATTTTTATGTGTCTTTAAATAATGTTACAAAAACGTCAAGTTTGAAGACAATGAGACACACAATGAGATGCACTGTGTTTCCATCTATATCTACACCCCTCCTCTAGGAGACAAAGGACCTTACCATCATTCCACAAAGTTCCCTTGTGTCCCACACCAGGTAACAAATATTCTGCTTTTCATCCCAGAACACAGATGTTTTATGTCCTTGAATTTTACTGAATGAAATCATTTATGTATTCTTTGTGTTTCTTGGCTCAACATAATGTTTGAGTTTCTTTTTTGCTTGAGATTCTTCCACACTGCTCTGTATATCTGTTCATTCTTAAAGTCAACTTTATTAAGTTATGACTTGTATAAAACACATTTCCCATTTAAGAGTATAGTCAATGAGTTTAGATAAAATCCTACACTGAGTTCATATCCTAAAGTAACTTCAAAAGCCAGGAAAACAAAAAGGGACAGTTGCTAGGGTGGGGACTGAGGGTGCAACAGAGAAAGGAATAGAAAGGTACAAGTGATCTGATGGTGGGGGCAGGAAAACCGGAGGGGGTCTAATTAGGAGGGAGATGTATACAGGAGCAGAGAGAAGGGCAAAATAACTGTAAGAATGGCTAGAAAAAGTCATAAGGAATCACACTATTAACTATACTTTTAAAAAAAATCCCTGCAATACATTTGAGTTTGTGTATAAAGGTGCATATATAGTTTAAATGAGATTTTCTCATCTGAGCTGACAGTGATTCCTCCAAGAGTCAAAGACCACCTTTAAAAAACCCAGCAGCAGACTGAGAACAGGAGAGAATCCAGAATCTTAAACCAGAGAGGAATCAAAAAGACCTGTGGGATTTTTATTTATTTGGTTTTTGTTTGTTTGTTTGTTTTGAGAAAGGGTCAAAACATATAGCTATGGTTAGCCTGCAACATGCTATGTAGCCCAGGCTGACCTCGAACTCACAGAGGTCAGACTGCCTCTGCCTCCATCTCCCATGCTCAGAAAGACCCATGAGTTTTCCAGGTAGTAGAGATGTGCTCTGGTCCATAGGACGAGGCTATAGTAATATAATATTGTTCAGCTCATTTAAGAAATCATTTCTGTTGTTAGTTGCTTTTTGGCTCTTTTGGGAGGCCCTCCATCCAACTCCCAAATAAATCACATAGAGGCTTATTCTTACTTATAAATGACCAGTCTTAGCTTGGCTTGTTTCTTGCCAGCTTTCCTTATCTTAAATTATCCTATCTACTTTTTGCCTCTGGGCTTTTTCCATTCTCTTATTTCAGTAAATCTTACTCTTACTCCGTGGCTGGCTGTGTAGTTGAGTGACTGGCCCCTGGAGTCTTCCTTCTCTGGCTACTTCTCTTCTCCCAGAGTTCTCCTTCTATATATTCTCTCTGCCTGCTGGCCATGCCTATCCTTTCTCCTGCCTTGCTATTGTCCATTCAGTTCTTTATTAGACCGTCAGGTGTTTTAGACAGGCAAAGTAGCACAGCTTCACAGAGTTCAACAAATGCAACATAAACAAAAGTAACACACCTTAAAATAATATCCTACAACACATGTCACTGAGACTTTATGGGTGTAGCTTCTCACATTCATAGGAAACACAATTTCACATCTGGTTCTTACACCTTTTCATCCCCTCTTCAATGATCCCTGAGCCTTAGGGGTGGGAGTTGTATTGTAGATGCCTCCATTATTCTGTGATGGTTTCTGTGTGTTCCAAAGGGAAGTTTCCTTGATGGTGTAAGGACACATATTTAGAGTATAGCTAGTATACTGGTTTAGCAAAGTGATCTCCAAGATTCATGCCCTCACTAGCCTTAGGTAGTTGGCTAGGTTTCCAGTACCAGGTATGACTTCTCTCTTGTTCAGCAGGTCCTAAGTCCAATTACAGAGTTATTGGTTGCTACCAAGGTATATGTGGCACTATATTGCACCCTTAGAGTTATTGTGCTGTGCTGGTCATTGTGGTGCATATGCATTATGGCTGGGTAGGACTATTGGTCACTTCCCTGCTGTTTTTCCTTTGGCTTAGCAGCTACACCTGAATCTACTGATTTTTTAACTACTGTCTGCAGCTGTGCTGCCCCGCTGCCCTGCAGTCAGCACTCCTGGTGGGATTACTGGTCCTGCTGGCACTGGCTCTGTCGCTGCTGCCAAATGAAGGGTTTGTTGTTGTTGTTGTTGTTGTTGTTTTGCTTTTATTTTTCTGGTTTTTCAAGACAGGGTTTCTCTGTGTAGCCTTGGCTGTCCAGAGACTCACTCTGTAGACCAAGCTGGCCTTGAACTCAGAGATCCACCTGCCTCTGCCTCCCAAGTGCTGGAATTAAAGGCATGCACCACCACCACCCCTGCTGCTTGGCTGTGGTTGCTGGGAATTGAACTCAGGACTTCTGAAAGAAGAGCCCGTGCTTTTAACCTCTGAGCCATCTCTTTAATCAAATGAAGTTTTTAACTGAGTGTCTATCATTCTAGTTCTATCTACCAATAAAGACTTGGGAGTCAGATGCTGGGGTGAAAACCTGATAGCTCAGAGGGGTCGAGAAGCAACCCGCTGACCTTCCTTTTGGCTGAAGACCCAGTAAGAAACTATCTCTCCATTCACCCCAAACCAAAAAGACCACAAATCTCTTAAGTCCCTCCCTACTCCTTCCTGGGCATCTCTCTGTATGTCTTTCTGGATCCTCTGTACGCCCCACAAATTTTCACTCCCTATTTCCAACTCCTATTCCTTTCCCTACAGAATCCTTAGCAGTGTCTCTTGTGCAAAGAAGGATTTTGAAAAAGGTAAGAAAATCTGTGGCCTTTGGGTAGCCACTTCTTTCAAGCCTACCTCAAAAGCTTCCCAAGACTAGGTGATCTAAAGGGCTAGCTTCCTTGCTGGTTATAAAGAGAGGGGGATTAGAAAAATAGCATCAATAACTGGTTTGAGAATTACTTACCCACATTTTTAAGCATAAGAACATGCTTAATTTGCTTAATTCTCTTTATGACTATTTTATAGGTTTGATTCTTAAGTTATACATTCAATGTCCTCTTTACTGAACTTAATCTGGGAAGGAAATTGAACAGCTGTTAGAGACAGCTCTTGCCAGTGTCTTATTTAGAGTTTCTATTGCTGTGATGATAAAACACCACTGACCAAAAGCAACTTGGGCAAGTGTTTGGGAGCCAGACTGAACTAAGACTTCTCAGAGGTCCTGATAATGAAAGGACAAAGCGACATCATTAGTTCCGTGTCCTTGTCTAGGAGCAGACTTGGCAAGGGCCAGTCAAGGGCCAGAGCCAGAGTGTGCTGGGTAGTTTTATGTCTACTTGACACAAGCTAGACTCATCAGAGAGGAGAGAATCTCAAAATGCCTCCAAAAGATCTTGGCTGTAGTTGGGCATGGCAACACACTCCTTCAATCTCAGCACTAGGGAGACAGAGGCAGGCAGATTTCTGTGAGTTCGAGGCTAGTCTAGTCTATGAAGAGAGTTCTGGGACACCCAGGGCTGTTACAGAGAAACCCCTGTCTCAAAAAGCAAAACAAAACAAAATAAACAAAAAAATCTTGGCTGTAGGCAAGCCTGTACTACATTTTTTTAAACTAATGATTGATTTGGGAGGGCCCAGCCCATTGTGGGTGGGGCCATCCCTGGGCAAGTGATCTTGGATTCTAAGAGAAAGCAGGCTAAGAAACCCATAGGGAACAAGCCAGTAAGCAGCACCCATCCATGACCTCTGAATCAGCGATGAACAGTGATGTGGAAGTGTAAGCCAAATAAACTCTTTCCTCCCCAGCTTGCTTTTTGGTCAAGGTGTTTCATCACAGCAATAGAAACCCTAAGACATGGTGCCTTGAAGGAGTTAGGGTTTCAGTTCCTAGGAACCTGGCTTTCTCTCTAAAGGGCTGTGGTTACCAGTCCTAAGGCAGCTGTATCTGAGGTATCCTGCATTCTCTTTACCAGCACAGTCTGATCTAGCTCTCTGCTGACATTGGCCCATTTTCCCTCTATAAATTGTATACAGCATTTCTCAACCTGTGGGTCACGATGCCGTTGGCAAACCTCTACTCCAAAAATGTTTACATTATAATTCATAACAATAGCAAAACTACAGTTATGAAGTAGCAATGAAATAATTTTATGGTTGGGGATCAGCACAACATGAGGAACTGGATGAAAGGGTCGCAGCATTAGGAAGTTTGAGAGCTACTGAAGATGCTATACTTTTTTGGGGGGGGGGGTTCAAGACAGGGTTTCTCTGTGTAGCCTTGCGCCTTTCCTGGAACTCACTCTGTAGCCCAGGCTGGCCTCGAACTCACAGAAATCCACCTGGCTCTGCCTGGGATTAAAAGCGGGCACCACCACTGCCTGGCGATGCTGTCTCTTAACAAACTTGCTTGGCATAAGACATCAGCTTACATAAGAACCCCCGGTCCCAGCTACTGCTTTTGTCTTCTTTATTTCTCATCCTTGGTCCTTCCACTCACCATTCAAAACCCTTATTCCTGCAGGTTTGGTCAGGGAAGAAAGGGTTTATTTCATCTTTCAATTCTCAGGTTGCAATCTAATATGTCAGTGAGGGAAGTCAAGGGCAGGAACCTAGAGGCAAGAACAGAAGCAGAAATCACAAGAGTGGTTTTTCTTGCTCTTCATGGTCTTGCTCACCCTGCTTTCTTACATAACTTAGGGCCACCTGCCCAGGGTTGGCACTACCCCCCGTGGGCTGTGAGTGGGACCCACTCACATCAATCATCAATTTAAAACAGCAATGACCTATGGACTTGCCTACAAGGGATCTTGTAGACACCAGTCTCTCAACCGAGGCTCCTCATCCCAAATATGCCTAGGTTTGGGTCACACTGACAAGAGCCAACCACCACAACCAGTCTGATCTAAGAGTGGGTTAGTCAGGCTTACTGGGATTGTAAGGAACAGAGTCCTAACCAGGTGACACTGTCTCATTGTTTCCCAAAGGATATAGAAGAAAGTACCTGCCAGAAAGTCTTATGTAGTCTTGGCCCTTACTGGGCTGCAATTTTCTTAAGTGTTAGAAATCTCTCTTATTCATTAGTTGTTGTTTTTAAGGTTTTACTTAGTTAAAAAAATTCAGAGTCTTTTTGAGTCAATGCCTTAGAAATCTTTACATCCATCCTATGTATGGGACCAGCTGCCAGTAAATTAGTTAAATATAGGAATTAGTGCACAGTTTATGGCCGTGAGTCTCCCAATATGTGTCTAGATGCCTGTTGGGCTCTTAAGAAGTGACCTTGGACTGGAAATGCTGCTGTCAAATAAAGCTGTAGCACTGATGAGGACTCACATGCTCCTAGGTCACAGAATCTTTTTTTAAAGATTTATTTATTTATTATATACACAGAAGAGGGCACCAGATCTCATTACAGATGGTTGTGAGCCACCACGTGGGTGCCAGGAACTGAACTCAGGACCTCTGGAAAAGCAGTCAGTGTTCTTAACCTCTGAGCCATCTCTCCAGCCCCAGAATCTTTTTTTTATTATTAATTTATTTTAAAAACATTCTCTGTGCCTCTTCAAAAGTATCTGTTTATTACTTGTTAATCTTTAAATTTTATAGTTTTGTGTGGTTAATGTGTAAGCTGTATACTTTTTTATGCACTTTTATTATTAAAAAACATTTTGAGGGCTTGGAGAGCTGACTCAGTGGTTCAATATATCTACTTTTCCAGAGGACCCTAGTTCAGTTCCCAGTACCAACATCATGCAGCTCACAATCACCTGAAACTCTATTCCAGGAGGAAACAGTGCCCTCTTCTGGCCTCCAGAGGCAAGTGCACTCATGTGCACATACCCAAATGCAGAAACACAACACACACACACATACACACACACACTTTAAAATAATTACTAATTTCACTGTTTATATTTAAAGACCACTGTGTGCTTAAATTTATAATTATAAGAAGAGATCTGAGCATGGTGCCATATCCACTAATTCCAGTTTCTCAGGAAGATGATGAAGAAGAATTTAGAGTTTGAAGTTAGCCTGGACAACTTAGAGAGACTCTGTCAAAAGGAAAAAGAAAAAGAAAAAAGAAAAAAGAAAAAAGGAAGGAAGGAAGGAAGGAAGGGAGGGAGGGAGGGAGGAAGGAAGGAAGAAAATTGTACCTGCGTTGTATCTCACTAAGTAAATGAGCATTTTCCTTGCATGTGCAGTGCCCTGAGTTAATCCTCAGTATCATAAACAAAGCAATATTTTCCTCTGATTTCAATCAACTTGCAATACATGTAGCTACAGTAATATAAGTGAGGTTGAGGTCCAAGAATCTGCTGGGTTGGTGACACTAGTCTTCTTTAGTTGGGAGACTAGGCAGGAGGACAGCAGTGAGCTACGGAGCACAAGAATCAAAGAAAAGACAAATATATTAGAACATTTTTTTTTTTTCTTCAGAAAACCACTCCTGCCATGTAAGAAACAAATGGTTTTGAAGGTTCTAGTTTTACTTAGGCATGTGTCTGTACTCATGGTGCAGGTATCTTGGGGTGGGAATGGGACAGAAGTGGGCCTTAGATCCCCTGCACAGGTGGTGGTCCCTAAACTTGGGTCCTCTGAAAGAATTCTTAACTGCTGAGCCATTGTGGGGTCCTGCCCCACCGGGAACTTAGGTCACCTCTGAAGAGGTGGCCTGGAACCGAGGAGTGTGCTGCTTGCTGGGTTCCCAGCCTCCATCTTACCTGGAGGCAATCAGACACAGTGAGAAGTCAAGTCAAGCAAGAACTCGTTTATTGTTAGGCAATAAACCTCTTTTATAGCAAAAACCTCAGAACCCTAGGAGGGGGTGAAGGAACCAACCAATCATTTTAAAGGTCACCCTATACTCATTTTCTTGTTTACAAATTGTTTATGCACTGACATCATCTCCTGATCTTTGTATCTTATCTCAGCTTAAACAATTTGAGCTAACTTCCTGGAGCACCATTTGTATCTAATCTCTGAGTAAACAACTTAGGCTAACTTCTTCTCAGCGCCATCTTTGTAGCTCATGTATGCCCTACATTCTCAGGCAGAAGCAGGCAGATATCTTTGAGTTCGAGGCCAGCCTGTGAGTTCCAGGACAGCCATGAGTACACAGTGAGACCCTGTCTCAAAAACAAACAAAAAACTCAAAGGGAGAAATTAGTAGCTGAAAGGGAGAAATTAGTAGCCATCTTAAAAGATGTTCCTTTCCTTTCTCCCTTCTTCCTCCAAAGGTATTTGCTGACCAGTGTGTTTTGAATTGACCAAAAGTTGAACCTGTGGGAAAGATAAGGCTGGGACAATAAATCTATATATCCTAGACTTGGCAAAACAAGGTATAAAGAATAATAGGCTCGATTGACCAAAAGTTGAACTCAAAACAGAGTGTAGGACTGCAACAATAAATCTGAATGTGTCAACAAAAACAGTGCATAGGGAATAAAAATTTATCTCTGTAGATGCCCTGAACCCTGTTAGCCATTAGCAACCTTATGCTTACCTCATCCCTAGCCCCTGAGATATGTAACATTCTGCATGTGACCCTTTCCTATATAAACCCCTTAGTGAGTGCTCGGGGCCTTCCCTCTTTTCACCTACTGTAAAGTGGTATTGGAGAGGTCGCTGCCTAGGCCAGAATAAATGAAACCTTTTGTTCTTACATCAGAAATTGGCTTCTTGGCGGTCGGGGGGGGGGGGGGGGGGGGGGGGGCTCATGTGCTAGCATTACAAAACAAACATACAAATAGTCTCCTAATATTTTTGAGTATATTCATCATGATTTACTTAACCATTTTATGTCTTGCTAGTTTTCAAAGCTATTGCTAGAACTGGGAGTGTGGCACTTGGTATACATAGGATTAAAGGGCATGTACCATCACATCCAGCATTTGTAAGGTTCTTAATGGATAATACAAAACATTAATCATTTGGATTTGGGTATCATATGCAATACTTTTTAAATACATGGAAATTGAAAGTAATGTATATTAAAATGCTAATTATCTTAAAGAGTAGAATATTAAGTTTCCCCTATTTTTACATATTTCTGTATTTACCATACTTTTCAGAAGGTTTCTCGGTGTAATAGTCCTGTCTGTCCTGGATCTCATTATGTAGACCAGGCTGGCCTCGAGCTCAACAGGTCCACCTGCCATTGCCTCCTGTGTGCTGAGATTAAAGGTATGCACCATCACTGTCCACCCCAGCTAAAAAAAATACATTTTTAGAAGAAATTTTATTATACACACACAATACTGTGTGAGACCACAGGCATGCCTGTTCAACAGCACACACATGGAGGTCAGTCCTTTCCTGATTTTACCCCTTCATTTTCTACATCAGGCTAGCTGGCTGGTGAGCTACCAGGGTTTCTCTGGTCTGTCTTCATCTTGTTATAGGAACACTGGGATTACACTCATGCTATGCATATGACTTTTATACTGGTTCTAGGGATTTGAACTTAGATTATCATATTTGCATAGAAATGCTTTTACCCACAAAGCTATTTCCCCAGGAGGAAGTGGTTAGAGTAGGCATGACCCCCTGTAGACTTGAAATCTTTGCCCATAGGAAGTGGCACTATTAGAAGGTATGGTCTTGTTGGAGTAGGTATGACCTTGTGGGAGGAAGTGTGTCACTATGGGGGAGGGCTTTGAGGTCTTATATATGTTCAAACTATGCCCAGTACAGTCTGCTTCTGCTGCCTGCAGATCTACATCTAAAACTCTCAGCTCCTTCTCCAGCACCACGTTTGCCTGCAAGCTGCCATGATGATAATGGCCTAAACCTCTGAAACTGTAAGCCAGCCTCAATGAAATGTTTTCCTTTATAAGAGCTGCCATGGTCATGGTGTCTCTTCATAGCAATAGAAACCCTAATTAAGACAAGGAGAGGACAAAAAAATTATAGGTAACTTGGTCTCATCCCAGAGTTTATCTGGAAGACACTCTGAGGTTATTTTCAAACATTTTTTTAACAGTGCACAAACACTGTTTAAACAGGTGGTGGAACTGCTGTTCCCCTGGAGAAAATGCCCACTAGAAGCCTAATGTTCTTAATGAATCATTGTTTTATTCATAAGAAGTCATCAGCTGGGCATGGTATCTTACTCTGGTCATCCCAAGACTAGGGAGGCTGAGACAAGAGGATCACCAGGATTTTGAGACCAGCCTGGGCTATTGGGTGAATTCCAGGCCAGGCTGGGCTGCATAGTGAGACCCTGTCGCCATAAAACAAAACCAAACAAGATAGATTACATCATTTATAGACACTAATCCCTTTTTGCAATATAGTCACAAAACTCAAGTTTAGTTTAATTCAGCTTCTTACCCTTTCCAAAGTTCAAAATTTGTGATTTAATTGTGCAATTTATATTCCAAACCTGATATAACATAATACCTAAATAGGACCAATAGTTAAATGGAATGCTGATTTTAAAAACACCTATTTACTAATTTTCTGTAGAGAGCTGCGTGCAGCCGCACCTTAAAGATGGCGCTGGCTTCCACCCTCCGCCCTCCCGACAGCGAGTGCTCAAAGTGGTAAACAAATCCTTATTTGGCTGTGGCTGGAATCAAGTATTGCTTGCGTTTGCATGGTCCAATAGACAGTGCCCACATGGCTGCTCAGGGTTGGCAGCCCATGCCTACTTAAGGGCTGGGAGAGGCTCGCCCAGGGAGAGACATCACTTGTAACAAGGTCCTGAATAAACTGCTTAAAGAAGAGCTCCGGTGTTGCGTCATCCTTGCCGGTCGAGGCGGGCACGGCAAGTGGTGGCCCGTATGGGGAACCTCCTCGTCTCTCCGTGGGGCTCAGAACTTTCTGCAGTCAGGGGGTATACCGGTAAGTCCTCAGGTAAATTGGGGATCCGCGACAAAAGTGGGGTTTTGCTCTCACCTGTAAATAGAGGGGGAGCGGGATAGTAGAGCCGTGACTGCAGCGGACGGGTAATCAGGAAACAAAGTAAGAAAGTGAAACCAGAACGCTGGGGCTGTTTGGTAAAGGCTCCGAGAAACCTCTAAAATTGAGGAAGAAAGAATATACTAAGATGGGCGCTTCCTCCTCACACCCAATTTTTCTGGCTCTTAATGAGCTCCTTCTTTCCAAGAAATTAAAGATTAAGAAAAGCACCTTAGAAAGGTTTCTGGAAGAGTGTGACATCATTGCTCCCTGGTTCGCAGTGTCTGGTAGTCTCACGGTGGTGTCATGGGAGGAGCTAGGACGTGACCTAGACTTGGCTGCAGAACAGGGAACGCTTAAGAATGGGGTAAGACCAGTGTGGAAATTAGTTAGAGGTTGCCTGGAAGATCAGAGATGCAATGACGCTGTGGAAAATGGACAGGCAGCTCTAGAGATACTCCAGGAAGAGAGGTCGGAGAAGGCAGCCTCCGAGAAGGCCGCCTCCGAGAAGGCCGGTAAAGGTGAGAAACACAAACAAAGGGACAGAATAGCTTATACCCTAGGCTTTCAGATTTGGAAGATTTTGAGGACTTAGAGTCCTCCAGTCTCTCCGATTCTGTCCTTGAGGATGAGGACATGGAATCATTATGTGAGTCTTTACGAAGTACCAAAATAAGAAAGAGACGTAAAGGACTGAGAGAAGAGTCGGGGTGAAAAGGAGAAGGAGCAGGAGTCTGAGTCTCACCTCCCTCCTTTCACTCCTCCACCATATCCTGACGCATTCCCTGTGCCATCGAATGCGGGGGCATACTTTAACCCTGATGTGTGGAGGAAAGTCAGGACAGAGATGCAGGTGGCATTCCCTGTGTTCCAGAATCCTCAAGGTAACAGGTACCATGAGCCTTTGGATTTTAAGGTCATTAAATCATTGGCAGAATCTGTCCGAACCTATGATATCACAGCCTCCTTCACAGCGGCTCAGTTGGAAGCTTTACACAGGTTCGCTATGACACCAGCGGACTCGTATTGACTCCCCAAATGGGGGTGCAGATAGTAGAGTCGGATTTCAAAGGTCCACTTAACCGTGATACGGTAGGATTACTCATTGGTAGATCGTCTACAACACTGAGGGGCTTACTGGTCCATCCTGGGATTATTGATTCAGATTATACTGGAATAGTCAAGATCATGGTTGAGTCACCTAAGGGTATTACTGCCATTTCCCCAGGAGATAGGATTGCACAACTTGTCCTGTTACCTAGTTTGCATGAAACTTACCCAGCACATGATAGGGAAAGGGGAAGCAAGGGGTTTGGATCCTCAGGAACAGACTTAACATTTTTATCCTTAGATTTGGATCAGAGACCAATCTTACAATTGACTGTTAATGGCACCAAAATTAAGGGACTCTTGGACACTGGAGCAGATTGGAGTATTATTGCTAGTAAAGATTGGCCTCGAGGATGGCCAATACAAGTCTCCTCTCAAACGTTACAGGGATTAGGTTACGCTAATGTTCCAAATGTCAGCACAAATTTATTGAATTGAAATGATAAAGAGGGGCATTCTGGTGTTATGCAGCCGTATGTCCTAGAACTCCCAATTTCTCTTTGGGGAAGGGATTTAATGCAGTCTATGGGACTGAAATTAAGTAATGAATATTCCAAAGAATCCCAAGGTATAATGAAAAATATGGGCTATCATCCTAATTTTGGGTTAGGAAAATTTTTACAAGGAAAAAAAAAACTCCAATACAAGCACAACCAAGACAAACCAGACAAGGACTGGATTTTTCTTAGGGGCCACTGAGGAAGGTATTCCCATATCTTGAAAAACGGAGGAACCAGTGTGGGTTCCTCAGTGGCCACTCTCCTCCGAGAAGTTACTTGCAGCAAAGCAGCTAGTACAAGAACAGCTGAAAGAGGGACACATCAAGCCTTCCCTATCTCCCTGGAATACTTCCATATTTGTTATAAAGAAGAAATCAGGAAAATGGAGGTTACTACATGACCTTAGGGCAATAAATGAGCAAATGAAGATTATGGGTCCAGTCCAACGTGGGCTCCCATTATTGTCAGCCTTACCAGAGGATTGGCCAATTATAGTGGTAGATATTAAGGATTGTTTCTTCTCAATACCATTGCATAGCAAAGATAGCGAGAGGTTTGCCTTTACACTGCCATCCATAAATCATGAAGAACCCGATAAAAGGTATCAATGGGTTGTCTTGACACAGGATATGGCCAACAGTCCTACTATATGTCAATTGTATGTAGCAACTGCCTTGGAACTTTTGAGACAATTCCCAACGCTAAAGTGCCTTCATTTTATGGATGATATACTTTTAACAGCTAAAGAGGAATGCCTGTTACAGTCAGCCTATAGCTTTTTAGTTGAGGTATTAAAAAAAAAAGGGATTATGTATTGCTCCGGAAAAGGTACAAAACAAAATTATAAATTATTTGGGGTCCAAAACAGGTAGTCATCAGGTCATGCCACAAAAATTAGAGATAAAAAAGGATTATCTTCGTACATTAAATGATTTTCAAAAATTATTGGGAGATATAAATTGGATTAGGGGCAGCTTACAAACAGCCAATTATGTGTTAAAGCAGTTGTATGAAATACAGAATGGAGATTCGGATCTTGATTCGACAAGACATTTAACGCCTGAGGCTAGGGAAGTCTTGAGAAAATTAGAGGGTGGGTTACATCCGAGTACAGGATGTTTATGAAATTAGCTTATGCATTTTACCTACATTCTTGCAGCCTACTGAAATTTTATGACAAAAGGGACCTTTATTGTGGGTTCATCCCCGAATTTCTCCTGCAAAGTCTATAGAGTATTATCCCACTGCTGTAGCATTACTTACACAGCAGGGCATTCAGCAATGTTTGCTACATCTCGGGACTTCCCCTAAGACATTAATCGTACCATATAATTCTAATCAAGTAAAAGTGTTATGTGCCACCATGGATGAGTGGGCAATATTATGCTGCTCCTATCAAGGAAGTGTAGACTGCCATTATCCCAAACATCCACTATTAAATTTTTTTAAAGGGCACCCAATAATTTTTCCTAAAATAACTGCTTCGCAGCCTATTGCTGGGGCCAGTGTTATTTTTACAGATGGTTCCAAAACTAGTTACGGCGCTTTAGTCTCAGATTCAAGTTATGTTAATGCTCTAAAAAGCCTTGAATGTGCAGGGCCGATCAACCCTTCCAGCTCAGTAGGCTCTTTATTCCAACAATTACAAGGGTTAATATGGCAACGTACAAGCCCATTCTTTGTACAACACATACGTGCACATACAAGATTACCTGGGCCCTTGGCTGAAGACAATACTAAAGTGGATTTGTGCACTAGGGAATGCATGTTTGTGGCCTCTACAATTCAGCGCGCATATGCTTTCCATAAAGAATACCATGTAAATGCAAGGACATTGCAACAACGATTTTCCATCTCACGTGCTGATGCGCGCAAGGTGGTTCTGGATTGTCCCCAATGTGTTGTTTTCCATCATCCCCCTGGTCTGGGGGTTAATCCTCGTGGTTTGCTCCCCCTAAAAATATGGCAGATGGATGTTACTCATATTTCTGAGTTTGGACGTGTCAAATATGTCCATGCATCTGTGGACACTTGTTCAGGTATCATCCATGCCACCCCTATGGCAGGAGAAAAAGCCTCTCATGTCATTGCCCACTGCTTAGAAGCTTGGGCCGCCTGGGGTAAACCTCAACAACTAAAAACTAACAATGGTCCTACATATATTGGACAGAAGTTTGCTTCCTTCTGTCGCCAAATGAATGTACAGCTGATACATGGCCTTCCCTATAATCCTCAGGGCCAAGGCATTGTGGAGCGCGCTCATCGCTCCCTAAAGGAATTGCTTCAAAAACAAAAAGGGGGCTATGGGCGTACCCCGAAAGATAGACTTTCTATTGTGCTTTTTACCTTAAATTTTTAAAATTTGGATGCTTCAAATTACTCAGCTGCGGACAGGCATCAGTGTCCACACAGCCCCTTAAAGGGAATGGTGAAGTGGAAGGATACCTTAACGGGTATCTGGCATGGTCCTGATCCCGTGCTGACATGGGCACGAGGTTCTGTTTATTTTCCCACAGGATCGACGGTACCTGAGAGTCTGGTGCGAAAAGCTCAGGGCCATGCTGACGGTCCTCAGCCTGATATCAATGGGAACATCGGAGCAGAGATGGGGAATCCTTTTGGCATTTCCAAGACCAATACCAGTGCAACATGACTCTCGCTTGTTCCCACGATTATTTATTCCTTAGATTTACCCTACCTTCCCTTGGAAAAGGAGATAGCACCCATTGGGGAAAATAGATCATTCCAGTTATCAGAGTCCGTATGTTTTCAACTGTTGTATAATAGATCTGAAGAGCCAAAATGCATCCCATTATATAATCAAACTGCTGCTTGGTTTGACCTCCCCAACTCTACTAGTGGCCCTTGTTTAAATACTAGTGCATCCTGAGTCCGGGGATGGTGGCCTATGAATCACTCAAATGAAGCTCCACCTATGCAGCCCAAGTGGGCCCCTTATTGTTAGGGAAATAATTGGGGTGGAGCCTGGCCATGGACAGGATGCCAGAGCCGAGGGTCTGTTTGGGCCAATGCCGGAAAGTTCTTTACCTTTTCACCAACCATTAGTACTTTTGCCAATCAAACTACTGCGGGATGCAATTATACTAACCAGGATCCATCCTTGTATAGCCCAGCCAATCCGTTTGACAATTGGCTCCTCTGTGGGATTAATGGCAGTTGTATGAATCTGGAGCCCATGGTCATGATAGGGGGAGGACAACAAGGTGTAAGTGAATTTAAGTGGTCTACTTCAAAACCTTTTGCATCCTGGGATTCCTACAAACCTCATCAAGAGGATTATCGTGTAACGACCTCCCCTGCTAACCCAACAAGGGGTGTGTCCGCTACCAATGCTGGATGTGAGGATGAAGGAGTAATACCATGGCAAAATGTATCATATAAGCCTACTCCCGTTTGTGTACATACTCCTTTCATGTTTATTGTTAGTAATGGTAGCTTAGAAAATTGTGATAATAAGACATGCTTTTATGCACAATGCTGGAATGCTTCTTTACTTTATCAAGCCATGGTGGTGCGTATACCTAGGTGGATTCCAGTACCTGTAGAGGCACCCACAGCCATGAGCATATTTAGAAATAAAAGAGATTTTGGCATTACGGCGGCTATTATTGGAGCTATAGCCCTTGCCACCGCCGGTGCTGCCACTGCTGCTGTAGCAATGACCCATACAGTGCAGACTGCACAAACCTTGAATAATCTTTCCACTAATGTAGCTACAGCCCTGGAGCTGCAAAGAGGCATAAATGGCCAGTTAAAAGGAGGCCTGATGATAGTGAACCAAAGAATAGATTTAGTACAAGAACAAGTTGATACTTTGTGGCAAGTAGCTCAATTGGGGTGTCAATGGCGATACCCAGGATTATGCATCACCAGTGTGGCCTATCAAAATTTTACATATGCTACAAATATGTCTAAACAGCTTTCTAGATACCTTACAGGTAATTGGAATAGACAATTTGATGCTATGGTGGATGAGCTTCGCTTAGCCATTGTTGCTGTTAATTGTTCCACCCGAGTGGATCCTGGACTTGCAGAGGGACTTTCATCCTGGATTTCTGCAGCCGTGAATCATCTGAAGGAGTGGCCGGGACTAGGAGCCCTAGCAGGTTTATTGGTGCTCGTCTCCTTGGTATGCCTGTGGTGTATCTGTCGCATAAGGTTTTCACAGCGTCGCAATGCAGCCATGATCATCCAAGCCTTTACAGCCATTGAGGCAGGGCAGTCTCCCCAAGCCTGGTTGTTGAACCTTAAAGAGTATTAAGCACAGGATGCGAGGCTTGGGCACTGCACTCAAGATTGGTAAATACGATTTTGAGAAGAGCATGTCTGATAGCATGTGGGTTGGTACCCCAACTCCCACCTCTGTAAAAAGGGCATCGGACGGGTCAGGTGTCCTCTGGGTGGATGACGCCTGGACAGACATGTCCAGTTTTGACAGAGGTCAGACCTCTACTCTTTCCTGTAGCTTTGCAAAACAAAAAGGGGGAACTGTAGAGAGCTGCGTGCAGCCGCACCTTAAAGATGGCGCTGGCTTCCACCCTCCGGACGAGTGCTCGAAGTGGTAAACAAATCCTTATTTGGCTGTGGCTGGAATCAAGTGTTGCTTGCGTTTGCATGGACCAATGGATAGCGCCCACGTGGGTGCTCAGGGTTGGCAGCCCATGTCTACTTAAGGGCTGGGAGAGGCTCGCCCAGGAAGAGACATCGCTTGTAACAAGGTCCTGAATAAACTGCTTAAAGAAGAGCTCCAGTGTTGCGTCATCCTTGCTGGTCGAGGTGGGCGTGACAATTTTCTATTGGGGTATCTTTATCATACCTCTTCCCTTAAGGATCAGAGATCTATGTGGAAAGGGGGACAGGAAGATTATAGCATCAAGAGTTGGTGGGCGTGACAATTTTCTATTGGGGTATCTTTATCATACCTCTTCCCTTAAGGATCAGAGATCTATGTGGAAAGGGGGACAGGAAGATTATAGCATCAAGAGTTGGTGGACAACTTCAAGGAAATGGCATTTTCCAGGGGAGATGTACATATGAACACAGAGACTGTGACAGTATGTACAAAATCTGTATACATTCAAGCCAGACATGGAGGAGAGGCAGTAGGCATGAAGTCCTACCCTAACCAAGAGGCTATTCATAGCTGATAGCTGCTGGAGGAAGGTACATCTGTATTCTTCAAAGGAGCAACACAGCCTATCAGTCATGCTCCAGGCAGCGCCATGCTCACAGACACAAATTGGACTCCATGGCTTCTTTGTCCATTCCACGGTGTTGTTCTCTGACCTTCATACAACTGCTGTAGTGGGTATCTACACTAACACCGGTAATTCTTTCTTTCTTCTTTTTTTTTTAGGCAAGGTTTCTCTGTGTAACACCCTGGCTGTCCTGGAACTCGCTCTGTAGACTAGGCTAGCCTTAAACTCACAGAGATCCTCCTGCCTCTGCCTCCTAAGGGCTGGGATTAAAGGTGTGTGCCACCACAACATGGCATACCAATAAAATTTTTTAAAGGTAAAAGAACATTGAAAATTGCAGCTACTTGGATTCCAAGTTATATGTACTAGTCAGTGGTCAGGGTTTGTAACTACTTCAAGATCTGATCATTGAAAACTCATATCCTTAATGCTAAATTAATACAAAGCTAGGAAAGTCAAATTTTGTAACACTGACATAAATATAAATAGGCAGTGATATAAAATGAAGAATCGGAAGTGCATTCTCACCTCAACGGTCAATTAAATTTAACACAAGCATGTCTACATGTGAGTGAGTGAAGCCGCCCCTCAGCCTCTTCACATCTTACACGAATTCCAGGTGGATCACAAACCTAACATGTAACAGCTCAGACCACAAACTCCTTTCTTAAGCATTTTCATTTGTGTGTGTGTGTGTGTGTGTGTGTGTGTGTGCGCGTGCGCGCGCGCACGCGCGCGCGCCCCAAGTACCTGTAGAGGTTAGAAAGGGCATCAGATCCCCCAGAGCTAGAGTTCAAGGCAGTTGTGTCTAACCTTGGTGCGGGGAACTGAACTTTGCAATCCCCATAAAAGCTCTGAAAGCACAGGATGCTCAGCAGTAAGACCTTCTTCCTAACGGGCCCTTGATCTAGCTCCAGATACACTGAGATGCAGTGTCCACTCACACAAACCACTCTGGGCCCATGTTGAGACCTGAGAGCTTACAGATACTTTCTGTTGTTGAAAACCAACGGGTTGGGAGGAAGGCATACTTTTTAATGATGGCAAAATAATGGGGGAAAAAAAGTGGTTCTTTGAGTAGCTAAGTGATCAAATTTGAGAAATAAGGACTGCGGCCAGTTCTCTTGAGATTTTTTTTTTAGATTTATTTATTTATTTATTATGTATACAAATTCTGCCTGCACGTATGCCTGCAAACCAGAAGAGGGCACCAGATCTCATTATAGATGGCTTTGAGCCACCATGTAGTTGCTGGGAATTGAACTCTGGAGGAGCAGCCAGTGCTCTTAACTTCTGAGCCATCTCTCCAGACCCGTCCTTTTGAGATTTTTTTTTTTAGCTGAGGATTGAACTCTGGGCCTTGCGCTTGCTAGACAAGTGCTCTACTACTAAGCTAAATTCCCATCCCCCTTTTGAGATTCTTAAAGGCAGGAAAGCATTAATTACTCCTTTCATAACCAAAACAAACTGTTCCAATTAGCAGATTAAAGCATACGTAGTACATGGTAAACCACAGAGCATTTTAGTGATCTGATTTGCATTTATCCACTCTACTAGACACCCATGGCATATAGAGCATGATCATAAACAATTTCCAATAGCAGGACTCTGACAGGTCTGCTTAGAGGCACACAGACCTCCTAACTTCTAATTCTCCCTTTCAAGGCTAGCTTCACCGTCTGGAACCAGCTCTTCTGCCTCTACTGCTTTTCACTGACATTTTAAAAATCCATCATTTTTGCATCAGACTGTGTTTTAGAAAGCTCCATGTCATCATGTTTTCCTTCCATCAAGTTGCCCAAGGATTCCTGTTTTTCAGTATTGTAATAAAGTAAACTGCTATATAGGCATGCGGCTCACAGAAACTGACAGGCAGGCATCAGTAGCACAAAAGATGGTGGAAGGCAGGTAAAAAAATCAAACACTGGAAGTCCTTTCGTGTTAGCATTTTATTTAAACCAGTACAAGCACCATGCTTACCAAAAGACTCCAAAATAAACATGCGGTATGAACTAGCAGAGACTGAAAGCTCAGCTTCAGCAGTAGTACCAGCTGGTGGTGTTCTTAAACAGTGACAGAGAACTGTTACATCCACAAGACCAAACCACCAATGTTTCAAGCCTCCTGAATGAGATTATATTGGACCATCAAAATCAGTGGGACTTGCCCTGGCATGTTAGTGATCTCAAACAATATTCAAGTATTTATATTCTAAAAAGCAAGGAATACCACAAGCTTAATGTAATTGTTTTAAACATTACAGGAATATGATCACTGATCCAAAATGTCAAACAGCCTAACAAGAAACATCTGCCTGGGGACCATCAGCATGAAGAGGCCTAGGAGTATTTACATTCTTCCAGAAATACAAAATAAGATCCATCCAGAAATGTCTGCAACATTTCTTCACATAAGTTGTAAAGGCTCAAACTTTATGGACTCCAGTATTATCGGTCTCCAGAACAAATAAGGAGTACAACTATATTAACAGTCGATAGAACTGACAGACTATACTCTACTCTCTACTTCCCTAATATTGGCATTTCAACCCTTATGAAAATATCTATTCACTAGTCCATATACAGATTGATGCTGTCACACAAGCTTTACAAGGGTCCGAACATGTCTTATGTGCACTTCCTCAGTTTCTATCTGGGTGGGGGAAGAGCCAAGTTTAATTTGGCAATAAAGTCCTCTAACTGGAAACCGTTAGTGAAAGTGTCAGACCAGGATAGTTTATGGCTAAGCTTGGCTCCTGAAAATAGGAGACAAGGGGGGGGGGGGGAACGGGACGCTCACACACGTTATTTACTAACGACAGTCTAGCAACAGCCCTCCCACAAGAGAGTGTTCAACTGCACTGGGCATCCAGATAGACAACTCAGAGTTCCGAAGTCCATTAGACGAAACAGTCCACCAGCTTTTTCCTCACAGAACTGTTCCAATATCAGAACAAAGGGGTTACTGTTCAAGAGTCAAGACATTTTGGAATTTCAGCACAGGAACCTGAGAATACCTTTCTTCATGCACCACTTCCGTGTCACACAAACTTACCAAATACACACTGTGACTCTTAGTTGGTTCTGACATTAGATGCTGTGCACAACTTAGATAAGATCAGAAATTCCAGACTAAAGCTGACTTAGAAAACAAAGGTTCCTGGAAAGAGTGGCTTCCAAAGAGGAAAGATTAAGATTTAAGGCTGAGTGGGAATGGTTGTTCCAGAAAGACATGGAGTGTAAAAGCTGGAATTATGAAATCTGGACAGACTCTTTATGGAAAAGTAGAAAAAGAACAATAAAAATACTTTCAAAGAATGTAAAGGGAAAGTTACATAAATATTTGAGAACTACTTTGGAGCATAAGACTTACAAACCTGCCTAAGGACAGACAGAATAGAAATGTTCTATTGATGCCCCAATCCAATATGTGGCCTTGCAGAAGGCACATTTACTGGGAAGGGTCAGACAAGCTTAAAAAGGAAGCCGCTGACCACCGTGTTGCTGCTAGAGATCTGGAAGTAAGAGTCCTGTGTTCGGCAGGTCTAATTTCCAAAAAGAAGTTAAATATGCAAGCCCAAGTGAAGAACCGCATTAAAAAACGTACGCTCTTGTAGCATTACTTTCAACAGCGTACTTAAACAATCAGGTGAAACAAAAGCTTATTTGCTTCATTCAAATCATTCAAGTTACTCTCCATGTGGACCTCGTTTGCTTTCTGTAGGATTATAAGTAAGCTATTCTCTAGCCCATAACAAAATATCTGTGTAGTGAACTCTTAAACTCCTTGGGTGAAGTCTTCTCACTCTCTAGAAACTGAAATAAAGCAACTCTTCCATTCATGAGCCAATGCAAACACCTCCTCTAGCACTTGCCATTGCTTCCTGACATACAGGTTAGTGAACACACAGCTGCGAATACAGCACACCCTACTCCACTGTGAAAGTTCAACTATCTTTCCTTCAGTAAAGCTGGTACAGAGCCCTAAACAAGACAAATATTTTGCAATGAACACGTGCCAACATAAAAATGCTTTTGCTAGTTCTGAAATGGTTTGTTTGTTTGTTTTGTTTTTGAGACAGAAAGGTGTCTCTGTGTAGTCCTGGCTGTCCTGGAACTTGCTCTGTAGGCCAGGCTGGCCTCGAACTCAGAGATCCGCCTGCCTTTGCCTTCCAAGTGCTAGAATGAAAGGCCTGCTCACTACCACTGCTCAGCTCAAAATAATTACTTTCTTAACATAAAAATTTGGTCAGCCTCTACAGTCTCTCTACTTTTCTCTTTAAATCAAATTATTACTCAGCAGTTTCTTACCTCTTTTCTTAAGTGTAACGTAACAGCTACAAGTACATTATAAGCCTCGCTTCCTAACAGTAGTGTCACCATCTAATATGACTGGCTTTGTCTGTATTAGAATTTCTTCTGGCATTTAGGATAAAAGGTATGACATCTATTGATGTGTTATTAACTATGACCAAACTTTTAAATAATGCTTATATATGGCACAAAACTAACAGTAAATATACCCCCAAATTATAACTCTCACCTACCATCTATATTCACGACTTTGGGCAGACAGTTGGAATTTTAAAAATAACAAGTTGGTTTTATTACAAACTTCAGTTATACATATTAGAAAATTGTTTACTTGAACCCTTTAAAAAAGTATTAATTTCACCAAATCTAGAATACTGGCAGTGTAGAAGTCTTAAGCTAATGTTAATGCTGACAAATCAAAGGCACAGTATTAACATATTTAAACAGTGCTCACAAGACATTAGGAGATGCTTTATAGAGTTACCAGGCTACATTCTAAGCTTCCTATTAGTGACACAACCAGGAACGAAGCCCTTGATTATATAACTCACCAGTTTCTAAGACTAGAACTCTACTTCCCATAAGAAGAAAACCTAATAATCATAACTCTACCCTAAAATCGAACTCCCAGCCTTAAGAACGAGTGATTGATGCAGTTTCTACACTTGATTAAACAGCTACAGGAAACCACGAGAGGAGAGGACTAGGGAGTGCAGCAGAGGCTCGACAGTCACGACTCTTGGCTCAGCATCAGTCACTTTAGCCCAATGCACCTCGCTGATGTCACAAGCGATGAGGCGCTCTCTGCACTTCTAAACTGCCAGTACCCAGGAGTGGTCAAGGAGGAACTGCTGTTCATCACAGCCTAATACCCACCTTCCAACAGTGTCTGCAAACAGTCATCTGAATCATAAATTACAGAAATTAGTCACAGGGTGCAAATCACCCCTGGAAAAAAGTGGTCCAGCTAAGAATGACAAACACAAGGAAACACTTCACAAAGTCCCAATACTATGAAGATGATTTCCCCTTTGTTCAAACTGCACAAATGAAGTTTCTTTACTGCAGGAAACAGACTGTAAGTAACAGTGCATTTTTAGGCATAAATTAACTATTTATGTCTGGTTCCAGTATGGTCAGGTTAATACATAAATACTTTAGAAACACAGAAGTTCACATTAGTGGAAAAATCCAAGTTTCTCACGTAGCCATTCTTCAGTTAGGTCTTCAGTGTTTCTTATTTCAAATACCTTAAGGAAAGAAAAAACAAACTGAAGTCATATTCCATCACTTAAAACAAAAAAATCCCTCCACTGCACTGAGTATTAAATACCACATTCTGTTTCCTTCATATTGGTCATGACCGTGACTTAATCTGAGTAAATTAGATGTCCCTTTTTGGCAATACTTAACTTCTTTTTATTGTTGTTGTTGTTGTTTTCAATACAAGGTTTCTCTGTGTAACAGCCCTAGCTGTCCAGGAACTAGCTCTGTAGACCAAGCTGGCCTTGAACTCAGAGATCCACCTGCCTCTGCCTCCTGAGTGCTGGCTGGGATTAAAGATGTGTGCCATCACTACCTGGCTAATATTTACCTTCTTTTAAGTGCTAAATACTTAAGTTACCAAAGTGTAGTAATCAAGATGGCATAAAACCTACACTCTTTTAAACCACAAATTCTAAACCAGCACATACATGCTAAAAGAGCAATTCTGTAAACCTTGCCCATTAGAAAAGACAGCCAAGCATACATATCTAAAATCAACCTAGTCAGGAGCTGAAGAAACATAAGGCCAATCAATCTTCCACAGTTTGAGTATCAGATGTTAATACCAGCTGTTGACTAACTTGATAAGGCTACACTCAAAGTCCCCAGTTAGAGTTATCCAGCAGGAATCTGAATTCACAGTCCAGAGAGCTAGAGGGAGATGAGGTATTACAGCACACAGATGGGATGTGGAACCAGATGTAAATTTGAATCTTAGCTCTAACTAACACACAACCCTGAGCAAGGCATTCATCTTCTGAACCTGCTTTTATTTTTACCTTTAAAATGACACTTGTATTTGTGTGTAAGCACATGCGTGTACATAAGAGCCCTAGTATGTGTATGGAGGTCAGAGGACATCTTGCAGGAATTGGTTCTCTGCTTGCTTCTACCATGTGTGTCCTAGGAATCCTTCTTCTTTTTAAGATAATCTCATTATGTAGCCCAAATTAGCCTTGAACTCCTGATCGTTCTGCCTCAGCTTCCCCAGTGCTGGGTTTATAGGAATGTACCACCATGCATGGTTACAGTAGCTTTTCTGAAGCTGCTCACATTTTGAAAGTTATTTTTTTCTAATTGAATTATTTTAAAAACACACATTGGTTCAAAGATTACTATAGTTCTCTTTCCCATGAATACAAGGCCTTATACTATGGACCTCATTAGTCGACAGGGCTTCAGCTACAGAGAATACATCTGGATCAGCTGCTTAGCTGTTGCCCTGTACTCTAAAGGAAGCATGTCCAACACAGATACTACCTTGGTTAGCTCAGCTGTCTGGACTAGCTTGTTCTTACTCCCAGCATACATCATCTGCTGCTCAGGCTTGCACCCTGGAAGACATCAGCACAGAGACAAAGGATAGCTTTTGAAAAGGGAATGGTTTCCATTACTTTTATCTTTCACAAAAATTTGTTTAGGATTTCCTGTACTACTAAGTTTACAAAAGCTTTGGTCTAAATGTACACAGCTATACTATGATTCTTCCACTGTACACTGTCTGTACAAAGACATACAATTCAAAGTGAGCAAATCATTAAAAATGGTTCTAGGTTTCCATAGATCCTGATTTTTAGTCTTGACACTTAAAAACTTTATTCAGCACTATTTTAATTTTGATAGTATAAGGGTCATCTTCAAGATTACAGGTATATCACTAGTAACTTAAAAAAAAAAAAAGACAAACATAAGCATATTACCATGGTCACACAAAGATCACATACTTAAATAAGATTAAAATATATACTTCTGATTCTAAAAGGTGTCATTGTATTTTTGAATCATTAAAATGTATGATTTAACTCAACAATTACACTTCTAGGAATTAACCAGCGGAGGTTAAGTGCATCCTGAGAGACCACACCTTACAGTACCTGCTCTCTACAGTGTACATGGTGTGTGCACAAACACAAACAGCAGCTGACCTCCATTTAGGCTATTCAACAATTTCATCTTTATAAATAGCAAAAATCTGTCTAGCAAAAGATGGATCAAAGCCGAGTAGACATTATTAAAGAGGCTGACTCACCAACAGGACTGGAGAAGATAAAACACAGAGGGTAGGAAACTCTTCCATCATCATGTTGGTATTTGTAACTATACACAATGAAGGTTTTTCTCAAGTTAAAGAAATGGAAGCCACTGCTCTAAGTCAGGCAGCAGGCAACCCCTGAGCTAGCGAATGGCCTTCTCATTAAACACCACACTTGATATCCGTCTATAAAGTAGACCCCAAAGGGCAAATTATAAAATCATGCAGCTTCTCAAAAAGAAACTTGTTAAAAGTCCAGATTCAATGTGGACTTTTTCTTTCTCAGTTTTTTCTATGTGCACATTTAAAGAGAATTGTTTAAAAAGAATCTAATATATCAACTTTCCTTTTTCTCATCTACCACATGCATACATATTTTAATGTGGTCATGATGCGGAGGGGGCCTTGAAGACATGTCTTGATCCTTTTATTAACTTCTTAGTCATTCATATACTTAGTACTCCACTCACATTTGTCCTTCCCTCCCCTCTCACTGTTCCCTCCTTCTCCCAACAGTCCCCCATTCTGTTTTCATGACATATAAAATGTCTTTTGGAAGTTTAACAAATGGATTCATAAATAAAGTCCTGGTGACTGAGAAAACTCTTTCCAAACCACTTAGAAAAGGATATCGAGGTTGCCGCTCAGGGAGTTCATCTTTAAGTTCATCTGGGGAGATGCCCTGGCACCAGAGAGAAAAGACACTTTGAAGCATGTCCTTCCCCAAAGATCCACTGAGCACTCATTCTGCTAAGAGCTATGAATCTGTTATCACATCACCAAATTACTTCTGTTATCAAAACACAGGGCTGAAGGAGAGTGTTCCAATTGTCAGGAGACACTGAGTTGACTGAGTGACACAGCAGCACCTCAGAGGAAACAGTAATTCTACGAAACACTCAGTGGCTGGCGTCAGTTTGATACCACTCTGTGCACAGCTCATCAGTTAGGAAGCTAACTCATCTTTACTAGGTGCAGACCTCCAACACTGGATCTCACTAATGTTTTAAGGAAGGCAGTTAAATCAGCAAGACAATGTGGAACCAACAGTCAGCCCATGCTTTTCATGTAAAATTAGCATGTATTTAAGGAGGTCCAGAACTTGTTTTAGTACATGTAACTAACATAGTATTGTTTGGACAACAATAATTGCTTAACTATAAAAATTGTATTTAGCTCATTAAACAAACCTCAAGTTCCTCATCCAGTACCACCAGGCGTTTGTCCTTGTCAATCTTCACTACAAGGAAAATACAGCATAAGTAAAGTGTGATTCTAGGTGACATTGACTATCCAATCTATGCAGCTTTAGTCTATATGAAAGGAGGGGAACACAGAAAATTAAGACATTAAGAAATACAGCATAAATACACTTAAGTGTTAGCTTTACATTTCCAGGGAGAATCCCCAACATGGAATGTGCTTATTTAGACTCTTATCAACTCCTCACACGTACTGCATGTATGGAGAACTTCGGAACTCCAGTGCAACTGTTTAAATAAAAGGAGGCTTGGAAGACTAACTGAGACTGTCTATGTGCAACATGGTCAGAACTGCCAAAGAAAAGCTCACCAGGGCTTAGGAGAAAGAAATCCCAAGACCCTTAGCTTCTCCAACATTACAATTTCATGGCAGATGGTCATTATTCTAAGAAAGTGAATTACCAATTCAACCTCTGTTCAAATATAACTGACATAATCCAAACCCAAATCAGAGTAAACTTAGGTCCTCTATGCCTTTATTCTTTTCTACCTATCTAAAGAGTCAACTATGCTTGAGTTTGCACTAAATTCACATTAATCCTAAGGACATACACTATGACTTCAAACAGCCTCATCTGTTGGGATAAATGACACTATTATACATTTTCCCCATTAAGAACCATATCACTATTTAAAAAAATACCAAACAAACATAAAAAAGGGGCTGGAGAGGTGGCTCAGTGGTTAAGAGCACTGGCTGCTCTTCCAGAGGTCCTGAGTTCAATTCCCAGCAACCACATGGTGGTTCACAACCGCCTATAATGGGATCTGATACCCTCTTCTGGCATGTAGGTGATATACATGCAGACAGAACACTTATACATTTAAAAGAGGAGGGGGGGAGACAGAGACAGACAGAGACAGACAGACAGACAGACACACACACTCATAGGACCACATGATAGTATTTATCTGTAACAGAACCAAAATGGTAAGGTGTCCACACCTGATTCAGTACACACCTGCCTGGTGGGTCTGTTATGCAGACTTCCATATCTTCACTCTCTCAACCTTCCTTCACCTTTCTAAACCATCGCCCACAGAGGATTGGCTAGGAGAACTACTAAAGTTTAGTGTAGAATAAGGCTCCATGCTGAACTTTACCACTTAGGTGTGGGCAAATGTTAGCCCTCAGAGCCATACAAAGATTCATGGATCACTACAAATGGAACCCTCATTCCTCAAGTGATCAAGACAATCTCCCAAGGGGGATTGCTATCTATGGCAATAGAACAAGCAGTTTATTTTCTTTTTTTAAGATTTATTTATTATGTATACAATGTTCTGCCTGCATGTATGTCTACAGACCAGAAGAGCACCAGATCTCATTAGGTGGTTGTGAGCCACCATGTGGTTGCTGGGAATTGAACTCGGGACCTCTGGAAGAGCAAGCAGTGCTCTTAACCTCTGAGCCATCTTTACAGCCCCAGAACGAGCCCTTTCTTAACTTGCAGAGGTAACAATGACAAATACAGCAGGTGGAAGAACTGTTACCGTCTAAAGGCTTGGCACATTCAAAGGACTGTAAGAGAACACAAACTAACATCATAGAATTTTGAGGCAACTTCAGCTTACTTATAATGGCAGCATTGTGGGTTTCTTTTCGAAAACGAAACTTTCTCAGCTTTTCCACTAAATCTTCAGCAACATCACAAACCACCAAAGACTCACTCTACAAGAGAGAGGGGATACATACACTTAAAATGTCATGACTTCAATATTCGTGCATGTTAAAGAAATTCCAAATCTACCAACCTTTGGATCTACATGGGTTAGTCATACCTGTTCATCTCTAATGCAAGCTTCACTTTAACTTTCTTTTTGGCTAATAAATATTTCAGAAACCAAGCACATATTGACAAGCATTTCATGTGAAGTAGAGGGGATGGGAGGAAATGTGGAGTGAAGGGCCGTCACCTGAGTCAGTATCTCATACTGTGTGGCAAGAACAAGAACGGGAAAATCATTTTACTGTTTTGAAGTTTCACAATTATGAGGAAAATAAAAGTAAACCTGACAGTAAAAACCAACAATTTATATCTTAGATGACTACAAAGACATAAAATTAGCTATGAAGAATGTACAAAAGGGGGCTGGAGAGATGGCTCAGCAGTTCAGAGCTCTAGCTGCTCTTCCAGAAGTCCTGAGTTCAATTCTCAGCAACCACATGATGGCTCGCAGACACCTGTAATGGAATCTGATGCCTCTTCTGGTGCGCATGAAGACAGAGCACTCATATACATAAAATACACACATAAATAAATCTTTAGCCGGGCAGTGGTCGTGCACACCTTTGATCCCAGCACTGGGGGAAGCAGAGGCAGGAGGATATCTGTGAACTCAAGGCCAGCCTGGTATACAAAGTGAGTTCCAGGACAGAACAAAAACAAACAAATAAACAAAACAACAAAAAAGCCAGGCACAGTGGCTCATGCCTTTAATTTTAGCACTAGGGAGACAAAGGCAGAGTCTCTCTGAGTTCAAGGCCAGCCTGGTCTACAGAGCAAGTTCCAGGACAGCCAGGGCTATGTAGAGAGAGAGACCCTTTGTCTTAAAAAAACAACAAAATCAGCCAGGCAGTGGTGGCGCATACCTTTAATCCCAGCACTTAGGAGGCAGAACCAGGAGGATCTCTGTTGAGTTCAAGGCCAGCCTGGTCTACTACAAAATGAGTTCCAGGAAAGGCGCAAAACTACACAGAGAACTCCTATCTCAAAAAACCAAACCAAACCAAACCAAACAAAAAACCCAACAAAACAAAAAAGCAGTCAATACTCTGGTTGCTCCTGGTAGTATACTCAATAAATCTGTTTCCTTGAAAAAGAAAAAAAAAAAAAAAATCTCTCTCTCTCTCTCTCTATATATATATATATAGATAGATATAGATATAGATAGATAGATAGATATAGATAGATGATAGATAGATAGATATTGATATACAAAAGCAAAAGCAGATGAAATAAATACAAAAGCCAAAAGAAATGCTTAGAGATTATGAAGAAATACTAACAGATCTTCCCCAGAAATCTAGCAAGAAAATCATTACATGGATTCTGGAGGACAGAAATAGTTTTATATTTTTGTTTTACTTTGTCTTTGCTTTTTGTTTGTTTTGTTTGAGAATTTTGGTGAGTAGTTCAGGTTGGCCTGGAGCTTACTATGTACCTTAGGCTGGCCTTGAACTTTCAAGTCTTTTGCCTCAGATTCCTAAATACTAGTATTCCAGGGTATTACATCCAGCTGTTTTGTTGTTTAGTTAGCTGGGTTTGTCTTCGGGTGCATAGATAGAAACTATATGTGCACATACAAATATTTGTGTGAATTTGGGCATACACATTCCACAGTGTACACATGAAGGCTAGAAAATGAGTTTGGGTGCTAGTCTTAGTCTTCCAATATTTGAGACAGGGTCCCTCTGCACACTATGTGCAAAGGTTAGCTAGCTGGTGAGCTTCTGTGCATTCTCCTGCCTCTGCCTCCCTCCTGGCTGTTGGATCATCAAGATTATGGACACATGCTACAGTGCCTGGCTTTTCATTGTTCCAGGGCTTCAAACTCAGATCCTTGTGTTTGTACAGTAATTAATTACTTTAAATACTCATCTATCACCCCAGCCCTCGGCTGACTGGTTTTTGACAGGGGATTTTAAGAGAAAATTGGCTCAAACTTGGGATCCTCCTTGCTTTAGCCTCTCCAATAGCATAGATATTGCAAGTGTGTGCCACCATGCCATGCTATGATGCTTTTAGTAGATAAAACTGCAAAATCAGCCAGGCATGATGGTGCACACCTTTTATGCCGTTACTAGAGAGGAAGAGGCAGAAAGACCTCTGGGGCCAGCTGGAGCTACAGAATGAGACCTTGTCTCTAAAAAAGGAAGAAAATATAATTAGTGAAAAGGGCCTTCCAAACCACACCAATGTGGAGAATAGTGAAACCCTATGTATCAATCATACAGCTCCAATCACTACCATCTGCATTTCGCTGCCCACAATATATCAACAACAGCCCAAAGGACTGTCTTACCCAGAGGCTACAAGCCATTCACCTGGCAATGTTGCACCATTTGTCATTTGAAAAACATCATGTGTCACCAGAAATACAAACATGTAAAGGTGTTCTGCTTTAAAAACCCTCCCAGAATTCTAGTCTCTCACCTAATTAGTGCTCAAATCTCGTTGATTTACATTTTTTACAGTTGGTTTGAGTCAAGTTGCAAAAAGTTCACCTACTTTGGACTTTTCATAGAAGTCCCCCCCACAACTTTCAAGAAAATTTGGACACTTCTCATCAGAACCTCAAATCATTAAGGCTTCCAATTTTAAGTTAAAAAAAAAAAAAAAAGTAATGGAAGCCTAGGTGCTTGATCCTCTGTTGGATTAAAGACAGCATCCACTAAAGCAGGAAATGGCTATCATTTTTAACTGTCTTTAAAATTCTGAACTCTGGGGGCTGGAGATGGCTCAGTGGTGAAGAGCACTGACTGCTCTTCCATAGGACCCAGGTTCAATTCCCAGCACCCACATGGCAGCTAACAACTGTCTGTTAACTCCTGTTCAAAGGGTTCCAACACCCTCCTACAGACATATATGCGGACAAAGCACCAATGCAAATGAAATAAAAATAAATACTTTAAAAAAGATTCTGAACTCTGATAATCATTTGATGTGACATGTATCATAGGATGTGCAATCACACAATCAATCAGGATGTGCATCCCAGCCAAGGGCACTAGCCAATAGAAAATAACCACTGCTGGGGTGTGTGCTTTCAGTTTTCTACTTCTCTTCAGAGAGATGCTAAGTCACAGGGAACTGCCTGAAGCTGATTCAATCCACTTTGAGCAAAGAGAGAATTAATGAAACTAATAAAAACTTTTGACTTTTATTTAGACAAAACCAATTTGACACACTGACAATCAGAGCCACAAGTGTAAGCTTGACATCATAGATTCAGAAACCCATGCAAACATGCTCAGTGTGTAACTCTTTGTAAGAGACTTGCCTCATGTGACCCCCAGCACGGTGGAAAAGATGACAACATGCTTTGATTCATTCCGTCTAATTCAGTGTATTTTCTCCCTTCCTGATGCCCCAAACCCCATCTTACAAAAAAGACTCAGAAACCAGGTGTGGTAGCACATATCCGTAATTCCAGCACTGAGAGGCTGAGGCAGGAGGATCAATCACCTCTTCTAAAAAGGAAAGGGTGAGGGAGAGAAGAAAAGGGTGGGGAGAGAAGGGAATGGACTCAGGCTTAGCCAACTCTTACTCCTGTTTACACTTGGAAGTGTTTAAGAATGAGTACAAAGTTATAAAAACAATTCTAGGTGGCAAATGTTACTTAAGATAGTTGAGCTCAAATGTTCATTTACTGTGTGTAAGTGCTAGCTTACATTATAGACAAGTAGAGAAGAGATCTATATCAACACTGGCACCTATGATAAAGGTTAGAATGGAGAACCACAAGATGCTTTGAGAACTGATGTGTGGTGAAGAACATCGTGACCCCAGTAAAAGCCATCTGAAGTGATTCAAGTGAGCATGGCAGCCTAAATCACGAAGTGACAGTGGGACTAAGGTGCCCACAATGAACAGGATCGAGAACCAAGGCTAGGTAATGGCTTGTAGGTACTCAGATTTCTATCCCATCAGCAAATGGAAGCTATCAACATGGCCACATTTGAATTTTGATAGACCGTATTTGTCATGATATGCAGCAAATAGGCAGAGAGCCAAGAAGAAAATGGTAGCACCAGTGACCAGCAAGACCACTTCAGATAAGAGATGACAAGCTGCTGAGAGATTGAAGAGCAGCATAAAGAAGTGAGTGACATCAGTTAAGTTCCTATGTCTGTAGCATGAGGCTGATTCCTGCTTCGTGTTCCAAACCATCTCACCTACACTAACACCATCCCATCCCCATTTGGCAGGAAATGCAAGGCTTAGACAGGCTACAAGCATCTTCCCCCAAATCAAAGACATATAGGTAGTGGACTCAGGAAGCGACCAGGCAGCCTGACCTTTGCAGCTCTTTCTCTTAGCCACCTCATAGGACCTGGGCTAGATTCAATGTGGAGGAAACAAAGGCTTACAAAGACTTATGGCTTGTGGAGCAGAAACAAATGACACCTTTAACCAAGTTACAGAATTCTGGCTGAAGGAAGACCAGATGTGAGGGGGAAACTATGTGTTCCTTTTGGACAAACTGAAGAGCCTCTGTGGCATCTGTGTGGTGCCATGCTTCCTGAGTATATTAACCAAAAAGTGGAATCTAACTTCTGGTTGGATCTCAGCAGTAAGGTCAGAGATAGGAACTCACAAGTCAACTCAAAGTAGGTGGTAACTGAAGCCAGGAATTCAGCAAAGGGAAATACAATAGAAAATGAAGCCTCAGGATGGCCTAGGGCTCTTAGGAGCACAGACCAGGAAATGGAGAATGGAATCCAAGGGAAACAGAATCATCAGCAGAAGTAGGAGGAAAGCCAGGAGTTCTGAATCCCAGAAGCCTAAGGGGAAGCATGAAGAAAGGAATGCTTCAAACCTGAGTTGTCAACACTCTGGAATGTGGCTTAAAGGTCGTAATGATGAAAACCCACGAGTTTCCTGGGTTCGGTGACCACGGTAAGATCTGCTAGAATCTAGCAGCTAGATGGAAGTGGTTCCCAAGAGAGGAGCTACAGATAACAACAGTGTTTTCCTGTTGCTGTTTCCATGGAACTTGGTCGTATTTTAAAAGGATCCAGAAGATCCCTGATGGCAAATGACTTAAATCTCCACTTTATTTTATGCTTGGGGTCCATCGTCAAGGAGAACAGAAGCCACGGCCCCAGGCGCCGCAAAACTAAATCTCTGACAGCTGCTTCGAGGCGAAACCAGAGACCCTCGGGTCACATGGGTTCCAATGGCCTCGACTGGAAGAATGCGGAGATCAGGAGCTCTTCTGCGGGGCACCGGGGGACGCAAGAAGAACGAAGCCTGGACGAGGCCAGGATGCAACCAGAACCCAAGCGCTCGCCACCAACGCCGCCCCTCAGGCCCAGCCCGTTATGCCACGGGGACCACAAGGGCCAGAGCCCTGTGCACGCGGAGGCCACGTTCCAACCGCCGGCCCGCGGCGCGGGGGTCCTCCGGGCCGCGGCTGGAAGTCGGGAAGGGCCGGCGAGCCCGCCCAGCCCCGCGGTGCCGCCCTCCGCCGCCACTCACCATTTTCCTTCCGGCCGTCAGCGGCCCGTCGCCGTAGGATCTCTCGGGCCCCTTTAAGAATGGCTCGACAGCCACCTCCCTTCCTGCCTTGGCTGGCACCCGGCTCAGCCGTCCCCACCTGACTACGCGGCCGCTGCGGCCCGCACGTGACGGCGGACGGCGGGTGGCGAGGCCCAAAATTCAGCGATAAAAAAACGCGTACGCTGGCGTCCCCTGCGCCTCTTAAGGAAAGGAGGTTCCGCCCTCCCAGTTACCGCGGAAAGAGCCTCGCCTCGGCGCGCAGGTTCTTGGTACCTTCACATTTTCTACAAGCCTCAACGGCAGGAATTTCATGATGACAAATCCGAGTCAATGATTTTAGTGGTGAATGTGCGTGTTGATTACAGCTTACTTCCAGATTGAATGCTTTACAAATGTAGGCACGGCTTCCATCCTTCCAACTTGTCCCAGAGTGCCATTCCTGACCCTGCCTGTTTTCCAGAAGTTGCTGAATACATTTCTTTTCCAAATAGAATTCATATACTGAGTAAATGGTGATCGGTGTTGATCATGCGGTCTCTTACTTTCAAGTCACTGCCAAATTGAATTCTGAAACTAAAGTATGACACTATAAGTTACGGCCTTTTAATTTTATTACTATTGGTATTCCAAAACGGAGATAAATTTGTCCTTCTGTGAAAGAATACGAGGTACAAGAAAGACTATGAATGAAAAAAGATGGTTGGCATCTTTGCGGAAAAAAAAAATGTGAGAGATTTTTAAAATACTTTAATATTTTATATCCTTTTGGGACTTTCTCCTTGGTCATCCAGAAGTAACTATTATCCTCAAAAAATTAGTAGAACAGTGGCATCAGAAATTCAAAAAGAAGAAAGAATGGGGGTTCGAGAGATGACTCAGCAGTTAAAAGCACTGGTCCTCTCTATGAGGACCCTGGTTGGATCTCCAGAACCCATCTATGTGGTAGCCACAGTGTAACTCCAGTTCCAAGTGATCCAAAACTCTTCTGGCTTCCGGGGCCACTGCACACACGTGATGCAAGCAGGCAAAACACCCATACACACAAAGTAGTAAAATAATTTAAAAAAATAAGAAGAAGAAGAAGAAGAGCCGGGCAGTGGTGGCGCATGCCTTTAATCCCATCACTTGGGAGGCAGAGCCAGGCGGATCTCTGTGAGTTTGAGGCCAGCCTGGTCTCCAAAGCGAGTTCCAGGAAAGGAACAAAGCTAAACAGAGAAACCCTGTCTCGAAAAACCAAAAAAATAAAAATAAGAAGAGAAGACTGGAAAGAAGGGAGGGAGGAAAGAAGAAAGGAAAGCAAAGAGCAACTTTGATTTCTAAAAGTAGAGTTTTGGATCTCCAAACTACAATCATAGTAAAAACCCAGACATTTTCTTTCTTTTTTTTTTTTTATTTCTACTTTTCATTTAAATTTTATTTATTTATTTTCATCTATGAGTGTTCTGTCTGCATGTACACCTGCATGCCAGAAGAGGACATCAGATCCCATTATAGGTGGTTGTGAGCCACAGTGTGGTTATTGGGAATTGAACACAGAATCTCTGGAAGAGCAGCTAGTGCTCTTAACTGCTGAAACATCTCACCAGTCCTAGGAAAACAGATATTTTCAAGGGAGGGGGTCTTGGGCAGTTTTGAAGCTCTATTCGCATTTTTTAAAAATCCAGATATTGATAAAAGTGTGATTTCCTGTACACCACTCCTTAGGGAAGCCGAGACAAACTCAGTAGTGGGAAGGAAAAGCATACTGCTTTGGGTCTGTGGAATCTGGTGTGTGTGTGTTGGGGGTGGGGGGTGGGGGGAGGATTGCAAGACCTGCAGAGCCTTACTTCCTGTTCTGGCCTTCCTCCTCCAGCCTGAAATGGCAGAGGGAAAGGTGTAGTCATGGAAGGATCCAAATTGGTGGGGTATTAGAGAAAATCCTCTTCTCTGGGAAGAGGCCTTGAATTTGACTGTATACCACTTTTAACAAGGTGGGGTTGTATTTAGCGGCAGAAGTGGCCTAATCTGCTATCCTAAGATACCCCCCTAAAACCTGCATGTGACATGTAGGAGAATCTTCATATAATATATAACACACCACTGGGGAGTCTAGCAGACCTACAGAGCTATGAGGCTGTATGTGTCTGTGGGCTTTACTGACACGGGTTAATGGCTGGAGCCTCAGATCTCAGCACTGGGTATCACCCAGACAGAAAGTCAAAAGTTTCCTTCAACTTGGTGAAGATCTATGATCGTGGTACAGAACTGAGCCCTCATTTTCCTGCCCCATCCCCCACAACATCCCATGAGCACTTGCTGTCATCAGATTGTCATTTTAGGAGAAGCAAGAGACAAGGGAGGAAAGAAAGGGGAAGACAGAATTTTTGTTGTTGTTTTTGGTTTTTGGGTTTTTTGTTGTTGTTGTTTTCTTTTTCAAGACAGGGTTTCTCTGTGTAACAGTCCTGGCTGTCCTGGAACTTACTTGGTAGCCCAGGCTGGCCTCAGACTCACAGAGATCCACCTGCTTCTGCCTCCTGAGTGCTGGGATTAAAGGCGTGCGCCACCACCGCAGGGTGGAAGACAGAATTTGTAACATGAAATCTAATTTAGTTTTTTAATAAAAAACTCAGATCAGATATTGGGGTGAAAGCTGAAAGATCAGAGAAACAGAGCAAGCCACACCCACCACCTCTGACCTCATCAACTCCTCAGCCTGAAAGAGCTCCAGCTGGAAGGGGTTCCTCAGCCTAAAAGCTTTAGTTCCTGTCTCCTCATGCCTTATATACCTTTCTCTGCCCACCATATCACCTCCTTTTTAGTGTTGGGATTAAAGGCGTGTGACTCCCAAGTACTGGGATTAAAGATGAGTGCCACCACTACATGGTTCTGTTTCTCTCCTAGACTGAGTCAATCCCATGTAGTCCAGAGTGGCTTTGAACTCACAGAGATCCACATGGATCTCTGCCTCCTAAGTGCTAGGATTAAAGGTGTGTGCCACCACCATCTGGCCTCTATGTTTAATCTAGTGTTTGCTCTCTGATCTTCAGGCAAATTTTATTGGGGTATACGGCTGTGGCTATCACTCTGTATAAATAAAATGCTGATTGGCCAGTAGCCAGGCAGGAAGTATAGGCAGGACAAGCAGAGAAGAGAATTATGGGAGGTACAAGGCTGGGGAAGAGAGACACCGCCAGCCGCTGCCATGGCAAGAAGGATGTAAGGTAATGGTAAGCCACGAGTCACGTGGCAAAGTATAGATTTATAGAAATGGGTTAATTTAAGATAGAAGTAGATAACAAGAAGCCTGCCACAGCCATACAGTTTGTAAACAATATAAGTCTTTGTGTGCTTTCTTGGTTGGGTCTGAGCAACTGTGGGACTGGCGGGTAAGAGAGATTTGTCCTGCCTGGCCCAGGCAGGAAAACTCTAACTACAGTATCCAATATATCACCACAAGAATTTTCTTGAAAGAGACCAGATTCTTAGAAGTGTAAACTTTTAAAAAAAAAAAAAAAAAAAAAAAAAGTCCTTTTTAAAAGTCTTCATGTGTTGTTGCTTGGATTCCAATAGCTTCCTGGGGGTGGGGGTGAGAAGGCAAAGCATCAATGGCACAGACACCAGGAGTCCATTGAAGGTAAATAATGAGCTCATTTATTCAATAACAGGGAAGGCCTTATATACCCTCCTCCCAGCACCCAGTCTGTGTGGTCCTCCCTCATTGGCTGGGCATGATCAGGAACTCTGACAGCAACTGTTGCTAGGCCCTCAGGCAGACTCCAGGTTGGCTCATAAGGAGTATGTAATGTGCATGCCTTGGCAACTGGTCTGAGCCAATTTCCTCGACCTTATGGGACTGTCCTGCTACAAGGTGTGTGTACACGTGTGTGCCACAGGTACATGCATCCCATAGTACACACATGAAGGTCAGAGGACATGCCAATCTTCACAGGAGTCTCTTCCTGCTGCTGCACATGCCAGGCTACCTGGCTCAAGACCTTGTAGGGATTTACTTGTCTCATCTTTCATCTTGCTACACGACTACTAGGGTTACACACTCAGTCTGGCTTTCACACAGATTCCGGAGATCTGAAGTGAGTCCTTCACCATTGTACAAGGAAGCCCCTTTACTCACTGAGCCATCACCCCAGACCCAAATATTAATAAGACCTTCAGTTTATAAATGGAAGTTCCCATTCTCCTCTCTTCCTTCACACCTATACTATTTGGGATGGGAGTAGTGTTCAAGAACAAAACTAGACCAGTTAGGGTTGGGGAGATGGCTCAATCAATCAATTGCTTGCTGTGTAAAGCACAAAGACCCAAGTTCAAAGTCTTGTGTATCGGTCAAAGGATGTCACTCTAGCACTGGGGAGGTAGTGGGCAGTGACCCAAACTGTTCTGACTTCCTTCTATGATGAACAGTGACATGGAAGTATAAGCCAAATAAATCCTTTCCTCCCCTCTTTGTTTTTCGGTCACGGTGTTTCATCACAGCAATAGTAACCCTAACTAAGACAATAGGTATAGCCAACTCTGGGATCTGCACATAGTTTATTTCACTAACTTTAAGGTTAGCTATCCCTTTAGCTAGACACAATAGTGCTTTCCTATAGTCCTAGCTACTTTGGAGGCTGAGGCAGACGACTGCATGAACTCAGGAGTTCAAGATAGCCTGGGCAACATAGTAAGTCCTCATCCTTTTTTTTCTAAGTCTTAGAAAAGACTTATTTTAATTTATTTATGTCTATATATGTATATACATGAGTGCAAGTGCCAGCAGAGGCCAGAAGACTACATGCCGTTCCTGGAAACTGGAATTCCAGAAGATTGTGAGCTGCCATGTGGGTGCTGGCAATGGAACTGTGTTCTCTGCCAGAGCAACCAGTGCTATTAACCACTGAGCCATCTCTCCAGCCTCATAAGTCCCCATCTTTCAAAAAAAGGGGACAGGAAGGAGCTGGACGGATGGCTCAGAGGTTAAGAGCACTGGTTGCTCTTCCAGAGGTCCTGAGTTCAGTTCCCAGCAATTACATGGTGGCTCACAACCATCTGTGATGGGATCTGATGCCCTCTTCTGGCATAAAGGTGTACATGCAGATAGAGCATTTGTATACATAAAATAAACAAATTAATTTAAAACCCCAACCTCAACACTGCCCCACCCTCCACACGTACTCACACTTCTGTGGAGTCAGTACCTAAAAGGCCATACCGTCCTACTTGTCCTTTCAGTGGTAGGGTAAATGTGAAGTGTGAAGTACTCTAATTGGAATTAAGCTTAAGTTTTGAGGGGAACTTCGCCAGGCCTTATACTTCATTTCCTCATTGCAATTCTGTTTTCACACTGTTAGAATGGATCTCCCAAGTTGGCTACATAAACCTGCATCCATCACCGGTGTGTTCAGAAGATTTTTAATGTATTCCATTTAAGGTCTATGCTTAGAAAAGAACTGAGGTGAATGGTAACAGGGTGATGGCAGAGAATCTGTTAGTAGAGCAGAATTAGGTACATTCTTCTACTGGAAGAACCCAGAACCTCATTCCTCTTCTATGCCCACATGCCTTGCCTAGGAGAGCCTTCTAGTTCCATTTTACCCTGCATCTCCTTTTTAAGGATTAGAACTCTCGTCTTTAACCAAGCACATGACTTCCTTGAGTGAAGTCCGTAGTTTTGTTTTGTTTTGTTTTCAAACTTCCTTGCAGCTAAATTCAGACACAAGGCTGACTTGTGGTCAATGGAATGTATGATATGTTCCTGGAATCTTCTTCAATGGAAGTTGTCTCCCATTTTTCCTCCTCCATGGTAGCAAGGATACAGACACGATGGTGGCCCCTTCATAACAGACCTGAGGAATGGGGGCCGTGAATAGTGGAACCAAATAGAAGTCTGGGTTCCTCCCACAACAAAACACAGTGTTGGCTTTTCATTGCCACATCTGGACTTTCAGTGGAAATTGTAATTATATCTCTTGGTTTTCTGTTATTCACATATAAAAAAAAAACAGAATATACTCTTCTAAAAGTCCTTGTCACTATCTTAATCAAAGTCACCAAGCTTTCCTGCCTGGCATTTTGAAATAATCTAGTAGCTGGTGTCCCATTACTTACATACACTCTCCTGTCCTTCCCATCAGTTATTTTGTACACTAGCCACAGTGATTTATTGAAAATTCAGATACACTGGCAGCCTTGTGTTTCAGTTGTTCTTAGGGTATATTGTAGTGGGTAGCTGTAGTGTAAGCAGTTAAAATGCAAAACCCCTATTTGGCCAGGGCCCTACATTTCTCTTGGTTCTCCATACTTCACCCAGCCTAACCTTTCCATTTCTCAACTTCCCATCTCCGGGCCTTTGTCTGTGCCACACTGGCAGGTGTGCCCAACTTTTTGACATCTCAACACAATGTTGTCATCTACAAAGTTCATGCTGGAGAACTGCATGATCAAGTTAGAAAAAAATGCAAAAATTTCTTTCTGTCTCTCTCCGGACAAGGTCTCACACAACCCAGGCTGGTCTTAGGCTCACAATGTAGCCAAGTATAACATTGAACTTCTGATAGTCTGGCCTCTGTCTCTCTTGGGCTGGAATTACAGATATGCACCATTATGCCTGGTTTCACTAAGTACTGAGAATTGACCCCAGTCTTGAAGTATGCCAGCAAGTATTCGATCAATGACATCCCTGGTCCTCAACGATTGTTGTATGTAATCGTATGGTCTTTTGTTGTTGTTGGGATGCAACCATAACTATCCTTGTCTGTTTGCATCCTACAGGAGCAGGTGAGACAGGCTGCTCCTTAGACCGGCAAACCTATTTCTGTCAGATCTCATGTCAAACATCTGTTTTATCTCTACCTCGTATTCTTCCATTTCCCCATGTTAAGTCCTCATAGCCCCATGTACCTTTTCTAACAGAACCTGTCATTTTGCCTTTGTCTTGTTGAAAGCTCTTTGGTTACTGTTTATCTTTGCCCAGTAGATGATGTGTTTGTTTTTAAATCCCAGTAACAATATTTCTGATAGAAACACAAGTGAAGGTCTAGTTGGCTGACCGTTGCAGTGGTTTCAGTGTATGCCAGCTGACTCTACTGTCTCGGCCATGGCGAGAGCAGAATATCAGAGCAGGAAGGTATGGCAGATCCAAGCTGACCACTCCATAGCAGCCAGGAAAGAGATGCAGAAAGGGACAAGATAGAGTTCCCATGGCTATTCCCCCAGTGACCTGATAACTCCAATCAGGCCCTACCTGTGAAAGATTCCACCACTTCATAGTAACGTCATCGAATTATGAACCCATCAATAGCGTTATTCTGCTGGTTAGGTCAGAGCCCCCACAATCCAATCCTCTTCTCTTCTCTCTGTCTCTCTCTCTCTGTCTGTCTCTGTCTCTGTCTCTAAGACAGGTTTTCTCTCTGGCTGTCCTTGAACTGATTTCATATATGAGGCTGTCCTCGAATTCACAGAGATCCCCCTGCCTCTGCTTCCCTGAGTGCTGGGATTAGGCTCTTACATCTTAAATCTCTTTACTATAAGTTCAATAGAGTTTGAGCAGGAGCAACATCCTATCTCTGTGTTTAATGTTTAACTTTACCTGCAATTTTCTGTATTTTTGTTTCACAATAAAGATACCTTTTTATTTTATTGTAACAAAGTTGTCTTCAGCTTGGCCAAGAATTTTGTTAAAGCTGCAGTTGGAATGGTGTGGTTGTATGTTTGACACAGCATTTCTAGACTCTAGTCTCTAAAATGTTTAAAACACACATTAAAAAAATCCTACTTTAGTGATATAGCCTAAAGAAATAATTTAGCTTTATGGATATTCACTGTAGTGCTTGGTATAGTACTGAAAACATTTCTAACAACTGAGCCTAGACTAAATAAACATAACCTTCACAAGTCAGTATCTAGTAATGAAAAGTCACATAGAAACAAGCTTCTCAAATAGCAGTATTCCAGAAAAAACGTGGTTATTTGGTCAAGGCCATTAGACAAAGTTAACTCATCCTTTTGAAGCATGAATTTCCTGGTGGCTTAGGAGTATGGCCCGGTCCTTTAGTTATGCTCCTAATGCTCCTTTTCCCTTTCTTCCTCCCTAACAGAGTGAGATTTGTGGTGGGGGATGTTTCCTCCACCTCTGTTGTAACTAGGCCTTTAGGGCTTTAGTAAAAGAGATAAATGTAGTTTTGTGAGAGACTCCCGGGAGATACTGACCCTTAAGGGTAAGGAAAGGGAGCAGACATTTATAAGCTACTTCCTGTACTTAAAATAGTCTCCTAATAAACAAACAAGAATTAGTTACTTAAAAGCCCTCAAAGGTCTGGCTAATTCTAATTTGAGGACAATTAATAAAATTAATAAAAGAGGGCGTGGGAAAACAACTGCTTTTTTTTTTTCTAAGAGAACCTTGAACACGTATTGCCGGATTATCTCTGATTAAACTTACTTTCAAAAGGCTGACAAGGTTCCAATAAATCGCTGGCGGTAGAGAACACTTCTTTGGTTTTCCGTGACTATTTGTAAATCGAGATCGAACAAGAACAGGAGTAAGTTTATTTCACTTTGTAGAACCTCCACTCCCCGCCCCTCCGATGCCGGCCCTCCTCCTCTTCCAAAATTTGCCTAGGGTTTTCAGGGTTTCAGGATTCCTTGCGCGTCTGAGAATCTGTATCAGCTGAAGTTTTGTCCGTCTTGACCCCAAATTTCTGTCTGGAACTTGGGAACTGGGCTAGGCTGGAGGAGTAGTCGCAGACCACCAATCCCGGGGCCTGGGATGGTCGGGGCGGATCTGGCCCCTCCCCGCTATGCAGCCAATAGTCGGTACAGGAGCAGGAGGGGCGTGGCGTGCCTGCTAGCTACCTTGTGATTGGCATCCCGGGGTGGAATAGGCGGGGCAGAGCTGGCCCCTCCCTGCTATGCAGCCAATAGTCGGTACAGGAGCAGGAGGGGCGTGGCGTGCTTGCTTATCAACCTTGTGATTGGCATCCTGGCTCCTGTACCCGCGGCTTCCAGCTCCCCAGAAGCCTTGGGCGAGTGAGGACCTACAAAGTTTGTCCGCTCCGGAGCGCCATACGGACGGGCTCTGGTCCCGGCCGGCCGGGCTGGGCCGGTCTGCGCCTCGGAGACCCTGATGGCCGCAGTGTTCCTGGTAACGCTCTACGAATACTCGCCGCTCTTCTACATCGCGGTGGTTTTCACCTGCTTCATCGTCACCACCGGCCTGGTACTAGGATGGTGAGTGTCCAGGGCTGGGAGCGAGGGGCGAAGGGACCGCCGGCCGGGTGTGGGGTCTGTGCCGAGGGGTCGGGTGGCTCGGGCAGAGCGGCCGCCGCCACCGCCCGCACTCGGCCCAGGCGGTCTGCTGCACCTGTGGGATGGGACCCCGGGGGAGGGGAGAGCTTGGTCCTGATGCGGGGTCAGAGAGTCCGGAGGCTTTGTCCCGGCCCGGGCCTACTCCGTGCCCAGTGAGGACAGGTCACCCGCCGCACCGGGCACAGATGGGCTACGAAGGAGCTTGACTGTGTTTCTGACCTGACCTGACCCTTGGCTTGGTTTCAGATCTTTCGGAGGAACTTTTACCCGAATTCTGTAGCTACCTTTAGGTAATTGAATAGCTTCTTGAAAGCAGTCCACTTTTTTTGTTGTTGTTGTTGAGAGTAGCGAGATTTTAGGAGTAAATTATTCTGTGGGTTGGAGGTATTTTGCTTCTCGGAGAGTTACATAACCCCGGAGCAATTATTTCAAGGTAGAGAGTCTCCCGGTATTTCTCTTGAGGAGATGTGGCTGTATCCTGTTTAGGCCACCCTTATAAACACGGCTAGTTGAAACCATCGGACTAGCCTGCAGCGGTTGTTCTAGGCTGTAGCCTTCATAGCCCCTGAAGTGCACAAGAGTCACGGCCCGAAGAGGACCTTGCGGAAGAGACGAGAGCTATAGTTGCAGAACGGGTATTGGGGGGTGGGGGGTAGTGAGAGGGAATGAATTTTGGAAACACCACATGAGCCGAAGCAGACAGGATTGGACTGAAGCGGGCTTTGTAAATCAAGCTCAGAAATATCCCTTGATTACATATTCATCATTAAAGACAGGCACAGGTCCCTGTCAGTTTCTGAAAATAGATGCCACTTTGGGGAAAAAAGAAAAATGTAACATTCCCAGCTGACACCTCCCTGCCACGGTACAACATAAAATTCTCTATGGTATGAGCAGGACAAGGTGAAGCCCAGTCTTACACAAATTTTTGTTCTCTGTAAGATGGGTGGTTTCACTGTAGCATATGCAGTCCTCCCCAAGTGCTGGGATTATAGGAGTGTGCGCTAGGCCTGGATCATAGTGTTGTTGTTATTAACCTTCCAGCTTCTTTATTGTTGTTTGTTTTTCTCCTAAGTGCTGGGATTAAAGGCGTAGGCCACCACCGCCTGCGACCTGTCGGGTTCTAATTGCTGTCATTTACTTCCAGGAAGTTTGGAATTGGAATTAGGAAGGTGTTTCCCAAGTGAAAAAATCAGTCCTCATACACAGTTTTTAAAGGACTATAATATTGGTGTTACTCTCGTTAACATAATATTCCTCTCTAAGGAAAATTGGCATCTAGTTGATAATTACATTATATTTGTTACTAAATAGGCCACTAAGTTTGATCTCTTAGAACTGTCTCTAGCATTGGGGAACTGGGTGGAATTCATATTGCACATAATGCTGGCATCCTAGGGTAAAGGGAAGCCAGGAGCTCTCTCTCTCTCTCTCTCTCTCTCTCTCTCTCTCTCTCTCTCTCTCTCTCTCTCTCTGTGTGTGTGTGTGTGTATGTATGTATGTATGTATGTATGTATGTATGTATGTGTCTGTGGGGGGGAGTGCGCACACACACATTGGTTAAAAGACAGACACTTTGGAGTCAGACAAACACAGGTCCATATCCTGGCTCTGTCAGGTTTAAGGTTGACTTGAATGAATGATTATTTTACTACCCCGTATCAGTATGAGTTTCGTAAGTGTTGCAAGTTTCTGTTGATATATTATTTCTTCAAGTCTGGGCTGAGGACTGCTGAGGCTGGAAGACTTTGTAAGTAAGTGCCAGTCACCTCCATCCTGATTTGGACCCAAGCAGTCCTGGTGAACCTAACCAACCATTCTTCCCACTTAGCTTAGCTTCATCTATGTAGATAAACTTTTTATATGTCATTTGCAAGTTAAAAGATCTATCTACTAGAAATGATGACGTGGACACTATTTTAACCTTACAGACATCTTTCTAATATCCCAGCCAAGGCAACCACGGTAAACTGCCAACTGCTGTCCTTGTCATTTGTTTTGGTAATGTCTGCATTTGATCTTTATTGATTATCTGTTTCACAGTTGCGGTTCTTACCCCTTACAGCTGAGTTCCCCCACCCTCTTTTGGTTTTTCGAGATAGAGTTTCTCTGTGTAGTTTTGGACCTTGTCCTAGAACTCACTCTGTAGACCAGGCTGGCCTCAAACTCACAGAGATCCGCCTGCCTCTGCTTCCTGAGTGCTGGAATTAAAGGTGTGCACCACCACTGCCTGGCTACAGTTGAGTTTCTTGCCATTTGCTTCTCTCCACTGTGCAGTGTTCCCCTGTGTGGTGAGAGCATGCTGACAGATGAGGAGCATCTCATGATTAGATCCTATAGCAGAGAAAAAGAATCACACCGCAGGAAGCAGATGTCTTTTAGCCTCCACGGTGGCTTCTGGGAGCCTCCACAGCCTCAGTCAGGTGCTCTCAAGTGCTTTACACAGATAACCCAGGACTCTGACTTGGCAGCGATTCCCTGCCTCCTCTGCGCCACAGCTTAGTAGGGGATTGGCTGTCAGCCCCACAGTGCTCCTGCGTCCTCTGCTAGTGAATCTGGGGCAGAACTCTAAAGCACATTTCTCCTTTGATAGCTGTCTACTGATAATGCTTCCCTGAGAAAGGATACAGACTGGAAGTCTAGACAGCCCTAAGGGGCACGTTGTTTCTGTCTGGTTCCTTTTCTTGTATGCCTTCCAAAGCAACAACTACATTCTTGTAGTGTTCTGGTCCCAGTTGATAGTTTTCAACTCTCCTACTTGAGTCTCATTTCTTTGTATTGGAGTTGCAGTAGATCCATAGGATCTCAACTCCAATTTTTTTTTCTCTTCTGTTACTCTGTCTTAGTTACTTTCCGTTACTTAATAGCTGGTGGCAAGTCTCCCACTGCTAGGCAAGCACGCTGCCACTGAGTTACATCTCCAGTGCCGGTTCATAGTTTTTAATACATTTATTTCTTCCTGTTCAAATAGTTCATGTGCTTCTGGTTTCCTGACTAGACTATGACTGAAAGAAAGAATTACTCAGAAGAGGATTCTTGGGCAAAATGCCATCAAAGATAGAGCTTGGGAGTTGGGTTGATTATAACCTGGACACCTGGTTGTTATTGGGATATTCTTCAGCTCCCTGCTAATGAGAAATGGGATCCCAGTGACCCATTGCATGTAATGGCATTGGAATCAACTTAAATAAAGATGCCTTTGGTTGAGTGTGATGGAGTGGTTTCTGAATTAGGTGCCTGGGGGAGCAAATCTTTATAGTCCTTGACAGTTGATGGTAGTAGTGGCTGGTCCTGGGTTTGCTGGATTATTTACAGGAAGAAAACAAACTTGAAACTCTCATCCACTCTTAGAGAATCACAGAATTCCTGGGGGCTCTAAACCCCTTTGTTCTGTGTGTGTGCCATAGTCACCTTGCTGAAAACTGCCCCATCTTTTTTATTGTGCTGGCAATAGAATTGCATGATCTTTTCAGTGTTCCCATGTTACTGATTAGAAAGAAATGGAGATCTGAGACTTGGAATGGGGACATCTAGATAGACATGAAGAAAGTTTGGAATTTACTAATTCTTGAGACAGGTTTTACTTTGTAGCCCAGGTTGGCTCAGAACACTCTAGGTAGACCAGGCTTGCCTTGAACTTGGACTGGTCCTCCTGCCTTAGCTTCCCTCTTGAGTGCTTGGGCTTAGAGGAAAGAGCCACCATGCCCAGGTTAAAGCTGAGAGCTCTGAGCTCCTTTTTCCCGTGGACCCAGCCTGCTTTCCATGGGTGAGAAGGCCGGTGTCCCTGGTGGAAAGACCCTGTGGTAGTACCACTAGGACATCTGCTTTCCAAGAGCTCTGCACCAGGACACAGCTGACCTACTGAGAAGTAGTCCATCCACTTTAGAAACTCGTGTGTGTGTGTGTGTGTGTGTGTGTGTGTGTGTGTGTGTGTGTGTGTGTGTGTGTGTAGCAGCGGGTCTCAACCTGGAGGTCTTGACTCATCTGGGAGTCGAATGACCTTTCACCAGTGCTGCCTAAGACCACTGGAAAACACAGATATTTCCTTTACAGTTCATAACAGTAGCAAACTTACAGTTATGGAGTAGCAATAAAAATAATTTCATGGTTGGGGGTCAGCAGAACATGAGGAGCTGTATTCAAGGGTCGCAGTGAAAGACCCCCACTGGAGATCTTCCCTCAGGAGAGACCCCGAACCCAAGGAACACGCTGAAACCACGGATCAGATGCAAACAGCAAGAGGGTTTATTTAAATACACAGGCACCTGGGGCGACAAAGTCTCTCGGAAGACTTGCGCGCCTTCCCAGGGTAAAGGGGACTTTTTATAGGATCCCAGGGCCAGAGGCGCGGTTACAGAAGCGAGAAGCATAGTTACAGGGTTCCCATTGGTTGATTCAAATAAGGCCAGGGTGAACTTGGGGACATATCTTTAATTTTTAGAAATGTGCTGTGTGTGGCCGACCTGGCTTTGTCTAGGGTACAGTGGCTATTTTCCAAGCCCAACTGTTTATTCCCCAAGGCCAGGTGTTCGACATATCCTGTTTTGACTCAAGGTTCCTCTCCCAAGGCCGGGTGGCCGGCCATAGTTATCTCTCCCAAGGCCGGGTGGCCGACCATATTATGAACTCCTGTTTTTCTAGTACTTGCCTTGCAGAATGGCATTTCTTAGCCTAAGTTACTGGGACGGGGGGGGGGGGGGGGGGGATTTCAGCAGCATTAGGGAGGTTGAGGGCCACACGTCCATAGGAGCTGTGCACTCCATAGGAGATCCTTCTGTTAGGATGGTAAGAGAAGGAAAGTGTTACATAGTCAGATGCATCTATATGGCTATGTGCTCCAGGATTTCTGGAGCCAAAGCGTTAGCACGTACTTGTTTGGTTGATTGAAACTTGATGCACTAAGTTTGAGACAGTTCAAGGTTTCTCTTTTTCTTCAGCTTCTAGGTTTTCCTCTCAGTACAGCTTTATCAGCAGAGCACAGAATTTGATACCTATGTTTTCATTCGTAGCCAGTTCCGAATTTTAGATGTTTGTAACCTGCAGGCCAGAGTCTGCTGTCTTTAGTAAACATTCTAGTGCACTTGGAGGGAGAGCCTCGCTGCTTGTTGGTGAGGTGGCTGTAACTGTCAACAGGCCAGACAGGCTGATAGTGCTTGCTCTTCAAGCCCTCGCTGTCCTTACTGATTTTCTATCTTACCGCTTGCTTCCAGTTACTGCGTTGGTTCAGAGTATTGAAATCTCTGTGTGGTTTTCTCTTTAGTTTTAGAGTTGTGGTTTTCTTTTTGCTTTGTATTTTGAAGTACTATCTGGAGATGAATAAACATTTAGGATTATTATAGCTGATAAGTTAACTGCGTTCTCATTATGAAACAGTGCTTTTTTCCTCTTGCACCCTCTGCCCTGGTTTCTGCTTTGTCTGTTATTAACATAACCATTATAGCTAGCTTCTGGTTCTCTTCTCCCTCCCTCTCTCCACAGTTTGCGTTCTTTTCTTCAGGGTTAAACTCAGCATCTTAAGCATGTAGACAAACTGCCTCTGAGCCACATCCCAGGACTTCTCGCTCTCTTTTGGTTGGTATTAGCAAGAGTATCTTTTCCCATCCTCTACTTAAGACCTATTTTTGTCTTGATATTTTTTGGGGGTTTCTTATTTATGTCCCATATAACTAGTACTGCATTTTTCTTCATTTTCTCTGATTATCTGGGTCTTTTAGTTAGGGAGTTTGCATTATTTGAGTTTGATGTGATACTTGGGGTGCTTGGATTTAAGTCCACCATTGTACTCTTTGTTTTTTATGACTTGTCTGTCTTTGTTCTTCCCCGGCTGCTACTCTTCATTTTGCTTGTTAAATAACTATTGTTGGCATGTTAGCCACAACTTTGATCTGATGTTCCTTTGGGGATTTTAATCTGCCTCTAATTTTCACTTCATATTTTAAAGATACTTTGTATCTTGTAGATTTTGGTTACAATTGTCTGTTGGATGTTTCATTTTTGTTCAATTTTCTTTTCTCTTTCTGTTTCATTTTAGACAGAGACAGAGACTCAGTGTGTGTGTGTGTGTGTGTGTGTGTGTGTGTGTGTGTGTGTGTGTGTGTGTGTGTGTGTGTTCCTGGGAATTGAACCTACAGCCTTATGCTTGGTAGGCAGTAGACCACCAAGCCACATCCCTCGCCCTCGTCTTGGGCACTTTGTACTGTAGTGCCTCCACATTTACACCCCTTCTGTTCTTCAGTGTCTGATCTGCTATGAAGCCTGGCCAGCATGTTCTTCATCTCAAATATTGCCTTATCATCTGTAAAACTGATATGAGTGTTTTAAACTATTGTCTATGTCTAGATATTCTTCAATCTCATAAGCCTTCTTGAGCACATGGAATACAGTCCTGGCAACTATGTAGATGTCCCCAGTTAAAAGATTATCAACTTGTATAAAAAGAAAGATTCTAGCATCATTTTTAATACATTCCTATAGATTCATTTATCTCTTCTTTATGGTTAACATTTTCTTTTCTTTTCTTTTTTAAAGATTTATTTATTTATTATGTATACAGAAGAGGGCACCAGATCTCATTACAGATGGTTGTGAGCCACCATGTGGTTGCTAGGAATTGAACTCAGGACCTCTGGAAGAGCAGTCAGTGCTCTTAACTTCTGAGCCATCTCTCCAGCCCCCTGGTTAACATTTTCTGCTTCTTTGCATGCTGGTTAACTTTTTTTTTTTTTTTTTTTTAAAGATTTGTTTATTATTATGTATACAGTGAGTGTTCAGCCTGTAGGCCAGAAGAGGGCACCAGATCTCTCATTGTAGATGGTTGTGAGCCACCATGTGGTCGCTGGGAATTGAACTCAGGACCTCTGGAAGAACAGCCAGTGCTCTTAACCTCTGAGCCATCTCTCCAGCGCCCCCCCCCCCATTAACTTTTTAAAGCATTATAAACATTGGAAAACATGAATTTTCCTTAGAGTTTGTTGGGCCATTATCTTACATATTCTTACACATATTCTTAAGCTTTTTACTGGTTCACAGTTAATTTCCTTAGAAACAATGTGATCTATTAGAGGCTTACTTTTCCTCTTACTTGGCTGGACCACAGCAGCCTTATCTAACTTCAGTAAAATTAGGTCTATCATCTTAAGTAACTGTCTATTCTGTTTGTTAATTTTCTTAGATTCCTTTTATCCCTAGATAGTTTATTATGACATTTTAGTCTGCAGGATTTTTTTAAAAAAAATTTTATATTTATTTTATATGCATTGGTGTGTAGTGGATAGCCATCCCAGCATTGGCCTGGAAGTCCCAACCTCCATTGAGGCTTCAGTAATAATCACGCCCACAAGGCGGGGCAGAGGAGGGAGCGGAAGACCGAGGAGCAAGAGGAGGTGGCTCTCTTGGTTCCGGGACGCGGGATGCGGGATGCGGGAAATGGACCGAGCAGAGTTCTCCAGAGAACATCGCCGGACTACCCTATACCTTTGCCAGACCCTGCAACCTACCCCTTCATTTGTAAGTTACCCCACAAAATAAACCTCCCTTTTAACTACGTGGAGTGGCCTTAATAATTTCACCAATATTGGTGTTTTGCCATGGGTGTTGGGTCCTCTGGAACTGGAGTCACAGACAGCTCTGAGCTGCCATGTGGTTGCTGGGAATTGAACCCTGGTCCTCTGGAAGAGCAGGCAGTGCTCTTAACCACTGAGCCATCTCTCCAGCATCCAAATGGCAGGACTTTTTTTGTTTGTTTTATTCTTTTTCTTATCTTTACTGTTTTATAAGTGCCTATTACCAGATGCTTAGACATCCAATCTAGGACAAGGGATTGCAATGACACTCTGTTGCAGATTGACACTGGCCCAACCTGCTCTTGGTGTGAGCCTTGTTCTAAGCCTTGCATGCATGACCTGTCTTGGCCTTTGTGTAGGCCTGGTTCCCACTACCTGCTCCAGGCATAGCACCCATTGATCCATGCCAGTCGCCTTTCCCAGTGTATTTTCCCTAAAGGTAGTTGCCTTTAAACCCAGCTATGTCTACTTTCTCCAACTTTTTACTATATAAACTTTCAAACATTCAGGACACAGGGGAGAATTGCATAAGGAAATACATTACCTGTTGCTTAGATTCTGCCGTCAACATTTATTACATTACATATCTGCCCATTCATCCCTTCTTCTGTCTCACCGTGTGTCCATCCTATTCCAGGATGGACCTCAATGTCAATTGTTCTCTTCACCCCTAAGTACTAGAGCATGACTATCACCAGATAAAGTTCAGTGTTTTGTTTATAGTTCCCTTTTCTTTTATTTTATGTGCTTCAGTATGAAGGTGTCAAATCCCCTGGAACTGGAGTTACAGACAGCTGTGAGCTGCCATGTGGGTGCTGGGAATTGAACCCAGGTCCTCTGAAAGAACAGCCAGTGTTCTTAACCATTGAGCCATCTCTCCAGCCCCTAGTTCTCTTTTCTTTTGTATGTTCAGTGTCTCCCTGTGTGTGTGTGGTGTGTGATGTGTTTGTGTGTGTGCACACACTCATTCGTGCACATGTACGCATGTGCCACAGTGTGCACCCGAAATTCAAAGACAGCCTCCTCCAGTGGAGTCCTCCCCTACCATCTTGTTTGAGACAGAATCTCTTTGTTCCACTGCATATGCCAGCCTAGTTGCCCCAGGAGCTTCTGGGGGTTCTCCTGTCTCCACCTCATCTTGCTGTGGGAGCACTAAACAGACACACAGGCCCACACCAGCTTTACATGGATTCTGACTCAGGTCCTCGCACCTGCTCAGCACTTTACCCACTGAGCCATCTCCCTAGTGACCTAATACTTCTCTCAAGACAGGGTTTTTCTGTATAGCATGGGCTGCCCTAGAACTCTGTAGACCAGACTGGCCTTGTCTGAGATCTGCCTGCCTCTGCCTCCCAAATGCTAGGATTAAAAGGTGTGCACCACTACACCCAGCCAGGTTTTCTTTTGAAATGGTCTTTACCTGCAATGGGATGTGCAGATCTGAAGCATGCTAATTGCCAGGGGTTACCAAATACATCTATACAATCCCAAATTGAGTATTGTACACTGATAGGTTCTTCATGCACTTTCCCAGGTACCTCTGCTCTGTATACTCAGAAACAACCTTGCTCTTATTTCATAGGTTAGTTTTGCCTCTTTTAGGGTTTCATATTAGATAATCATACAGTATCTCCTTTCTGAAATTTTTGAAATTTTTTTTTATTTTATGTGTGTAGGTGCTTTGCATGCATATATATGTATGTACTGTTTGTGTGTCTGGTAGCCACAGAGGCCAGAAGAGAGTGTCAGATCTCCTGGAACTGGAGTTACAGACAGTTGTGAGCTGCCATGTGGGTGCTGGAAATTGAATCCCAGGTTCTTTGGAAGAACAGCCAGTACTCTTAACCACTGAGCCATCTCTCCAGATCTTATATTTTTAAAAATTATCTACATGGTTATAGCAATGTATTATCTCTTTTCAGTGCTGATTATTAATACATTCTTCCTGGTATTTGTGAGTATGTCTGTTTGTTTCCACAGGCTTTTTTCTATTTCTTTTTTTCATCCCTGTCATTGCTATGTATTTGGAGAAAAGGGTGTACTCAAAGTATGAACATAGCTCAATCCATTGATTCAACTATTGAATCATGTTAGGACACTCTGTTTAGGTGAAGTCCCCTTATCCAACTAATAGGCTTTTCTGTGGTGGGATAATAGGTTTCTTTGCTGCTGCAGTAAGCCAGTTCAAGCTGAACTAAAAAGTAAAAGAACAGGTTTATTTGAGCAAAGCAACTCCCTGGTGAGTTCTCCAGTCCCAGAGATCAAGGCCAGAGAAGTCATGCACCCAAACTAAAGCATGGAGGTTATATAGCCTGGAGGTGAGGGGTGATGACTTGTCCATAACAAGCTGGGTTTGTGCCCCAGTATGGTAAAAACTGCTTTAGGTGGGGACATGGGCTGCTGGCAACTTCAGGGGAGGAGCTGCCGCAGCTGCCAAAATGCAGAACTGGGCTTTTTGGTGCCTTTTCTTTGTTGGAGATTCTCAGAGTGGGTGGGGACTGGAGAGAGAGCGATGGGGCTTCTCAGACTGTACAGGAATGAGCTGGAGGATACAACCGAACACCAACTGTGGGTTTGTTTTAGGGCACTCTATTTAGGTCAAGTAAACTTGCCTAGTTTGTAATTTTATTAGACATTTCATTTGGTTTCTTTATTTGGAAGCTTGTTCTGTGTGGATTGTCACAGTTCATGCTTTTGCATAGTTTATATGACCTTTAAAAGTATATTATGTGAATGAAAGGCTGTATTTGACATTTTGCTTTGTTATTTTAAAAATTGTAAATGACTATTTGATATTTTGATAGTTCCCTGGCCTCATAAATCATAACACATAGTCTGTACATTAAGTAAACATTTGGTTTTTTTTCTGTCTTTTGAGGATATGGTTCTATAATGGCCATATTGTTTATTTTAAGTATAATTCACCTATAATTGTTGTGCTTTCTATTGTTATCCACAATATAAAGGAAAGAGCTGCTTATTTTCTGGAGCATACTGATTCACTCAGCCAAATGATACAGTGCAGTTCTGTGAGACCTCTGACCTCCCTAAATTCTAGACTGATTCTGCAAGACAATTGTAAAAAAAATGACTGAGTACTTTTTTTTTTTTTTTTTTTTTGGTTTTTTTCAAGACAGAGTTTCTCTGTGTGTAGCTTTGCGCCTTTCCTGGAACTCACTTTGGAGACCAGGCTGGCCTCGAATTCACAGAGATCCACCTGGCTCTGCCTCCCGAGTGCTGGGATTAAAGGCATGCACCATCACCACCCAGCCCTGGTACTTATTTTTAAAGGGAATCTGTAATGAAGCCTAATATTTTTAAAGACTTTTAAAATTTATTTTTTGTGGATTTCACATTGTGCATCCCTAGCCTATCCATCTCCCCATCCCTTCATATCTGAAAAACAAACAAGAAAACCCAAAAATGCAAAAACAAACAAAGTAACATACCAAAAAATAACAACAACAACAACAACAAAAGTCTCAGTGTGGAAGAGTTTGTGTGGTCAAAATTTCAAGTTTGTTGAAGTTATGTTTTATTTTTACCTTTCTTTAGGTTTGGTTGGGATGTTCCGGTAATTCTGAGAAATTCAGAAGAGACCCAGTTCAGCACAAGAGCTTTCAAGAAACAAATGAGACAAGTCAAGAACCCTTTTGGCTTAGAGATCACGAACTCGTGCTCAGCTTCACTAGCAGGTTGGTGGCCGTTTTCCCAAGCTTTTCTCTCATCCCTAGTCCCATGCCGTTAGCCCTTCTGTGTTCGTCTCTATTTCTCTTCACTAACCGCCACCACTCATTGAGCGGAATACTGCAGATGTCAGGATTAAAGTTCATAGATTTCCTCCTGGAAGTGTTTATCCAGTAGTCAACAGAGACCGTGTGCATACAGAGGAGAATGAAGTATTTCATGCGTTAGTAGACAGGTCTGTTAGGACACTGTACCACATTCAGTAGTCTTCAGTACAACAAGAAATGATCAAATGTGTCTGAAACAGTAAGTTTAAGCTTGCTGCCTTTTTAAGAACAACTGATTTTTTTTTATCCGAAATTGTATTTTAGTATACATTATTTTAATCTAATATGGGATTTGTTTGTTTGTTGGTTGGTTTTTAAGAGACAGGGTTTCTCTATGTAGGTCTGGTCCCTGATTGTCCTGGAACTCACTCTGTAGATCAGGCTGGCCTCGAACTCAGCAATCTGCCTGCCTCTGCCTCCTAAATGCTGGGATTAAAGGCGTGTGCCACCACAACTGTTATTTTTGATGTGATAATTACAGTTGGCAGGTTTGTTTCTGGTTTGTTAGAAGGACTACTCAGGAGCTATTGAGGTGAAATCTAAAGAAGGAAGCGTGGCCTTTGCTGCAGCAGAGGTATTTGGGAAAGTCCTTGTAGAGAGAGTGTGCTCACTCTCCCCTCTTCTACCTATTTTTTTTAATAGTCTTGATTGGAAGATAAGTAGGTGTCTTCTGGGGCTGGAGGAAACTTGTAGGTGGAAGAAGAACAGAACACCCAAGTAAGTGAGAAATACAGAGCAGTAGAGAACCAAAAAGCCGTTTGTGGCTCAAACAGGGTGGGACAGGTGTGATGGTGGTCTGTGTTAACTGTCAGGTAGACAGAATCCAGAATCACTTGGGAGATGGGCTTCTGGGCGTGCCTGTGGGGGGATCATCTTGCTTGTGGTCATTGAGGTGAGAAGACCTGCACATTATGTTTGGCATTGATCCTTGGCAATAATCATGGACAATATACACAGAAAAAGAAGTAAGTAGCAGTACACACTTGCTGCTGTTTCTGACTGTAGGTGCAGTGTGCCCAGCTGCCCCATGCCCCTGCCACCTTGACTTCCCACCACGAGGGACTGTACCCTGGAACTGGAGTCAGAATAACTGGAGCCTTTGTCCCTAAAGTCCCTATTATGAGGGCATTTTATCACAGATACAGGGAAAGAGACTAAGACAGTAGGTAAGAGAGAAGAGTCTAGAAGACTTTGCATGGATTTCCATAGACAGATCTTGCTACAGTGATAAAATGAGGAATGGTGGGTTTGGGAAGAAAAGTATTGAATTCAAGTTTGAGCCTGTGGGCTTTGAAACTAAATTTTTGGGACGTTCGATGGAGATGGAGATGAAGCAGCTCCAGTATCTGGGCACAGGTGCCTGCCCCTGACACCTGATGACCCTTCCTATCTTAACTAGAAGTCTATTCCTTTTAGCTTTTCTTGCCGCTACTTCATTTACTTTCTCTCAAAACTGCTAAAAACAAAAACCAAAGAAACATAAAAGCTGTCCAAATTTGGGTCAAGGACAAGTGTGAGGACCAGAGTTCAGATCCCCAGGCCCCATACAAAATGTCAGGAGGGTGGTGGCCCACCTGTAACTCCAGCTTCAGAGGTGGAGATGGGGTCCCAGAGTAAGCTGGCTAGTGAGACTAGACATATCTGAGCTCTGAGTTTGAGAGATCCTGCCTCAGTGAAGAAGGTGGGGATGACTGAGAAGATTCTCAACATTAATCTTAAAAAGCCATATATAGGCCCAGGTGCACACATGCTTGTGCACCCACACACACCCATACATGCACAGCACACACACAGAAACGGGAAAAGAACACATTCTTAGAATTTGCTGCCTCTTCCCTTAAACTCTTCTGAACCATGCAGCCTGACTTCCCCCTAAGCCATCTACTGATGTAGCTGTCCCCAAGGTCACTGGTTGCCACCTCTGCATCCCACTTGTGGCCTCCAGTGGAGTTTTGGGCTGGAGTGAATGCACTCACCTCCAGAGCTGTGCAGCCTGCCTTCTTCCCACGGCACACGCGGACTTCCGTGGACCGTTCTTGCTCAGTATCCTGTCTGTCACTCCCAAAGCTCACCACCTGATGAGAAACCAGGTCATGTGCTCAGTATGGGTTGTTGTCTAGGTCAGTCTCATTTCTTTGTTCCACAGGGCCTCATGCTGGGGCCCAAGGCTGGTCTGCAATTCGTAATACAGTCCAAGGTATTCCCAACAAGTAAATCTTGATTTATATTCCTTAAAAAGTATGAAATTCCTATTCTTTCTCCTTAACTATAAACACTGCCACCCTAGAAGTTGAAGGAAACTAAGATCCTTTTCCCCTAAGAGTATGTAAATGTTTATTCTGACTTTTTTTTTTAACTTTAGAAAAATAAATTTTATGATATGACATAAAAGAAACTGCCTTGCCTGGCTGTGGTGATGCACAACTTTAATCCCAGCACTAGGAGGCAGAGGCAGGTGGATCTCTGTGAGTTCAAGGCCAGCCTGGGCTACGGAGTGAGTTCCAGGACATCCAGGACAACACAGAGAAACCTTGTCTTAAAAAACCAAAAAAAAGAAAGAGACTACCTTTGTTAAAACAAGGCAGAGATCGTGCATTCCTGATTAAAATATACAGTCATGTTTTAATGACCACCCCCACCCCCTTCAGCATCTTTAGATTTTAACCTGCTACAAATTCTCATCTGCTTCTTGGGTAAGGACTGCCAATAAAGAAATCAGCCATGACTTCCTGGGGTCCAGTCCACAAGTCTGGAAGTACACTGGGAAGTGGGGTGGGCTGATCATATTGTGAGTCAAACATGGGCTCCACTGAGCTAGAGCAGAGGAAATCACCCCTACCCTTCAGGCAGTCTCAAGTAGAGCCGACTCTGCCAGTGTCTGAGGAACATGAAGACAGCCAGTCTGTGGAGCAGTCAGCTGTGCCCATGTGCCGACGGTCTTCATAATAGAAAAAAACAAATGTGTTCTCTCAGAGTGTAGTTACTAAAAGAAGTCACTTAAAAACACCAGTGAGTGGTGTTTCCTATTTGTTTTCTGGTGGGGAAAGGGAGACGGATTTTGGTGGAAGTTATAGGAACAAAGCCCATGGAAAGGTCGATATACTTAAGATTTGCACAGTGGTTATAAGGTTATTTTGTTTCCTACACAGACATTTAAAATAATCCAGATTTTTTTCTCACCCCCGTATCCCAAGTACCTGACAGATTGCATAGGAAAGAACAAACCTCCAAACATGATGTAACTGGACAACAAACAAGAAATGGCTATTCGGTTTGCTAGAGCAGGCTGCTGGGATTTTGCTGTTGTGTAACAGTGTTGTGTTTGGAGTTTTGTTCATGTCCCCAGATAGAGGCTTTCCTGAAACTATGGTAGATACTCAGTATATGGTAGTTGAACTGGATTGATTGCTTCAGGAAGAATGTTGTCACTCTGGAGTATCCCTTACCTCAGCCCACCCTGTTCTAACAGATCCAATGAGAGCGAACATAAAGCAAAAGACTTAGGCAAAGCACACAGTAGCATTTGGAGAGCCGTTTGCCAACCTCCATTTCCTGCATCCTGAACTGTCCTGTCCACGTGTCCTGTCTGTCATCCTCACACACGCTCTCTGTACGTCACCTCCTCACAGGATGGCTTTCCTGGCCCGTGTTGCTCTTATTAAATGGCTCAGTGCTGACTCAGAGCCAAGGATGGCTCCAGCACTTGGTGCTATTAGCCCAGTGAAGCTGTGTGGGATAAGGATGGGTTGAAAGAAGTCATACCCACTTGGTTTTGAACTTTCTGATTTACAGGTTTCGTTAATGATATTAATATAAAGCAGTTGTGTATGCATTGAAATTTGGAAGAACAAGAACATGTGAAGGGGAAACTCCCTGCAGAAGAAGTGGGAAAAATAAAGGGAGAGCAGTTTTGCAAAGAAGTATTTGACCTGCTATCAGGTGGTATCCTTATGCAATGGTCAAGGTTCTGAGAGAGTGTGGAGGGAATTCTGCAGATGCTATGGCTCTTTTTCATTACCTTCTAGTGCTAGTTTTAGCGACACATTAAAGTATGATTACTTTTCAGTTGCCGGTGAATTAATACCTGGTTGAAATCAAGTAAATATTTGAAATAGAATTCCATTCTAGTAGCCTATGCAGTTCCTGCTAATTAAACTTTGTGCTTGATTAATTATAGCAGTCTTGTGTCACTGCTGTCACACATACCACCAAAGTAGAAGATGAGTAGGGGGACCATCTTGGTCATCCTGTGAAGCATTTGCTTGAATTTGTGTATCTTCTCACAGTATCTTTTTTTACAATATATCTTTTTTTTTTTCTTGAGACAGGGTTTCCCTGTGTAGCTTTGCGCCTTTCTTGGATCTCACTCTGTAGCCCAGCCTGGCCTTGAACTCACAGAGATCCTCCTGCCTCTGCCTCCTGAGTGCTGGGATTAAAGGTGTGCGCCACCGCCGCCCGGCTTCTTGATTACATTTTTAAAAATAGGTAAGCATTCAATCACACTTCCTGTTACAAGCAGCAGAAAAGCCTTCAGTAAAGGCACACTGAGACCTGCAGATTTGCTGGTGGACCTAGGCCAGGTTCAGAAGCTAAGCTGCTGTACCAGGAACAGTGACCCAGACTGCATGTAGGTCTAGTCAAACACACCCTGCCTCTGCGCACGGACTGTGGTGGCTTCCCTCCCAACAGTATGAGACACGGGAAGTCTGCCCTTGAACTTGGTATGCTTCAGCTGCCACCAGTAAGAGAGGCAAAAATCATGTTGGGAGCACTGAACGTGCTATGTAAACATAAAATCCATAAGTAAAGCAACACATACAACTTGTATGCACTTAGTTATCCACTTATCAAGTCTGCCTATACTGTAACAACCTCCTTTTGTTGAAAGCAAAGAGAAACGGAGAATATTGCTAATAAACCTTCCATGGTTGGCATCCCCAGCCCTTCCTCAGGCTGCTTTATATACTCGTGGAACACTAACCATATGATGGACATTAAGTGCCATTGTGTATATTAATAATAGAGCTCGGTTTCTTGTTAGTGTTTTCCTACCTCAGTGATCGCCATCTGGACCCCCTGGTTTGTTTGGATGGCTCTGCTCTGCTGTTTTGACCCTTGTGCTAATCACACAATGATTGCATATATTGTTAGAAAGAGGTGGTTACAGTTACCAAAAGGAAAATTGGACCAATCATTTTAAAGATAAATTATAACAATAAAATTTTGTTGTATTGCTCAAATTCTACATAGCTATTAACATTTTTATATTTGTAGATACATATCCTTCAACAGCGTTTAAAATTGCCATCTGCTAGGCCAGCGTCCACAAGAACAAAGTCTGTGTTTCTTATCCCTTGTTATATTATCTGCTGCATTGGGTGACACCTGTTTCTTTCTGGTTTGTTTTCTGTAGCTGGCATGACCTTGACAACAGATTGCCTTGAAGATAGTCGTCTTACATGTTTCTGGGGCTGCAGTGTCCAAAAACTGTATGAAGCTCTTCAGAAGCATGTTTACTGCTTCAGGATAAGCACTCCGCAAGCATTAGAAGAGGCACTGTACAGTGACTATCTCCACCGAGAACAGTATTTGTATCCTTTTCCCAGATGCACTCACTGGCACAGAAACATGACACTCTCTGGATACAATAAAATGTTACCAAGTTATTGACTCTTTAATATAGCTTTGTTCTTTTGGCAATTTGCCTTTACATATTCAAAAGCATTAAAAAGCACAGCAAAGAAGAAATATATTGCCAGTTACCAAGAGATACTGAAATTGAAGACTTTGGTCCAGTGCCCAGATCTCGCTATCCATTGGTAGCTCTGTTGACCCTCGCTGATGAGGATGATCGGGAAATTTATGATATTGTAAGTAATTGAAGCATCTGGAATGCCTTACTTTTACAAGATTTGGGTGATTCTTAATTATTTTTGAAATAGGAAAAAATAATTTCTGAAAACATGTATTTGGTCTTGGACACACATGTCTTGAAAATTAAAGCATGAATTTATCCTGTAACACACCTTCAGAGTATGATGATCCCCCTCCCCCGCACTGTGGATGACAACAACATGGCTTTATTTATGAAATAAAAAGTAGATTATTGTTGAATTAAATTGATTTCATCCTTTAGAGAAATGTCCTTTGGGATACATGTCTATTTTTCACATTTTTATTACTGAATTGATCAGTATCATGACTTGAAGTGCTTGATTTTAAGACCAGGTCCGCCCTTTTCAGGCCATAGTTATGGTCCATCGGAGCCCCTGCTATGCCTGTGGGATCTCTGTTCAGTCATTTTAGAATCTTGTTTTCTCACTATGTACTGATTTTTTTAAAAAAAATTGTTTATTATGTATACAGTGTTCTGCCTACATATATACCTGCATACCATAAGAGGGCACCAGATCTCATTACAGATGATTGTGAGCTACCATGTGGTTGCTGGGAATTGAACTCAGGACCTTTGGAAGAGCAGTCGGTGCTCTTAACCTCTGAGCCATCTCTCCAGCTATGTTCTGATTCTTTGGACTGGTAGTTCCCTGCTTGGAGCATAAAAGCATCTAAGTGGTCAGAAAGACCCTGAGTCTCCACCCTCTATGTGTGATGGAAACTTATACAGGTTGAACATCCTAATCTGAAAATTGGGAAATTTTTGAGCATTGACATATGCCACATGTGGGAAATTCTAACCTATCCAGTTAAGTGTATATTCACCAAACATGCTTTTGAAAATTATATTTAGCCCATGTTTATAAGATGTTCTTACAGCACAAACGAATTTCCTGGTTAGACTTGGGGCTCATCTCTTTCTTCGTGATAGCTCATCATGTATATGCAAATATACTCAAATCTGAAAAATCTAAAATCTGAACCACTTTTGCTTCCAAGCATCTCTTATATTTGATTTTTTTCGAGACAGGGTTTCTCTGTGTGGTTTTGGTGCCTGTCCTGGATCTCACTCTGTAGACCAGGCTGACCTCGAACTCACAGAGATTCACCTTGCTCTGCCTCCTGAGTGCTGGGATTAAAGGTGTAAACCACCATTGCCCTGCTATAAATTTATTTATTTGTTTGTTTGTTTTTTGAGACAGTTTTTCTGTGTAGCATCTGTTTTGTTTTGGTTTGGTTTTCTGAGAGAGAGTTTCTCTGTGTAGCCTTGGCTGTCCTGGAACTACCTATGTAGAGTAGGCTGGCCTCAAACTCATGGATATCTGCCTGCCTCTGCCTCCCACTTCCAAGCATTTCCAATAAAAGAAACAACCCATATATGTAACAAACTTTTGATGAACTCTTATGGCAAGAACTATGTGTGGTGGTGCATACCTTTAGTTGCAGCATTCAGGAAGCAGAGGTAGAGGCAGAGGCAGGCAGATCTCTAAGTCTGAGACCAGCCTGGTCTACAGAGCAAGTTCTAGGACATCTAGGGCTACACAGAGAAACCCTATCTCAGAAAAGAAGGAAGGAAGGGCCGAGCGGTGGTGGCACAGGCCTTTAATCCCATCACTTGGGAGGCAGAAGCAGGCAGATCTCTGTGAGTTCAAGGCCAGCCTGGTCTCCAAAGCGAGTTCCAAGATAGGCTCCAAAAGCTATACAGAGAAACACCCTGTCTTGGGAAAAAAAAAAGAAAGAAGGAAGGAAGGAAAACTTATAGCAAGACTGCCCTTATACGCAGTTTGCTACTTTCCTTGGTGCTTAGTATGCTCATTAGTAAAGATGCAGTGACATTTTGATACTTTTGTGTAATGTGCAAAATATATTCACTACCATTAATTAGCCTGAAGTTTTCTTTCAACAACAACATAGGGTGTTAGAGCGAGTGTCTTTACAGACTAAATCGTAGTAGAGAAAATCCCAGCCCTACTCTACCCCAGTTGTCAAGTTGGTGCGTCACAGTTCTTTACCTCCTGGGCATGGCACCCTTCTCTCCATGGTGTGCCCCTTATCATTTCCTTGAGTTCTGTCCCCTCTTTTTCCAGCTATTCAAAACAAAGGGTCTGATGCTAGTCACCCTGACTCATGGCTCCTGTCAGGTCCTTTCTTTTTTGACCTCACTCCATATGGACTTAAGTTCTTGGGCTTCTTTGTTTTTCTTATTTTGTGTTCCATGTTAACAGGGAGGATTCCCCCATCACCACATACATGTGGTAAAGTGGAAACAATGGGAAATTACCATTTTCATCACCATTTGGTGACATATATACAGAGGATCTGCTTTCAGGTTCCTGAGCCAAAGCTGTGGCAGCCTGTTCCCTCCAGGTTCAGCCTAATCTTCTGCCCTTGTGGAAGGCGGCCCATCTGCATCCTTGTGTGGCCTTCCAGCTTAGCTAGGTGTTCTCCCCTTTCTCTGTTAATTATCTCTCAGATCTGGGCTGGTATTGACAATAGAGCGTCCTTGTCATTACGTCATTTATGCTCAGGTTCTCTTTAAAGGCAAGCTAAATATCTCATATTTGTTTTTCATGTGTGGTTCCCAAGTACTTTATCTAAGGCTTGTGAACACTAAATAAAGACAGGAATGATCCCATTCCTGTTGTGACATAATAAAATTATATTTACCTAACAGTCAGTCTCCAGTACTGAGGATTGGACCCAGAGTCTCAGGCAAGCTAGACAAGCATTCTACCACTGAGCCAGATCCCCAGCCCAAAATTAATTTTGTGAAGTACAATTCTGAGCTAGGTTGTTATTGTTGTTGTTTTGTTTTTTTTCCGAGACAAGGTTTCTCTATGTAGCTTTGTTCCTTTCCTGGATCTTGCTCTGTAGACCAGGAGGGCCTTGAACTCACAAAGATCCACCTGCCTCTGCCTCCCAAGTGCTGGGATTAAAGGCGTGCGCCACCACAGCCTGGCTGTTGTTGATTTAAGTTGATGAAAGAAATCAAGAGTTGTTATTACAAGGTTTTGATATTTACATAAATTGTATAAGAGAATATCTTCATTAGAAAGTACACACTGAATACCAGGAATCAACAGCCAGAATTTTTAGTGTATTTCTTTATTTTTATTCCAGTATTATTCAAATAACATGCATTTGTGGCAGAAGACAAACAAACAAACAAACAAACAAAACCTAGAAAGCCTAAGCAGGCTAAAAGAAAAAGTGTAATCGCCTGTACTCTGTCATCCCAAGGTGAATGGGCACCTATGTCTTGCCAGCCTTTTAGCACATAAAGGAAAGTATCAAATTGTACATTGCATGAATTGCCCTCTTTTAGTGACCTATTTGAACATCTCTTCTGTATCACACGAGCTCCATACGTTAGTGTGTAAATGTCACGGTAATAGCCTCCCAGGCTGCACTGCCTCAGACGTCAGGAGTCTGGAATGAGGCAGTAGGGTTGCTGCTCTCTTCCATCCTGGCTTTCTGATTGCAGTATTAAAACCCATGAAGAATGTTCCGTTTTTACAGCCTTGGTAGTCTTACAGCTTTACTTTTGTACATAATTTCAAAAAGCTACAAAAATAAGAACACCTGTATACTTGACCCAGGCCACCTAATGACATTTCCAAAACTGCATTATTATCTTCCTGTGCATGCAAATGCCATGGTATCATACATGCATTTGAAATGACTGATTTCATAGTTAACTTGGAGGGTGGTGTCTGTTTGTTCCTGGTACTCGGTGTGTATGTCCTAATGCGGATCTTTTCTTATATAGCCATAATGTAGTTATGTACTGAACAGATTTCACAATGTATCGTATCCCACCTGTGCTTATATCCCAACCTCCCAGCTGATTTAGATGTTCTGGCAGCATAAGACAGCCAGGTCTTACAAATGTCTCCAGAGAAGTTCTAGCCGAGGGCCTCCATCCAGGGAAGCTGAGGCGTTGACTTACACCACATAAGAGCATTTCAAGACAAGTTAGTGTGAATCAGATTTGGATTGATTAAGAAAAGGTCAGAGAGCTGGGCGGTGGTGGTGCACGCCTTTAATCCCAGCACTCGGGAGACAGAGGCAGGCAGATCTCTGTGAGTTCGAGGCCAGCCTGGGCTACCAAGTGAGTTCCAGGAAAGGCGCAAAGCTACATAGAGAAACCCTGTCTCAAAAAAAAAAAAAAAAAAGAAAAAGAAAAAGAAAAGAAGCAACCTGGGCTAGAGAGATGGCTCAGAAGTTAAGAGCATCAACTGCTCTTTCAGAGGTCCTGAGTTCAATTTCCAGCACCCACATGGTGACTTCCAACCATCTGTAATGAGATCTGGTGCCCTCTTCTGTGTACATAATAAATAAATAAATCTTAAAAAAAAAAAAAAAAAAAAGGTTCAGAGTTCAGAGAGGAGAGACGTCTTGGTAGCTATCTACCTGTGCTTTTGTGTTTTGAATTTACACCACTCCAGTGATGTAATTTATAGTGAGTTTTTAAAGATTAGGTAGAGTTTCCAGAGTAAGTTTAAAATGAAGCTGAAAATATGACATGCTTGCTTAAAGAATTCTTCAGCAGGTGGAACTGTGAGGTCATCTGTGAGGTGTTAGGAATGGGAGACAAGTGCCAATCAAGTTAAACCTCAAGGTCACAGCATAGTTATCATCTTGACACCCTACTTACGACCTCACTGCTGTCTGTGGGCAGTCTGCCCTGATTTTGTCGGATTTCTTGACTTTGAGCCAGCTGGAGATGTAAATCAGAGCCTGGCTCCTTCCTTTTCCCCATGTCCTCTCCATTTTCTCTGTCCTTCTGTTACATCTCGATATTTTCTAGTCTACGGTCAGGTTTTGTCACGCTGTTAGTCTCCTTTACCTGGGTGTGTCCACAGCCTTCCTTTTTCTGACTGTCTTTACTCTTTGGTTTTCCCAGACAGGGTTTCATTTTATACCTCTATCTGTCTTAGAACTCACTTTGTAGACCATACTGGCCTCGAACTCACAGAGATCCACTTGCCTCTGCCTCCCGAGTGCTGGGATTAAAGGGTGTGCTGTCATGCTCAGCCTTGCTTGCTTTTTATGACAGCATTTTTAGACTACTTCTATATACACACATCCTTTTTGTAAGCATAGAGGTTTTCTTGTGATTGGGTCACAGTTAGGCTTTATTGGCCAGTGAGCCATGCAAGGTGATGGACATCCTTCCAGGGCTCCGCCCCTGAAGCCCACTGCTCTTTGCTGGCCTTGGCGATAGAAATGTTGGTCTCCTGGTCAGTTGTTTTCTGATGCTCTGGGCTCCTCTCTTGATCTCCCATCAAGCTGACCTGAGAGTGTGACCTCCATTCTTCTCCCGCTTTTTCCTCCTTTCCTTGTGTCTTTCTGTGGAATGGGGCAGGTGGACTGCAGGGTCCTGATTGCCCTGCCCTCTTCTAGACCCTCCAGGACTGTGCAGATGCCCTGCTTTTCTATGCAGATTGCCTGTCTTTAATACTCCTTGATGATTTTGTCAGAGTTTATGTTTACCATGGTGTTTGGATGTCGCTGTTTCCCATGCTAGCCCTCTCTAGTCAGTTCTTGGCATGCTCCTTCAAACCAGAACCTTCCCTTTATTTGAGTACCTGTTATCCCAATGACCTCATGGATTCTCTTCTCTTCCTCAATAGTTTATATCAGTTTTTAATTTAACTATTTTGGCACTCAAAGTATATCTCACCACTTCTTACCAGGCTAAGCATTTATAGTCAAACTGGCTGGTCTAGCCAATCGGTGAGCTCTTTGTTCAGTGAGAGACCCTGCCAGAAAAAAAAAGGGTGGAGAGCAACTGGGGAAGATAGCTGATGGTGACCTCTGGCTTCCACAAGGACACTGACATGCACACACCACAGGAACACACTCATGCAAGTGGAGAGTGGCTGAACAAGACACTCAAAGCTGACCTCTGCACACACACACACACACACACACACACACACACACACACACATATAATGGAGTGTGATGCCAGCCAGAATTTCCTAACACCACCAACTGCTGAAATCCTCAAAGCTCAAAGCCCCTAAAGTCTAAAGCTCCCAAAGATGGAAACCTACAAATGATAAGCTCCAAACCATATTTCCAGCAGTGGGTGAACGGCTCAGTGGGGGAGTAGAGAGCTGGATCTTCGGGGTGCGTTAGTGTGCCCTCACTTGTATATAGGATACTTCCAAGACATTAAAGTACCACGTATTCCTCCTGCCCTGCCATACATAGTACTAGGTCTCCCTCCATGGGTAAAAAAAGCAGCTCAGGGATCTTCTGAACTAAGGACACCTGCTCACACAGGGTTACCTCCAGCATTACCAAACAGTAGATGGTGAACTAGTTTTATCTAGAAATCTGAAAGTCAAATTTACCACAAAGTCGGGCACAGGAAACTAAGGAGTGCCTCACGTTGATTATCAACGACCCCTCAAAGTGGTCTCCACTGTTTTGTTTGATCTATCAAACATCGGCCGTTTGTGCTCCTGGGAAGCACCAGAAATTTTAGAAACTTACCCATTTATGTATTATTGTCTGGAAAAAGCAAAGTGTTTTATTTATTTATTTTTGAACATAAAAACAGATTATAATTTAAAGGTCCAGGGTTATTTGAAACTGGAAAATATTTTCTCTGTAGAAAATAGTGAAAATGATAACATTTCCCAATAAGCCCTTTTAAGCCAAATAATAGCTGCATTATACATAGAAATATTGATTAGATTCTGGGACACAGAAGAAACCTGTCTTCATCATTCAGAGAGCTGTTTTACTTAAGTTGTGTAAGTGAAGGCATCTCAAGGATTCCAAGTGCTGCATTGGTCAAGCACTCACCAGCCTGGAGGGAAAGGCCAGAGTCAAGGATCCAGCAGAACTGTCAGGCCAGGAGACATGTGAAAAGGAATGTGACAACCAAGGGATCAAAGCACTACAGAGAAACCAGAGCTAGGACGATGCCAGGTGCTGAAGGTCAACAAAGTGTTTTATAAATGCTTATCAGAAAATGTGGGGGCCAACTGCTACATAATAATCACATTTGGAACTAGGTATGCTCAAGCTTCTGAAAGTAGATTGCCAAGTGTTACCAATAAAATGTTTTCCACTCAACCAGTGCATTTGGTGGAAGCTAGACATGTGCACTTGCCAACTCTACAGAAAGGATGCACAGTGCAGGTTAGGAGCAACACTGTCTGCTGGGCACCCCTTCCAGGGGCTGAAATTCCAGCTCTCAGTGAATCAAAGACTAGCCAGGGAGCTCCAGGGATCTGCCTGTCTCTGCCCACCCTTCAACATTGGTGTTATGGATGTGCTCTGTGAGGCAGTCATCCAGTTATGTTTTTCCAAATTGTTAGCCAGTTGTCTCTAAACTATTTACTTAAAGAAAACCAATCCAAACCTCCCTGTACCTTGTGCCTTGAGATGACACCTTCACTGTAGTTTTGCACATAACTAATTGTTTTGTTATTATTTTTCTCTGGACTGTTTCTTCTCTCTCTTCCATTCATTCATCTACTTATGAGTCAGTTCAACACTATTTAATATTTAATAAATAAGGCTAGGCTGCTCTGAGCTGTTGAATGCTCTCCTACCTATTCTTATATGTTCCTTTTTCTATGTGAGTATTTTAGAATCAGTGCCTGTAGCTTGTAGTGAAGCACATTGATATTTTTATTGGGACCACCATGAATCTGTAAATTTTAGTATAATTAAAATGTGTCAGTGGCTGGCTACTTTTCAGTGTTGTGAAAATTAATATACAAATAATATAGATGTTCTAATACAGCTCTTATTTGAGAAGCATTTTTTCACTTCTCTGTGAAAGAGTATTAAGTACTGACTCATGTCCAATTTTTATTTTAGATTTCCATGGTGTCAGTAATTCATATTCCTGATAAGACTTACAAACTTCCCTGCAGAATATTGTATCAATATTTACTCCTGGCTCAAGGTCAATTTTATGATCTTAAGGTAAGTCATACCATGTGATATTTGTTGTTTATAGAATTCAAGGAATGGCTGTTTTAAAGAGAACTGTGGTTTTCAGTTAGCTATGGAAGTTAACTACTCCTGCCCGTTTGTTGAATTTGCTAGCTCATACATTTTCAGTAGCTTTTGTGACCCCACCCCAGGTTCAGAGAGTAACTGTTGTTCACAATTGCCTTTATGCTGGTTTCTTTGATTTTCAGCAACTTTTCATGTCTGCAAATAGTAGTCCCAGTTCCTCCAGTGCCCCTTCTCCTGCAGACAGGAATGCCGAGCAGAGCTTGTTGGAGAAGGCAGGACTGGCTGGGAGCGATGCAGAGCCAGTGGAGGAGAGCAGCAAGGACTGTGTGGTGTGCCAGAACGGGGGCGTGAACTGGGTGCTCCTGCCTTGCCGACACACGTGCCTGTGTGACAGCTGTGTGTGCTACTTCAAGCAATGTCCCATGTGCCGGCAGTTTGTGCAGGAATCCTTTGCACTTTGCAGTCAGAAAGAGCCAGACAAGGACATGCTGGAAACCTCCTGAAGCCGCCGTCATAGCCGGAGAGTGTACTGTCCATGCAAGGTGCAGATCCCCGTGTCCTTAGGATCATAACACAGACCCTACAGTTGTGCCTGTCAGAAGGAATTCTGTTTTCACGTCATACTTGGATGATTGCAAAGATGTTCTTCCTGCTCAGCATGGCGAGCACTGGAGTGCTGTCTTCATCGATACCTAAAACTCGCTCAGCTCTTGAGAAGAATGTAAACATCTGCCTTTGGCCAGCTGGAAGATTTCATGTAATGTGGGTGAGAAAAGTCACTCAGAAAACCCATCCACTTGACATTGCGGGAGATCCAAGTTTCAGGGTGGGCGACTGCTTTTCCATTAATGTAATCTGGAGTGAAATTACAAGACTGCATTCTGCTGAAAGTAACTAAATGTCCCCCAGTTTACAAAGTAGTTGGAAGGGGCTTTTTACCTTCCACTGCCTCTGAAATTTGTTTTTATAAATATTCATTTGGTTTCAAATTTTCCTTATCAAAGTTACATAAATACATGTTTTAACTTTTCCGTCATATAGGTTTTGAAGTCATAAACATAAGGCACAGTTCTGATTGCTCCCATGTGTCATAGATTTGATGGCTCTTGTCTACAGGAGGCAGATACCTAACACCTGGATAATAAAATCTCCTGGATAATTAAGTTATAGACTCGGTTGTCAGATGTGATTAAATTAGCAGCATGTGCTGTGCCCAGGAAGGGCAGTGGGGCCCTCTCCGCCTTGCCTCATGTCTCCTCCTGTGCAGCAAATCAACCCAGAGGTTGGGGTCTGGAAGGACAGAGCTAGGAAGAAAGACAAAAAAGGAACAAATAACATCTTCTTTCTTTTTCTACAATTTTTATCCCAAATAAACCCAGTATCCCGTATTTCTCATTACACCTTGTAAGCATTGAGCCTGATAGACACTCCCCCACCACCTCGCCACCCTCACCATTCTTTCCAAGGTGACCAAGAACAGAAAGGGAAATGGGGGCGTCCCAGGACAGTGAGTACACAAAGACCCCCAGGGGCATGCTGAAGCCTCTTCTGTAACGTTTGTGTGAGACCCATGCCTTGCCTCCGGGTTACCGATTTATTTATTTGTTTATTTATTTTTGGTTTTTCAAGACATGTTTCACTGCGTAACTTTGGAGCCTGCCCTGGAACTTGCTCTGTAGACCAGGCTGGCCTCGAACTCATAGAGATCCACCAGCCTCTGCCTCCCAAATGGCCAGAGCCACCATTGCCAGCTAAAATTCATCCATTTATGTATTTTTTAGGTATGAGTGCTCTGACTGCATGCATGCCAGAAGAGGACATTAGATCCTGTTAATGATGGTTGTAAGCCACCATGTGGCTGCTGGGAACTGAACCCTGGTCCTCTGGAAAAGCAGCCAGTGCTCTTAACCACTGAGCCATCTCTCCAACCCACATCACCACTTTTAAATGTCATTTCCTTCCATTCCCATGAAGCACTTGCAAGAAAAATCTGTTCTTCATTTTATAAATGATTTGAACTTTTCTCTACGTACAATCGCTGTGTAATGAATATCTTCTAGAGTCAAACGTGGTAGTTCACACCTTTAATCCCAGCACTTGGGAGACAGAGGCAGGTGGACCTCTGTGAATTCCTGTTCATCCTCGTCTACATGAGTTCCAGGCAAGCCAGGGCTATGATGTGAGATCCTGTCTCAAATCAAACAAAAGCCACCAGACTTTCTGGGTTTGGGCTGCAGTGGAGCAGACTCAGTATTGTGTGCCTAGAGGGAACATGGGTGGTCAGCTGGAAGCAATTCCCATGCCTAGCAGAGGCTCTAAGTCTGTCAGTGGAGCAGGATTGTCTAAAGTACAGTCCCTGCTGCAGCCAGCAGTGAAGTGTGATTCCTGATTGCCCGCTCCACCCTGACGTGTGGGAGAGTCCTCAAGATAGCCTCCCTCCTAGCCTGATGTCCTTTACATGCCTTTGTACTCAAATGGTCCTAGACGATTCCTTCTTGTAGAGGTACAGTTTTGGTAACTACAATTCTACTAGTAACGCTATCTACCCTATTTTTCCATAGTTTTTTTTTTTTTTTGAAGTAAAATATATGCTACATAGAATTTACAATTTTAAGCATTTTTAGACATACACTCAGTGGCATTAAGTATATTTACACTGTGTGTAACCATTGCCACTGTCCATTTCCAGAACTCCTCTATCCCAAGCTATGCTTCTGTGTCTACTTAATCCCAGCCCCTCTTCCCTTCGGTCTCCGGTAGCCGCTGTTCACTGTAAAGCTAAGGATTGAACTATTCTATTTCATGTAATGGGGTCACTCAGTGTTTTCAAGGTTTATGCATGCTACAGTTTACGTCACATCTTTCTGTCTTTGTGAAGTCTAAATCATTTCACATTTTGATATCCATTTTTCTGTTTATTTTTAATGATTTCTGAGGATAAATTGCCTTGCTTTCCCTTGCTGCAGCTAAAGTCATCATTTTTTCCTGCCACAGTGGTGATTAGTGTGAAGACCTTGGTGAGGTCATCAAGTAATACAGTATAGATGGCTGGCTACTACCGCCTCTTTTTCTTTCTTTCTTCCTTTCCTTCCTTCCTTTTCTCCCTCCCTTCCTCCCTCCCTCCCTTTCCTTCCTTCCTTCCTTCCTTCCTTCCTTCCTTCCTTCCCTTCCCTTCCCTCCTTCCTTCCTTTCCTTCCTTCCCTCCTTCCTTCCCTTCCCTTCCCTCCTTCCTTCCTTTCCTTCCTTCCTTCCTTCCTTCCTTCCCTTCCCTTCCCTCCTTCCTTCCTTCCTTCCTTCCCTTCCCTTCCCTCCTTCCTTCCTTTCCTTCCTTCCTTTCCTTCCTTCCTTCCTTCCTTCCTTCCCTTCCCTTCCCTCCTTCCTTCCTTTCCTTCCTTCCTTCCTTCCTTCCCTTCCCTTCCCTCCTTCCTTCCTTTCCTTCCTTCCTTCCTTCCTTCCTTCCTTCCTCCCTTTCCTTCTTTCTTTCCTTCCCTTCCTTCCTTCCTTCCTTCCTTCCCTTCCTTCCTTCTTTCCTTCCTTCCTTCCTTCCTTCCTTCCTTCCTTCCTTCCTTCTCTCCTCCCCTCCCCCCCCCTCCCCTTCCCCCCCTCTCTCTTTGAGACAAGGTCTCTCTGTGTGGTCCTGGCTGGCCTCAAACTCACAAGATTCACCTGCCTTTGCCTGTGCAGTGCTGGGATTACAGGGTGTCAGTTGACAACTTCTTGAATGCTGCTGCTTGGGAAGTTTTGACTTTACAATGTAGCAGACGTGATGGACATTCATAGAAGCCTTCAAACGTTAGGTTGTCTGTTTTCCTGGGTGAGGGAGCTGCCTCTGACCTGTGGCGGGCAGGGAATGGCATCTGCAGGAGACGCAGCTCCCCGCCACACAATCGAGAGTGCAAACAGTGGGTGCGCTGCACTGCTCTGCTGTTCAGTGAGGGTGTCGACTGGAGGAGCTGTGTTCCACGCATGTTCTGTGTGCAGTTTTCAGCCTCCCTTCTGTTATCAAGACGAACTCATATGGATCACTGTGGGCGGTAACCTTGCATTATTACTCTATTTTTCATAACTTCGTTGTAGTAAAATATATGTTACATAAAGTTTACTATTTTAAGCATTTGAAATGTAAAATTCAATGGTGTTAAGTATATCTACAGACTCCTAGAGGCTTCTGTCAGAATTTGCCACGAACAGTGGCACTGTGTGAAAACATCTGTGGGAAAGCAGTTAGTCTGAGTGCGTTATTGGAGAAAACATTTGGTCCTGTGATTCTGCAAAAACCCCACCTAGGGCTGCTATATGTAAGCGGTGTCATGGGTGACAGCCATTTCCTCCTTCAGTGACTCCACTGCTCTCAACCTGGTGCCTGTTGAGAGTTCAAATGTCTAAAGAAACTCCAGGGAGGGAATGTATCTGTCTCAAGCACTGCACACGAGCCTTTGGATTCTCCCCGTGGGGTTGGCCGGTTTTCTTAACCCTTTCTATTAGTTTGAGAATGAAGAGCTTTGATGAAGCTTGTGACCCTTGAAGCCAGTTTGGGCAAGGTGGGAGGAAATGATGTTAGCCTCCTGCCCTCATAGGAACTCAGGTTAAGCCCTGCCTCTCTCTCAGCAGCATCCTAAATCTGTTTTCTAGGTCCTGGACAGAGCATTTCCCAGTGACCATGTCTCTGTCTTTCGATGCTTTCTATAGTGTTTCCATCTTGAATCTTTGTCACCATGGCCTCTAGCTCCTAGGTCCCTGAGTAATCTCATAATTCATTAACTTGCTCCTGGGTTCCCTGTCCAACTATTTCAAATGTATTTTCATCTTCTCTTGTTTTCCTGACCTCTCCGCATTTCCTGTCCTCCAGTCCACAAACGTGGCTAAACTTAACTCTGGTTGGTGTGTGTGTGTGTGGGTGTGTGTGTGTGTGGGTGTGTGTGGGGGTGTGTGTGTGTGAAACAGGGTTTCACTGTGTAGCCCTGTCTACCCTAGACTGGAAGCACCTCCTCGTCTTTGCTTCCTGAGTACTGTGGTGTGCACCGCCATGCTTGGCTTCAGCTGTGTGACTGCAGTAGGAAGTCAAGGGCCTGATGGGTTGCTGGAGTTCACTGTGAAGCCACCTTTTCAGGTGTATCTGGGCCCTCAGCACTACTCCACTAATCCCCACCAAACTCCCCATTGCTTCCCAAACCTCGCCTGCTTTTCTCAGCAGCTGTGTACCACACAGCTCTGACACTTCCTGCTCTCAGAGTTGGGGCCCAGTGCTGCCGTCAAATTGATTGCCTTGGACAAATTACTTGGCTTCAGTTTTCTCCTGTACAAAATGATGCTATATCTATCCACAGCTGTTGAGCGGCCTATGCCGGGTAGCAAGTGTGAAATGTGTAGACCTAGGCTTAGTGCAGAGCAAGCTCTGTGAGCCAGGGCTTTCCTGGCATTGCTTCGCTTAGCTAATCAAAGCGTGTAGACGTCTTCTTTCCTCCCCTAGACAGCAGTGTTTTATCTCCTTTGAGGTTGACATTCAGCTTGCACTCTTGATCCCAACTATGCTTACTCCTGGAGTCTCAGAGACAGTTTGCCGTGTGTGGACATTGGCGATATAAGCAACGAGTGTAGTAGATGAAAGGCTGCCTTTGTAGCCTACACTGGTAGAGAGCCTTTCAGAAGAGGCTGTCTCGCACCAGATGGAGACAGTGGTGTGAAGAAGCTGAAAGTGGGCATGTGTAGGTAGGTAAAGTGGAGGGTGAGGGTAGGGTAGAAATGTCAAATGCACAGTCAAGGAAGGTCTCAGGCCTTGCAGAAGGCACCTGAGGGTGGCCGGGAGCCATGTGATAATGTAGATAAGAGGCCATGGTGGTGACCATGTGATTACTGAGATGGAGACAACCGGAAAAAGCAGAATGTTGGTTCTGTTTAGTCACACCCACCAATTGGAAATCTAAGTGGAGGTGTCAGATACACAGGTAAATATACCTAGTGCTCTATAGCGACAGAGGGGTGGTCCCTCTGGTGACTGAAAATTTGTGTCATTAGCATGGTGTTTCTGGGAGGGCGCACAGGAAAAGACTGACCTGGGGACTGAGGTTAGAGATCCTAATATTCAGGGAGATTAAGGAGGAGCCACTAGATTAAGAAAGTGGGGAGAGGAAAACATGGGAGGGGTCCATGGTTATCTGTTTGTGCTTAATCATCCCCTGACTGAACTGGATCAGAACCATCATTGTATTGTTTTCACAGGGTCTGTGGCAGGGATTAGACAGTGTGGTGCAGACTGCCTTGCTTGGGACATCTTTGGAAAAGACTTGAGAGGCCAGGGTGATTTAAAGGCCCAGAGGCTCCAGTCTTGGCCTGTGATGACTCAGACACAGTGTGGCCTCTCCATACAACCCTGGTGGCTTCCGGGAAAGCAGATCTCTAAATGGGGTCCAGGGCTTGAAGAACGAGTGTTTGCAATGATTGTGCCCAAAGTTGTGTGAACCTTTCCTGTTTGTTCATTAAAAAAATTATGGAGATCTGAACACCCCAACACACACACACACACACACACTCACACACAAGTATAATAGTAGATCTCGAATGCTCAGGATGTTTTACACCCATTTACCTTCAATTTCAGAACATTTTTCATTATTTCATAAAGGAACCCCTGTATCTGTCAGATCAATCCCCATTCCCCCACCTTCTAGATCTAGGCAGGCATCAGTCTGCTTTCTGGCTCTATATATCTGCATGTTTTGGTCATTTCATGAATGGAATCACATGTGGGGTCAAATGAAATAGCACCATTAGTGGTCTCTTATGACTGGCTTCTATTTTACTTATTATCACCGTTTTCAAGGTTCATCCACATCATAGCACGGATTACTCCTTTTCATTGCCAAAGCATATTCCATTCTGCAGACAGGCCACATTGTGTTTGTCCACTCACCAGTGGATGAGCAGATGGCTTCTTCTACCTTTCATATGTTGAGAATAATGATGCTGTGAGTATTCACACACATTTTTATGTGTATATACATTTAGATTCTCTTGGATATCTACTGTAAGGAAGGAAAAATTACTCTTTTAGGTTTAGTGTTTAGGGTCTAAATGAAACACAGATGACAGATTAATAGGAAAGAAGACATTTTATTTGTATACATATTGGAGCTCACAGAGAAATGTGGCCCAGAGCTGGAGAGATAGCTCAGCAGTTAAGAGCACTGATCTTCCAGAGGACCTGGGTTCAATTCCCAGTACCCACATGGGGGCTCACAACCACCTGTAACTCCAACTTCAAGGGATTCTATGTCCTCTTTTGGCCTCTGAGAGCACTGTACACACCTAGCACAGATATACATGCAGGAAAAACACCCATACACATACAATAAAATGAAAAAGAAAGCAGTGGTTAAGAAGTTGGGGTCATGGGCCTGGAAAGATGCTGCTCTTAGAGAGGACTTGAGTCCACGGTTCCCAGCACCCACATCACAGCTGACAACCACCTGTGACTTCAGCTGCAGTCGACCTGACACTCCAGGGGAGCCTGCACTCATGTGCACATACCTGCACACAGACACAGACACATAATTACAATTATAAAGGGAATCTGGGGTCTAATAAATGAAGGTGTCACCGAGAAGGATGCTTACAGGAAAATGACTTTCTTGCTTTAAGACAAGGACTCGTGTAGCCCAGGCTGGTCTCTCCAGGATTCTCTGTGTTTAGGAAAATGACTGTCAGGGCAAATGTGCCCCAGTTGGGAAATGTGAGAAGTTTGTTGTTGTTGTTTGTTTAATTTTGTTTTGTTTTTAAACTGTCTGTCCAGGCATGGTACTGGAGACTTCCCACTTCCAGTGATAAGCCAGCCCTCCTTGAGATGGGAGGGAATTTATGGCAATTGAGTTCTTTTAGGAGGCTCTGCTTTTATGCAGGTAAGAGTGTCCAGAAACTCACGGTTTTTCTCTAAGTACTTTTTATATCACCTGGCCAGGACACCTCAATAGTAGACTTGCCGGTTACATGGTAATGTGCAAAACCTCATGAGGGATGTCTCAGCAACTTGGCAAAGCCACTGAGACATTTCACACAGTAGTGTATGGTGTGTGTGTGTGTGTGTGTGTGTGTGTGTGTGTGTGTGTGTATTAGTTTCTCTACGTCCTCACCAATATTTGTTATCATTTCAGACTCGTGGTATTTTGGCAGATTTAAGTGCTATAATTGTATTGTTTTAAAACTCTAGTGTAAACAATGTGTAACAAAATCTACCACTGTAACTACGCTAATGTGAAGTAGATTCACACTCACAGCAGCAGATCTCCAGGACAGTTTTCATCTCCAGAAACTGAAAATCTATGTATGCCTGTAAAATTCCTCCCTACACCCAGCTCCCAACAACCACCATTCCGTATGCTTATGAACTCACTCCTCTACACACAGCTCCAGACAACCACCATGCTAAGACAGGTGTGGCTTTCTCTCAGTCTCTTTTATTTTCCTGGCATTTCTTTTTTTTTAAAATGTGTTTTATGTGTGAGTGCTCTATTTGTATGAATGCTTACATGCCAGAAGAGGACATCAGATCTTATTACAGATGGTTGTGAGCCAACATGTGGTTGCTGGGAATTGAACTCAGGACCTCTGGAAGAGCAGCCAGTGCTCTTAACCTCTGAGCCATCTCTCCAGCTTCCAGGTATGGCTCTCTTATTTGCATTTCTCTAATGAGTAGATACTGAGTATCTTTTCTTGTATTTTTCAGCCATGTATATCAAGGCTTTAAGAAAAATTTATTTTATTGTTATTGTGTATGTGTGTATATATGTGAGTGAGGTACATGTATGCTTGGCACATGTGTGGCGGCCGGAGGACAGCTTTAGGGAATTGTTTCGCCTTCCATTGTGGGTTCTGAGATCACACTCCTGGCTTGCTTGGCAAGCACTTTTGTCTACTGAGGCATCTCGTTGGCCCTATCCATATCTATTACTGATTTTAAAATTGTGCTGCTTGACTTCTTGTTACTGAGTTGTAAGAAATCTTTATCATTTCTGGCTTCAAGTCCCCATAGGCTATCTGAAGTATAATTTTTCCCTCTCCCATTCTGAGTTGTTTTCTCACTTTCATAATGATGTCTTTTGAAACATGGTTTTATAGTTTTTGGCATACAGTTTTTTAGTTTGTAAAAATTTGTTCCTAAACACTTTATTCCTTTTGGTGCTACTACAAATGGAAATGTTTTCTTTCATTCCTGTTTTCCTTCTGCCTCATGTCCCTGTTTCCCTCCCTCTCCCTCCCTCCCTCCGTGTGTGTGTGTGTGTGTGTGTGTGTGTGTGTGTGTGTGTGTGTGTGTGTGTACCTGTATATGTGCGGAGGTGTGGAGACCAGAGGTGGACCTTGGTGTTTTCCAATTACTCTCCACCTTATTTTTTGAGATAAGGCCTTATTGAACCTGCCATTGGAATAGGGGCTGCTATTTTGGCTAGACTGCCTGGCCAGGGGACCTCAAGGATCTACCTATCTCTGCCTCCACAACCCTGTGCTGTGGTTCCAGATGTGGGCTGCTGTGCTTAGCTAATGTGGGTGCTGGGGGTCCAAACTCAGCTTCTCATGCTCTCACAGAAAACATTTGACCCACTGAGCTACCTTCCCAGCCCTGAGTTATTTTCTTTATGACATTTTCTGATTGTTCATTGCTGATGAATGGAAAGGCCATTCATTTGTGCTGCTAGCATGCCCTTCTGGACTGCTGAGCTGTTTCGTGGTCCTAATAGTTGTCTGGATACAAGCTCGGCTCACGTGAAAGCAGAGATAATGTCATTTCCTTCCCAATACAGATGAGGTTTCTGCCCTCCCTTCCTCCTCTGCCCCCTCCTTCCCCTTCCTTCTTCCTAATTTCTCTAGCTAGAGTTCCCAAAACAATGTCCACTAAAAGTGAGCAGAGTGAACAGCTTCCTTTGTGTCTAGTGTCTTATAACCCAGCTTGGGGGTCACATGGTATTGCACCCTTCTAGTCAAAGCCCACCCAGGTTCAAAAGAAAAGGTTCTGGGGTTGGGAATTTAGCTCAGTGGTAGAGCGCTTGCCTAGCAAGTGCAAGGCCCTGGATTCGGTCCTCAGCTCCAGAAAAAAAGAAAAAAAGAAAGAAAGAAAAGAAAAGAAAAGATTCTTCCTCATGGAAAAGGATATTAAATAATTTAAATAATTTTGAATTACAGTTTTTAAATCATCACCAATTAGCTTCCTAGATACTAGGAACAAAATCAGCGAGGAGATAGTGAGATGTCAATCAAATGTTGCTGTTGTTTTTCATGAGATCTGGCCATTGGATTTAGCAGTGCAGAGGTCATTTGTGGTCTGTTCTTGAGGTGTGATGAAAACCTGTTCAGGATGAAGACTGGAATATAAGAGGAATAAAATGGAGATAGCAAATGTAACCAATCCTTTAGAGGATTTTGTTATATTAAAAGCAGGGAGAACGTGGGTTTAGTTCCCAGTGGGAGCAAACAGCATCACAGGCAAACGCTGGTGTGATGGCCCAGCAGAGGAAGCATATGTGCTGTGGGGCTGATAGGAACAGTTGCTGGCAGGCAGCCCTGGAAAAGCAAATACGTATGTGTGCCTCTTCTCTGGCATCTCCAACCTGCCTTATTTCCTCCAGCCTAATTTAGCTTTAAATGTTACCAGTTCTATGGCTTTTTGGAGCCCATTCCCTGTGGTGGGATACCTTGCTCAGCCTGATACAATGGGGAGGGGCTAGGCTCTCCTTCAACTTGGTATGCCAGACTTTATTGACTACCACTCTGAGGAGGGATGGGGGTAGAGTGGGAGGGAGGTGAGGAGGCGGAAGAAGGGGAGGGAGGGGGAACTGGGGTTGGTATGTAAAATGAAAAAATTTTAATTTAAAAAAAAAGCAAAAAAAAAAAAAGTTACCAGTTCTAAAGAGACACACTACTCCCAACCTGTTTTTCATTCCGTCCCCCAGCTCGTTTTTTAACTTCTGTCCGTTTCTGTTTTCCTTGGTGTCAAACATCTGGAGAAGGTATTTGACTTATCTAAACCACAAAACAGACCCTGGACACACTGAGTCTCCAGTTCCCTCGGCAGTCATTGCTGTCTCCCAAGTCGAAAATCACAGTCATTCTTGTTGTCTTCCATTCACCGTTTGATCTGTCTCTGTACACCGGGTGGGGGCAGGGTGTGTGCAGAGAGCTCCCAGTTAGCCCATCCCGTGGTCTTTTCCTTTCCTCGTGCTCTGTGGCCCCTCTGAAGGGTGTCCTGCTCACCGATTTTCTCCTCCCAGAGACTCACATCCTTCGGTTTGAGTCACCATCCTTTGACTTTTAGTGTAGCTGGAGAACTACTTCTGAGGAAGAGATAACAATGTAGATCTTCATAGCCATCCTTCTTAAAATTCCAACTCACTAGCTCTAGAATCGTAGCCAATCCTCTTTATGCTAGCTTAAGAGACTTAGGTGATTCTAGCTCCATAGCCATGGGATGCTTTGTTAACTAGCTCTCTGCTCAGGCATCATGCTGAATGGAAGTGGATAGGAGTAGACCAGGTCCTCTTCCAGTGCCTGGCCTTGGGGTGCTTGGTATTTTATAGCCTAGCTTAAATGTCACATAGCGTTGTTCCCATGGTACCCCACCAGTCAGTGTCTCCTGGTTGAACACCATTGCTATGGTATGGGGAGCCTGCAAGAGCAGGCTGCTGTTCTCCGAGAGTGCAGTGTGCAAAATGTAACAGTTTCCTCTAAAAATCTGCCTCCCATCCTCCCTTCCTCAGCCTGTGACACACTGTTTTCCCAACTATCCAAAATCCCCAAATTCCACTCCTGCCCACCCATTGCTTCCATGACATCTGATACATTCACGACTCTTGATTCTACACTATTTTACTAATTCTGGTGTCTGTCTCCTTCCTGTACATTCTATACCTTGTTGTCTACCACACCTTCCTCTTTCTCTATACACGCTGCTCTTTTAAGTGCCCCCAGAGTCTCAGGATCCTCTTCCCTCCTGCAGCTGGTTCTTCTCTCCACTGTGCTAATGATCTCCATGTATCTTCAGAGCAGAACTTTCTCCTGATCCCTACACTTAGATCTCCATGCTCTGTCTCACTGGCTCCTCAACCTCAACATATCCAGAGCTAAGCTTCCCTTCCATGTTTTTCTTCCAGGGTCACTCATTTTAGTGAATGATAGCATCTGCAACCTCATCCCCAAGCCAGAAGTATGCCACCATTTCGCACCTCCTCTTCTGCATACTCCTATCATCCCCTGCAGGCTAGCACCCCAACAACTAAATGACTTTTCAGTAGTCTGTGGCCTCTCTCTTGTCCCAACATAACTTCATTTCCCATACTCAACTAGGAATGCCTTTATTTAATTATTTTTTTGTTATTTTTTTAAAGATTCATTTATTTATTATGTATGCAGAGTTCTGTTTGTGTGTATGTCTGCACACCAGAAGAGGGTACCAGATCTCATTATTGATGATTGTGAGCCACCATGTGGTTGCTGGGAATTGAACTAGGGACCTCTGGAAGAGCAGTCAGTGCTCTTAACCTCTGAGCCATCTCTCCAGCCCACCAATTTTTTTGTTATTTTTATGGGTACCAGTGTGTGTGTGTGTGTGTGTGTGTGTGTGTGTGTGTGTGTGTGTGTGTGTGTGTGAGCATATGTGCATGTGAATTCTGGTGGTCTTGGGGGCCAGAGGTATCATATGACCTGGAGCTGGATTACAGGCAGTTGTGGGCCACTGGCCATGGGTGCTGAGAACCAAACTTGGGGCTTGTATAGGAATAGTACACTTTCTAAACTGCTGAGCCATCTCTGCAGCCCATTTTTATTTTTTAAAGCTACTTTTTGTTTTGTTTTAATTTCGTTTTTCGAGACAATGTCTCTCCATGTAGCCCTAGCTGTCCTGGATCTCGCTTTGTAGACCAGGCTGCCCTCAAACTTATAGAGATCCTCCTGCCTCTGCCTCTGCCTCTGCCTCCACGCTGGCATTAAAGGCGCGCACCACCATACCTGGCTTTAAAAACTACTTTTGATTATAAAATCTTTCAATGGCCTCTTTTACCATGAGGGAAAACTTCCAAATTGTCCTTTTCTTGGTTCTTGCCTTAGTTGACCTGTGCAGGTTTCTTCTCTGTGTTTACTCCTTTGCACAATGCACTCCAGCTAGTCCAAACTATTTCCATGTCCCAGAACTTAGAATGACCCATGCATATTGTTTCTTCTTCCCGGCCATCACTTTAATTATCTCTCATGTCTGGCTCCTGTCACTTCTGGAATGCTTTGCCTCATGCCCAGAGTAGGTCCCTCTTTCTTCTCACGTAAGATGCCCTGCTTACGCTCATCCTTGCACTTAGCATCTTATGTCTTGTTGGCTTGTTCCTGGCTGGCTCTGTGTCCTAACACACTAGAACTGCTTAGGACAGGATCTGGCTTGGTGATCTGTGTTCTCACTGCTTTGCACAGAGCTTACCATTTAACGAATACCTGCCAAATGATGGAGTGAATCTTAAGAAGGAACCTTAGGAATTTCTGCACTAATTTTTAATTGAGTAATATGACTGTATTCACACCTCTTATTAGAGATGGCTCAGGGTGTTGGCATTAGGGAGAGAATTAGAGTTCATGGTTATTTTTATCTACACAGGACACTGAATTTTACTAATTCCAAGCTGGCCATGGACCATCACTTATAAATGAATGTACAAATTGGCAGAAGAGTTTAGCATTTGAAGTGGGAGCTGGAGGCAGGAAAACCAAGATCAAGGCAGTATTACAGTAACCCAGATGAGAAGATTAAGGGCCTAAACGTTTCCTTGTTGCCCCGGTGATGAGGTCTAATTTATGAGTTGCCTCATTTAAGGAGAATTAGTTTAAAGACACTGTGTGCATCTGGCTTGGCAGGGGAGTAACTGTGTTGGGAACACATATCCACAGCTTTGGCATGGATATGGTTTGAGTACTTCCCAGTGTCTCATGTGTTCAAATTTAAGCCTCAAAGGAAGGATTTAAATGGGCAGAAACTTAATCCAAATGTGGTATTTACAGATGGAACCTTTGCATATGACTAGAGAAAGTAATCAAGATAAATCCCTTGTGGTTGAATTGTGGTGGTCTTCTAAGAAAAGTTAGGAAAAAAAAGATCAGAGGATGGACACACACACACACACACACACACACACACACACACACACACATACACACACACGCATGTAAACACTCCCAGGTTTGCACCGTATGATGTATGTGATGCTCAGAGACTCTTTCAGCAAAGCTATCATCAAATGTGAGCACTAAGAACTTTAGAATTTTTGTGCTAAATTATCTCTTTTTTAAAAGGTTACCTAACCTTAGATATTTCATTATAGTAACAACATCAATTTAAAAACTGGATTGCTGCACATACTTTTCCAATTGACTGTTGGCCCTGTGGATTAGGTTCTAGCTTACTTGTGTCTATATTTTATAAAATGTTACTCAGTTATTTGATAATTCATCTCTTCATTCATTCATTCATTCATTCATTCATTCAGCAAATCATTAGAGGTGTGCTTTGACCTATAGGCTGTTCTGGAAGAGGACAAGACAGCAGAAGTCTTTGCCTTTGTGGCACCCACTTGCGTGGATAGGAGGTAAAGAGAGTTAATCATCTGAAAGTGGGCTGGTCCATACAGTCATCTAATTAAACAGCAAGAGAAAAACAAAGATGATACAGTTTTGTGCTGCATATTATGAAAGGACAGTGGAGGGTAATTGGAGTTAAAGTGGTTCTAGGGAAGCCTCTCTGAACTCTCTTGAGTTCTGGGGCTTAAGAGACAACAGCCTTAATAAGAGCTGGGCCCAGAAATTTGCACGAAGGACAGACAGCTTGAAGTCTCAAGATGATAAAGAACTGTACAGTGTTAAGAACAGAGAAGAAACCTGTGTGACTGAAACCAAATGAGCAAGAGTGTGTGAGTATGTGTGTATGTGTGTGTATGTATGTATGTGTGTGTATGTGTGTGTATATGTGTGTGTTTGTATATATATATATGTGTGTGTGTGTGTATATATATATGTGTGTGTGTATTTGTGTGTTTGTGTGTGTATGTGTGTGTTTGTGTGTGTATATATATGTGTGTATGTGTGTTTGTGTGTGTATATGTGTGAGTGTGATGTTTGTGTGTGTATGTGTGTGTATATGTGTGTGTTTGTGTGTATATGTGTGTGTATATATGTGTGTATGTGTGTTTGTGTATGTATATGTGTATATGTGTGAGTGTGTGTGTGAATATGTGTATGTGTGTGTATATATGTGTGGGTATATGTGTGTATGTGTGTTTGTGTGTGTATGTGTGAGTGTGTGATGTGTTTGTGTGTGTATGTGTGTGTATATGTGTGTGTATATATGTGTGTGTGTATGTGTGTTTGTGTGTGTGTGTGTGTGAGTGTGTGATGTGTTTGTGTGTGTATGTGTGTGTATATATATGTGTGTATATGTGTTTGTATGTGTATATATGTGTGTATGTGTGAGAGTGTGTGATGTGTTTGTGTGTGTGTGTTTGTGTGTGTGTGTGTGTGGCAGTGGTGGAGGTGGGGGTTCACAGGCAGGCCCTGAGCATGGGCAGGTGTGAGGAGCCAGGGTCTTCTCTACAGCAGGAAGATGGGAGAGTGAGCTTAGGGAGATGACATGCTTGAGTTAGACTTCTGAAGCCTGAGGGAGGAAGATATGTGGGGAAAAGCAGAGAAGCAAATCAAGAGTTCAATCATAGCCGGGCTGTGATGACACACGCCTTTAATCCCAGCACTCGGGAGGCAGAGGCAGGTGGATCTCTGTGAGTTCTAGTCCAGGCTGGTCTACAGAGTGAGCTCCAGGACAGCCAGGGCTACACAGAGCAACCCTGTCTCAAAAAACAGAACTAAAGTGCTCAATCTTAGACATTTTACACATGAGATGTAATGTTAAGCCCATCTTGTTTGTTTTGTTGAGTGTGTTGACACTCCAGGCACTTACTCTAACTGTCTTACAGAATTTCTGTAAAAATATACCATGTACAGGACTGGGTCAGGTTTCAGGAGGAAGACTGGAGATCAGATGTTTTCTAAGCATTAAAGGCTCTGCGCTGTGCCAGTAAATTACACTTTCATTTTTTGTATCAAATCTTTTTTCTTATGTGTATGGTATTTGCATGTGTATACATGTTTGCATGTGTTCAGGCACACGTGTGGGAATGAATACATATGGAGGCAGGAGACTGATGATGACACTCGTCCTTGCTCACTTTTCCACCTTATTTGGTGAATCAGGGTCTCTCAGTGAACCCAGAGCTCACCCACATGGCCAGGTGACTGCTCTCCCTCACCAGCTAGCAGCTTTGGCCTTCCCGGGCTGGACTTGTGTTTTAACCACGCCGTCTCCCATGCACACTGTCTCCCCAGCATCCACATCCAGCCGTCTTTCCTGTGCTTTATGATCCCGACGCTTGGACTCAGGCAGCAACACGTATGTATTGCCAGCTGCTTCTGCGAGGCTTCCAAAAACGGAGCGACTGCGGGAGCTGGGAAGGAAGAGATTTCCCTGTCTCCCGTTTCCTGTGGTGATGAAGTATCCAGACAAAAGCAACCTAACAGAGAGGGGTTTTTTAGCTCGCAATTTCAAGTTTGCTAGAACAGGGAAGTCAAGGCAGCAGGAACATGAGGCCCCTAGTCACAGTTCAGTGTGGAGAACGAACACACATCTGCCTACCAGTGTCCACTGACTCTCTTGCTTACCACCCGTCCAGAGTCCAGTCTGTGCAATGCTACTCAATTAACCCAGTCCAGATACACCCCCCAGACACGCCCACAGCCTACCTGAGCTAGAGAACACCCCACTGAGACTTTCTTCCAGGTAATTCTAGAGCAGTGGTTCTCAGCCTTCCTAATGCTGCGACCCTTTAATACAGTCCTCATGCTGTGGTCATCCCAATCATTAAATTATTTTCGTTGCTACTTCGCGACTGTAATTTTGATACTCTTTTTGTTTTGTTTTGTTTTGTTTTTTGAGACAGGGTTTCTCTGTAGCTTTGCACCTTCCTGGATCTCGCTCTGAAGACCAGGCTGGCCTCGAACTCACAGAGATCCACCTGCCTCTGCCTCCCGAGTGCTGGGATTAAAGGCGTGCGCCACCACCGCCTGGCAATTTTGCTACTCTTATGAACTGTAATGTAAATATCTGATATGTGACCCCCGATGGGGTCACGACCCGTGGGTTGGAACCGCTGTTATACATTACGTCAAGTCGACAGTTAAAACCAACAACCACACATTTCTTGTTTGTCTCCTGCTCCTTTGAGCATCACCCCAGTCTCTGTCATGGTCTAGAAGCAGCAGCCGGGGCCAGATGACAACTTGTCCCACCCCCTCAGAACCTCCTCCCTCACCCAGTCCAGCAACAAACCTCCTTCCAGTTAGAGGTCTGAGCAGTTTAGCTCGGCAGAGCCCTTCCTCCAAACGGCTACGTTTTTATAAGGCCTCAGCCTCCTGCAATTGCAACTGCAGGTCACACTGTGGTTTCTAGTTTCCAGTTAACAGCTCCATACTCATGATCTCAGAAACTCATCAAAGATTCTGCCCCCTGGCTAGATTTCAAGCGATATAGTTTGATATAATCTCATACAATCCTGGCACAATTTACTCAGGTAGACAGAAAACCGAGGTGAAAAGGATTAAATACTTAGCCCCAAACACACAGCTGTTTGGTGGGAAAAAGAAGATTCAACCCAGTTCACTTTACCAGGAGTGTAGCCCTGAGGTACGGCCAGCTTTTTAGTGGGTCCACCTTGCCTCCTGCAAAACTCCCACTCAAGAGCTACATGATCAAGTTACAAACAAAACCTAGAGCGCGCACCCCTCCCCATAATGTTTATGATTCTGTGCTGAGCAGCATTCATAGCTGTCCTGGGGTACATGTGGCTTGTGGATAGCAGGCTAAACACACCTGTGCCCCTGTCTTAGTTAAGGTTTACTATTGCTGTGAAGAGACACCATGGCCACGGCAACTCTTACAAAGGAACCATTTAATTGTGGTGTCAGCTTACAGTTACAGAGGTTCAATTCGTCATGGTGGGGAGCATGACAGCATGCAGGCAGGCATGGTGCTGGAGAAACAGCCAAGTGCAGGCAACAGGAAGTCGACTGACTCACTGGGTGGTATCCCGAGTGTATGAAACCTCAAAGCCTGCTCCCACAGTGACACACTTCCTTCAATAAGGCCACACCCATTCCAACAACGCCACATCTCCTAATAGTGCCACTCTCTATGAGATTATGGGATTATGGGGGGCCAATTACATTCAAACTACCACAGCATCTAAACTCCAGTTGCCTTTCTACAATACCTGTACTATATATATGTGGTGCTTCAACATGGAACTGTCTACGCAATTTCCAAATTCTTTCATTTTTATTGCTTTAATCTATTATCTCAAAGTACGTGCCGGACAACACTGCCACAACAAGGCCTGTGAGCTATGGGTTTTAGATGGAGGTAAATTTAGGAATTACCATACACTCTACTTAGGAGAAGAGTCACAGTGAGCATTAGTCAAACAAAGGCTTGGAAGATGTTGCAGTAAAATCTACTATGGACGGGGGCAGTCTCTCATAAACTTTCTGATGGGGGAACACCTCAAGAACGGTCTACCGTAGTTTGGATATTGTATATCCAAAGTTCCATTGGTGAAAGCTTGTTCCCCAACGCAGCACCACTAGAGTTATTAAACCTTTAAAAGGTGGGAACCTACAGGTAGGAGGAATGGCTCAGTGGTTAGAGCAGTTGCCCTCTAAGTATGAGGGCCTGAGTTCAAATCCCCAGCGGCACTCTTATTGCCTGATGGGTGTGGCAGCATTTGGCTGGTTAAGCTTTTAGGCTTTGGAGCAGCAATTCAGCTGAGATCCATTTGGATGAGGATTCAGAGGTTTCTAGACAGGGTTGAAGGAGTATCCAACTAGCCAGACTAGCTATACTGGAAGCTCTGGGTGGACAAATTGGAGGTCAATGGAGGAAGACTCTGGTATCAGCCTCAGGCTTCCACATGGACCTGTGCACACAGACACACATATAAACATTCATGTACACACGCATACATATCACACACAAACATGAACTGGAAGAGAGCAGATTTTTTTTTTTTTTAAAGTTTTCTTTAAAGAAAACAAAAAGGTGAGCCCCAGTGAGAAGTCTTCAGGTCACTTGAGTGGGGGTGCTCTTGACGGGACAGTAGAACTCCAGCCTCTTCCTTTTCCTTCCTGGCCAAGATGTAGCAGGAATCTTAAAAGTTCTTATTAATAAAACCAAACCCAGAGCCAGGTATTGGGGTGAATGCTGGAAGATCAGAGAGACAGAACAAGCCACGGCTCCTTCACCTTGCCAGTTCCTCAGCTGACCCTGTTTTCTCAGACTAGAAACCTCTGAATCCTCATCCAAATGGATCTCAGCTGAACTGCTGCTCCAAAGCCTAAAAGCTTAACCAGCCAAATGCTGCTAGTTTCTGGTCTTCATGCCATATATATTTTTCTACTTTCTGCCATCACTCCCTGGGATTAAAGGCGTGTGTCACCATGCCTGGCTGTTTCCAATGTGGCCTTGAACTCACAGAGATCCGCCTGGCTCTGCCTCCCGAGTGCTGGGATTAAAGGCGCGTGCTACCGCTGCCTAACCTCTATGTTTAATATTGTGGCCGTTCTGTTCTCTGACCCCAGATAAGTGTATTAGTGTGCACAATATTTCGGGGAACACAATACCACCACACCAAGAGATGATGGGCTTCATTCTGTCTTGTGCTTCCCTGTGAGGCGCTGCCTCACCCCAATCTGAAAGCGGTGGGCGGGGCCAGTCACTCATGAGCAGAGCCCTCTAAAACTGTGAGCCAAGGCAAACCTTTGCTCTTTGTAAGTTCATTGTGTCACATTATTTTTATAATAACAGAAATCTATAAGAAGGATTGATCATCATTTGATCTAAGGAATCCTGGGTAACAGTAGTGTCTGCTTAGGGGAAAGCTGTGCCTGTCAGCAACTGTTCCTGTCATACAGAGGTTGCCATTGACTCTGACCCTTGGGGTCTCCCATTATAGCTTTAAGTTTCTTCTTCTTTGCATGTCAACCACCTGAAGCTATGGGCACATTTCAATTATACTTTCAGGAAAAAAAGATTCAGTCAATTCTTTCTCTTGGTCTTGCCATATAGAAAATTATATTGCCAAAGAGCAAGTCCCTGATAGGCATGTTATTTGCAACCCTCACATCTCAGTCTCTTGAAGGCTGGAATTACAGGTGTGCACCACCATGCCTGGCCACATACAGGTAAGTCTTGGCTTGTGATCAGAAGAAGGAACTGAAGACTTCCAGTAGGGGCAATGTCTACTTCTTTCCTGTGTCAATCTGAGAGCAAGCTCTCCTTCCCACCCCTTAGATCCTGACCCACATTGATCCTGTAAATAGGATCTGCAGTGCTTACAGTTAACCTTCTGACTGCATTTGATAGTTTATGACACATTATGAGATGTTCTGCTGTAAAAATTATAATTAATGCTTCACACATTTGTTTATTTTTAAGAGGTGTGAATCCATCTGCATTTGTGTTGGAGATTGTGCCTCATTTGCTTATATTTTTCCCAAATTTGGTTAACTTTATCGGTTAATTGGTTTGAGTTATATTGTTTACAAATCTGTCAAGAAGACAGTGTATCTAAGTGTTTGAAAAAAACATAGAGCTAGGTAGGCCTTTTTATCAGACTCTATTCTAGGGAAAGTTGTTCAAAATTTTTCTTCATGGGATAGATAGACAAGCCTTGCATATTGAGTGCCTGCTGTCTGCACCTCTCTGTGAGCCAGAGGTTGGAGATGGTAGCAAGGAGGGAATGAGGTGCTGACACATGTTACAACATGGAAAACTTTGTGCTAAACCAGCCACAAAAGACAAATATTGTACCATTCACTTATATGAGTGTTCAAGTTCATATGGGTGGAAAGCAGAATGGTGTCTGCCAGGACTGGAGGAGAGAATGGGACAGAATGGGTGTAGGGCTTCCACTTTGGATGAGGAAAAGCTGCCTAATACTGTAAGTGGACTTCATACCTTCAGATTCATACTCAAGAAATGTTAAAACAAAACAAAACAACAACAACAAAAGGGCCAGGCAGTGGTGGTGCATGTCTTTAATCCCAGCACTCAGGAGGCAGAGGCAGGCGAATCTCTGTGAGTTCTTGGCCAGCCTGGTCTATAGAGTTAGTTCCAGGACAGCCAGAGCTATACAGAGAAACCCTGTTGTAGTTGGCTTTTTTACTTTTTGTTCTTTGGGGGCCTGCCACCCAGCTCCCAAATAAATACACAGAGACTTATTCTTTCCTATGAATGCTCGGCCTTAGCTTGGCTTATTTCTAGCCAGCTTTTCTTAAATTATCCCATTTACCTTTTGTCTCTAGGCTTTTACCTTTCTCTATTCTATATACCTTTCTTTCCTTCTTACATCATAGCTGGCTGTGTGGCTGGCCCCTGGCATCCTCTCTCCTCGTTTTCTTGATCCTCCCTCTCCTTCCTTTTCTCCTCCTATTTATTCTCTTTTCCTGCCAGCCCCACCTATCCTTTCTCCTGCCTAGCTATTGGCCATTCAGCTGCTTATTAGACCAATCAGGTATTTTAAGCAGGCACAGTAACGCAGCTTCACAGAGTTAAACAAATGCAACATAAAAGAATGCAACACATCTTTGCATCGTTAAACAAATCCACAGCATAAATGAATGTAACACATCTTCAGCTAATACTCCATAACACCCTATCTTCAAAAACAAAACAAAACAAAAAAAACCTCAAATGTTAAAGGAGGGCACATATGTTAGCATAATAAAAAGGTTGAGATTTTTTTTCCTGTATTGAGTTGATGTTCCCCAACCCACATCCTACTTTGATATCCCAGGCATAATCATAGCTGTTCACACTGGTTTCAAGGAGTCTTTCATCTGGAGGAAATCTCAAGCTGAGAAACTGAAGAAGATTGGAAACTACTCTGTGCTAAGAACTTTCATAAACAACGTAAGCAGGGGCTGGGTGTGGTATGTGCCTTTAATCCTGGCACTGGGAAGACAGAAGAAACCAGATCTCTGTGAGTCTGAAGCCAGCCTAGTCTATATAGCAAGTTTCAGGCCAGCCCTGCAGGGCTACATAGTGAGATCCTGTCTTGGAAAAAAAAAAAGAATGTAAACAGATTCCTAGAGACTCCCCAGCCAATGTCCCTGAGGACTGATTTGGTTTAGAATCAAAAGGCCATGATCCCATTGGTGTAAAAATATGCAAGTGATTCAGGAAATGGCTTCAGGCACCCACTATATTGCTCTGGCCTAACAGAACACAGGCTTTTCAGTGGAGTGCCCACCTTGGTGATAACTGAGATGTTCTGAGCTCAGCTTAGCCCAAGCCCCTGGACTTACCTACCCTCCTTTCATTGTTTCTGACTTAGCAGAGCTGGCTTCTGATTTGGCCTGCCTACATCTGTCTAGTAGCAGTTTTCTGAATCCCTTGGCAGGCCCTGACACCCTGATCCAAGGGTGGAAAGCCTGTGACGTCGACCTAAATTGGATACCAGCCAAATCACGCACTCTAATGCATGTGGAAGAAGGAAATTTACTATTTATGAAGTATCCATTGAGTCCCAAGTACTGCACCAGTTCTCAGACCTCTTAACAAGCTCAGGAGAAGAAGCATTGCTACTGCTGCTACTGCTGCTACTGCTATTATTATTATTGACTGAGGTTCTTATAGCACAGGCTAGCCATAAACTCGAGAACTCAAAAATTTGCTATATATCTGAAGGTGACATCGAACTCCTGATTTGGGGCCTTTACTTCACAAGTGCTGGAATTAAAGTCATGTACCACCCTTCCTGGCTTATGTAGTGCTGAGAACTGAGCTTTGTGCACACTAGGGAGCACTCTTCCAACTGAGCTATATCCCCAGCTCATAATTATTTCTAATTATACACAGGCATACCATACATACTTTTTTTTTTTTCTTTTTTGAGGTAGAGTTTCACTATGCAGGTCTGACTGGCTTGGAACTTGCTCTGTTGACCAGGCTGACCTCAAACTTGCAGAGATCTGCCTGCCTCTGCTTCTAGAGCATAGAGATAAAAGGAATGTGCTGACATGCCCAGCCACACACATTTTTTATTCTGTGTAAATGGTTTATGCCTGTGTATGCACATCTGTGTGGAGGTCAGAGGGGTCAGTGTTGGGTATCTTCTTCTGTTCATTTCCACCTTAGCTTTTTTTTTGTTTTGTTTTGTTTTGTTTTTTAAACCCAGCATCTCTTATTGAACATAAAGCTCACAACAGGCAAGGCTGGCTGGCCAGGGATACCCACTGGGATCCTCCTGTTTCTGCCTTCACAATCCTCAGCGCTGAGATTACAAACACACATCGTTTCACCCAGCTCCTTGACATGGTGCTAGAGATCTGAAGTCAGGTCTTGCTTTATCTGCTGAGCCACCTCCTGGGACCTTTGACAATACTTTTCGAGTATAGCGTGGGTACTTATTAGTGAGTGGGTGTGTGCATTTGTGCATGTGGGTGTGCCTCTGTGTATAGACTGGAGGGTGATGTAAGGTATCTTTTCTCCATCACTTCCATCTTTATTTCTTGAGACAAACATCATGCCCCTTCACCCTCACCTCAGCATGACATTCCTTAACAGATGCAGAGATGTTCTCTATAGGCACAGTGCCATGGCCACAGTCAATGAAACCAAGAACAGTGTCTTAACGGAGCTAGTTCTCAGCCTATGCTCAGAATTTCCCACTTGCCCCCAAAATGTCTTTCGTAGCTATTTTTGTAAATCTGAATGCAACAAAAGGAGAACACGCTGCCCATGGTTGCTATGAGCCTTTTGTCTCTTTTAATTTACTATGCCTGCGGGTCAACTATCTTGGAGCTTGTCCCTGTTTATGGAGGTCTCTGATTTTTCTTCATACAGTTGCATCCAACATTAAAACAAACACACAAAAATACACTACTCTGCATCACGCTTCTCTCTCTCCAGTCCACACACATATTTCTGATGGAGAGAGACACACATTTGCTTGCTCCTCTCAATCCATTCACCCTATTTCAAGCAATGATAATTAATGATAGCATTTTCTAGGCATCATTTTAGGAAATGTAGCTATACTGAGGTATTTATTAGTCATAGTGACAATATAATGACAATGAGACTGATTATTGCCAATAAAAATGAGGCTCAGGTTAGGAAATGACTCCTATGAAGCCACCATGCTAGTAAGTGATGGGGCTGGGATCCAAGGTGGGATTCCCAGTCTAGAGCTGATGTTCTCTCTTCCTAAATTTTCTATTACCTTACAGAAATTTAATTCTCATTATAGTATTTGTGGCGATTTGAAAGAAAATGGCCCCCAGAGGGAGTGGCACTATTAGGTGGTATGACCTTGGGGAGTAGGTGTGGTCTCTTTGAAGGAAGTGAGGGCTTTAAGGTCTCTTTTGCTCACATTTCACTCAGTGTGACACTAAGACCACTTCCTCTTGCCTTCTGATCAAGATGTAGCCAGCACCACATCTGCCTGCACACCACCATGCTCCTCACCATGACGATCATGGTCTGAACCTCTGAAATTGTAAGCAAGCCACCCCAATTAAATGGTTTTCTTTCTAAGAGTTGCTGTGGTCATGGTGTCTCTTCACAGCAATGGAAACCTGTATAAGACAGCACTTTTCAAAACGTTGTTTCGGTTGTTTCTTTTTTCCCTCTTCTTCCCCTGCTGCCTCCCTTGGGCTCCTCTCCATCCCCAGTTCTTTTCCACTTTCATGGTACAAGGGACAGTTTGTGCTTTTCTGAGACTAGTTCACCTGACTTACTATGAGCCTTTCCTGTTCCAGCAATTACGTCTGTAGATTTCACTGCTTCATTTCTCTTAATCACTAAATAAAATTCCTGCTTCGCTTATCCAGCCATCAGCTGAAAAACAACTAGGCTGCCTCCATCCCCCTGCTATTATCAACAGGGCAGTTTGTGTGGGCATCTCGGTGTTAGGATGCCGTTTTTAGGGATAGGCGCAGAAGTGGTGTAGCCGAGTCACATGGTAGTTATTTTTTCCACTTCAAAAGACTTCCAGTTCAACTTCCATAGTGGTTAATAGTTAATCCCCTACCAACACTGCATCAAAGTTCCTCTTACTCCAGTGCCTCTCTGGGCAGTATGTGTCAGTTTTCTTGATCACAGCTTGGGGTGACAGAATCTCAAAGTGGTTCTGAATTTTCCTGACACAAATGGCAGAACATTTTCTTTAACACCAGACAGTAGTGGTGCTCACCTTTAATCTCAGCCCTTGAGAGGCAGAGGCAAAAGGATTTCTGTGAGTTCGAGGCCTGCCTGGTCTACAGAGCAAGTTCCAGGACAGCCAGGGCTACACAGAGAAATCCTATCTTGAAACACCCCCCCCCCCAAAAAAAAGTTTAACATTCTTTATATATTTGAGATGACTTTTTTTTTCCCTCAAGACAGGATTTCTCCGTGTAGTTTTTTTTTTTTTTTAAGGTATATTTATTTATGTATACAGCAGGTATGACTAAAGGCCAGAAGAGGGCAGCAGATCTCATTACAGATGGTTGTGAGCCACCATGTGGGTGCTGGGAATTGAACTCAGGACCTCTGGAAGAGCAGTCAGTGCTCTTAACCTCTGAGCCATCTCTCCAGTCCCTCTCCATGTAGTTTTTGGTGCATGCACCATTGCCACCCTGCTGAGATGCCTTTTTAAAATTAATTTATTTTTATTTTATGTGCATTGGTGTTTTGCCTGAATGTATGTCTGTGTGAAGGTGTTGGATCTTGAAATTATAGACAGTTGTGAGCTGACATGTGGGTGCTGGGAATTGAACCCAGGTCTTCTGGGAATGCAGCCTGTTGTTCTTAACTGCTGAACCATTTCTCCAGACCCTTGAGATGTAGTACTCTCAGCTACTCTTCCAATACCACATCTACCTGCACACCAGCATGCTCCCCACCATGGTGAAAATGGACTGAACCTCTGAAACTGTAAGATGACTTTCCTAATCACAAAACTAGAATTATAGGATAGATTTTGGAACATGATTTTTCTAGGCTATTTTTATCCTATTGACTTATTCCCTTTTTAATCACTTACTATAAACATTTCTAAACACAGAAAAGTTGTAAGAATTAAATGGTACTCACCACCCATTTCTATACTTAATTTTTGGCAATTGTCTTAGTTAGGGTTTATATTTCTGTAAAGAGACACCATGACCATGGCAACTCTTATAAGGAAAAAATTTACTTGGGATGACTTGCTTACAGTTTCGGAGGTTCAGTCCATTTTTACTATGGTGGAGAGCATGGTGATGTGCAGGTAGATGTGGTGTTGAAATAGTAGCTGAGAGTACTACATCTTGCAGGAAACAGGAAGTTAGCTGGGACACTGGGTGGTATCCTGAGTATAGGAAACCTCAAAGCCCACCCCTACAGTGACACATTTCCTCCAACAAGACCACACCCATTCTAACAAAGCCACACCTCCTAATAGTGCCACTCCCTATGAGATTATAGGGGCCAATCACATTCAAACCGCCACAGCTATATTTTTATCACGTTAATTTACATATCTATTCTATGTGTCCATTAATCTGTTGTATTTGGAAGCACTGTCCTCATGTAACTTACTTTTGAAACAGGTGCATGGGTGTAAAAGTTTGATAGTTTACTGACCCATGGTTCTATTCTGTTTTTGCTATTTCAAATGACACTGAAATAAACATTATTCATGAGCATGGAATAATCTTTTTGTACACTGTGAAGATGTGTCTTTGCCAAGACACCTTCTGATTGGTTTAATAAAGAGCTAAATGGCCAATAGTTAGGCAGGAGGTATAGTTGGGGCTTCCGGGCATAGAGAGGACTCTGGGAAGAAGAGAGGCAGAGAGGCTGTGGAAAAGAGGAACAAGTCTGACACTTGAATGGGAGAGAGGTAAAGGCCACATAGTAGAACATAGATTAATTTAAAAAAAAAATGGGCTAATTTAAGTTATAAGAGCTAGTGGGACAAGCCTAAGTTAAGGCTGATATTAAGGCTTCATGTCATTATTTGGGAGCTGGCTGGTGGGACAAAGACTCATTACATTTTTTTTTTTTTTTTTTTTTTTTTTTTTGCTTATCTTATACTTTAATACTGTTTGCATTACACTAATGGTGTTTTTTACCAGGTAATGGTATATTACCAGGTAATCAAAAAAGGATATTCCTAACTTAGATATTGTGGGCTACTTGCCACTGACATCCAACATGGAGGAGTGCCTTCTCTCTCCTGGATTTACCTATCACTGCCAAAATAAATGTGGACTTAAAACACACAAGCATGGAGTTCCCCAGATGCCATGTGGATGTAAACAGTCTCTATACATTCACCTGCCACTGGATGCCATCAGTGTTTTGGCTAATACTATTCATCCCAATAATACTGGCTCAGACTCTGAAGGTGTCCTTCTTCATTTCCTGGCAGAAAGCCTGCCTCTTTTGGGTTTTCTCAACTCTGAATCTTGCCTTGACCCAACCCACTTGATATGGCAGTGTGTGTGTGTGTGTGTGTGTGTGTGTGTGTGTGTGTGTGTGTGTGTGTGCATCTGTACATGTATATCACAAAGATACTTCAGTCTTTCAGTTAGAGGGTCAGAAGATCAATGCCTCTCCTACTTTGCCCAGCATAGATGCCTTGTATTTGATAACAGCTTCTTGTTGAATAAATTAGTGACTGAGTGGTAAATTAGAAGCCCAGAGGAGCAGAAAATGCTCAAAATCTGGAGTCTTTATATACCAACATGAAGAATCTGAAGTGTGAATGTCTGAACTGTCAGGGAAGCTAAGAGCTGAGGCAGGGAGTTTGGGGGTCCGGATGCTAGGACAAGACTAAAGGAAGAAGCAGAAGAGACTCACCACCAGTTCCCGGGAGGGGCAGACCTAGGTTTTATAATACTGTGCCTTCTGTGATGCTAGGATCAAGCTTAGGCCCTTTCATCTGCAGGACTGTGCTCTACATGGACATTGCCTGCACGACAGTTTCTTCAGGATGTCTTCTAACTTTGGGGCTGCAGTCGTGAGCTCATGCAGAACTTTGTTTTCATTTTTAAATTCATTGTAGAAAAGACAAGGTAACAAGACGAAAATTCTACCATGCTGGGGAACAAAATCACACTTTAGGGTACTATCACACATTTTCCTATGATGCCTATATATAATGAATATTTATTTATGTTTTCTTAATATAGTAAATAATTACATAATTTGAGCAACACAGATTTTATTTATGTATCTCTTCATAAAGTAAATAATCCTGTGTCTCATGAGCTTCCATGTTGGATGAAGAGGCCTTCTGACTTTAGCGTTTCCTCTTGAGGACCTGACACTTGTTCTTGAGAATCAGTGTTCCATACAGATTTATTGAATGGTTGAGTGGAAAGAGGGATTGCCATATAGCTTTATGCAGAGGCTTTTCGATGTTTCCTAATTCACGAAGTAAACAGCTCTAACGCTGGTATTTCTATGCCTACGTTTCTAGTCCCTCCTCCCCTTGAACCCTGCTGTGTATTCTCTTGCTCCCCACCTTATTTGGAAAGACAGGGCCTTTCTCTGAGTCTGGCGCAGCGCACTGTCTTGGCCAGACTGGCTTCTCAGCAGGCCTCCAAGACCCCCTTGTCTCCAAGGCCTCTCGGGGCTCTTCAGTGGGCTCTGGGGATTCAAACTCAGGTCCTCATGCTTACCCACTGAACCGTCTAGAAGAAGTTTGAATCGAAAATACATAAACACGGGCTCCTCAAGGATACCTGTAGTAAAACAATACTTAGAAATCCTCTTCAGCACTTATAAATGTGGAACTGACCTTTCTGGAATCAGTAATCTTTCAAACACTTGAACACGTGAGTTGTTGACCAGGAATATTATTTGCTAATCAAACACCAGTTTCTTCCCTTTCCAAGTTCTCCCCAGGAGGAGGAAAAATGCAAAATAATGTTGAACAGCAAGACTTCAAAGACTAGCGAAGACATGGGTTCCCAGGTCAAAGGCTGCTGTAAGAACTACACTTGTCCGGTAGATGGCACCATTTTCTTTTTTCCAGTGTTTGCCACGCCACCCCCGCCCGCCCCCCCCCCCTGCCTTCCTCTCCTTGTTTAAGTGGCAGCTGACAGTAATTACGTTATTGGTGTATCTCTGGTTTCCTTACCAAAAGGAAAAAAAAAAAAAAAATCACTCCGGGGACGTCTAAAAGCCCCAGATGAGGATCGTCTTTGCCTTGGCCGAGTTAGCACCACGTGGTCCCATCTCTCATCGTCTTCCCCATTTCCTACCAGAAGTACTTACTACCAAGGAGTTGGCATGCGGGATAAAAAGTTTTATAGTTTTTCTGCTTCTACGATAGTAAAACAAATCAGGAGCCAAACACTGACTCCGGGATGAATGTTTCCCAAATAGAGCAAACTTCTCATCAAATTATGCAGATACCTCCCCTGGGTGGTTAACAATGAACTTCTAAAAATTCACTAACTCAGTTGTGATGGAAACATTGGCAAACATTATGCCGCCCCACGAGCCCTTTCAATACCATAACAGATGGTAGGTGCTGTCACTCTGACGGGACCTCCTCACGACAGAAACGAAAGCCGAGGAGGGACTAATACAGGGTTGGAAATCATGATGCAAGCGCGGGAGCTGAAGGATGGAGGAATAAGCTCTCGGATACACCTTCAGAAACTGTGCTAGCCAGAGCAGAGCAGGCGGGATATGGGGCCCACGTTTGTTTTCCCAACCTTCTTTTAAAAATGCGCCCCAAGTCTCTGGAAAACAAGTTCTAGGGATCGGCATTTACTCTAAAAACAGGCTGGATTAGGGCCGAGTCCTCTTTGTGAACACTCACATTAGAAGGTGCGGAGATGTTTAGGTTTTGGGGTGTTTTAAGCTA